>NC_044580.1:2572444-2894000 GCF_901933205.1 Camarhynchus parvulus
GGGGACCAGAGGCAGACTGGGTGAGGAACAGCAGCTCCTGCTCGTTCAGCCCGATGGAGTTCACCAGGGGAAAGACCTGCTAACAGAAACAGGGACAGCACGTTTGCCTTCAGGAGCAGAGTCACACCTGGGAGTCCTCCCCAGGCTGGGTTTTGCAGTACCCTGTTGCTGGCTCAGAAGCAGCACCCAGTTTCCCAGTCACTGCACTTCCACAAGTTGGCAAGAATTACTTAGCAAGAAAACATTCCATTTGGTGCAATTAATTTTCCAGACAGTAAAGAATAACAACACATCAGCTCCACATAAAACATAACACTGAGATCAGAGCTGTGTCAAGCCAAACACGGAACCACTGGGAAAGAAATTCTGCAAAGGAATTGAGGGATATTTTAAAATTATAAACTCAGCTCAAATTCATTCCTCAGTTCATCTTCCAATGTATAGTCCAAATGTTGAGTTTTGATTTCTATATTCATGCACTAGTGTGTGCACTGTGATACTGAAGTGAAAAGAGCACATCCTTTCATTTTCCTTACCTGATGCACAATGTTGCTCATAAAATCTTGATCAGTCATACTGGCCAGCTCCAGGTGTATGGGAATGTCAGTTGGGATATCAGAGATGGAGGCCACAGCCTACAGGCAAAAGGAAAAAACAACCTTAGAACACATATTTATTAAGGAACAGAAGAAGAAAAAGGGGTTTTTGACTCAAAAGACACATCCTTTAATCTCCCTGTGTGTGGATTTAAACAATTCAATGGGATGTCTGACCTGTGTATGCACTGCTAAGGAGAGGAAATAAAACAACTTCTAGTTTGCAGAATCCCAGGGCAGGAAAACTGTATCCAACCTTAATCTGCTCCCAGCTCAAAACCTTTCTAATGGATTAATTCTAAAAACCTCACAAATCTGAAGCAGCTGCAGAGGAGCTGATCCCAGAACATGAAAAATGCCAAAGCCTTGCATCAGTACAAGCCCTCAGCTGTAGAACAGGTGGCACAAGACAGATGCTCTTTAAGGAATGCAGGTGTTGATTATAACCTGGATGATCTGTGTCCAGCACAGAAAAAGCCTGGTTTAGCTGCTAGATAAGCCCAGTCAACATCCTCCAGCCAGGCAACCAGCCCTTCTTTTCCCTAGGCAAGCCACAGAATCTAAGAAGAGAGTGTTACATGATTAGACTTCAGCCATTGCTGCAGCTCCCACTCTCCTTTTGGCAGTCAGTACTGAGATCTGTGGGAGCTCTGAAGGCACAGCCTTCCTACCCCTCCAAACCTCGGGAAACAAAACACACCTGCAGGGGAACTGAAGGAAATCCAGGGATTCAGTATCTCACCTCTACGAGTCGCCTCTGTCTCATCTCCTTGCTCTGCCCTTCCATCATGTGAAGTCCTGAAAGCACCACCAGGTCAGGCTGGAACTCATCCAGGCTGGACACAAACACCTCCAGCATGTTCAGGGCGCCGTTGGACAGATCGTGGGAGAAGATGAAGCGGTTGGCAGCGGGTGCCCTCACTCGGCCCCACTGCTCACCTGGGGTGGAGCAAACAGGACCAAGTGTGTGTGAACTGGTTTATTCCTGGGTAAAATCACAAATTCAACGGGTTCCATCAGCAGCAAGAAAAGCCATTTTAGCTTTTAGAACTGTTTTACCCTGAATTTCATCAGCGGTTACCAGCGGCTCATTACAGAAGATTACCAGTTTCATCAGATTTAACGTGGTTAAATCTCTGTTTTCAGGGAGCATTTTAGTGTTTATGGAGCTTCTGAATGACACCCCTCAGGCTGTGCACCAATCTTAGTGATGTTCAGGGGTACCACTGAACACCTGCTCTGTTGTACCTGCTTGATATTCCAAGATGAGATGGAATTCATCTCTTTCCTGCATGGATTCAGGTGGCACAACCACATTGTCATCGAGCAGTTCATGGAGTTTGGGACCAACTGGGCCACAAAGGAGGATCTAGGAAACAAGGAGAAACAAAGAAAGTTTCCCTTGCCATGTCCCTTGCCAAAATTTAAGCATCACCTACACAACTGATTTTAAAAAGTTAATAATTCAATTTTTAAAAATCAGCTTGGAAGTCCAACCATATGTTCCACCAGCAGAACCTAAGAAATAACTGCCAGATCCCCAAAATCTACACAGAAGTAACATGAGACAAGCAAATTAAAGAACACAAGCCAATGGCATGAGATGTTTGGAACATGTGTGTACCTTCAGGTCTGGGTTTGTTGCAAGCTTCTGCCCGATGAGAGCAGCATTTCCTCCCACGTAAAGCTGTAAAACAAACAGAGCTGGGTGTGGGCATCCCCTTGCTTTGGGACCTTTAAACACATTTAGTCCTCAGCACAGGCTGGAGATTTTGGCTTTTTAGAACAAGGTTCAGCAGTACCCAAGTTACTAAAAGTTGTTGGGGCTGAAGGCAAAATGATCTTACAATTCTCTCAACAAGCTGAGCATTCTTTATTTTTAATCTAAATATTCACCTTCAGGTAACAGCCACATAAAAATCAATTAATCCCCAACACTGACAGCACTGTAAAAACCAACTCATTCAGCACATAAACAGCCTTTACTCCTGTGCAACCTCTCTGTGGCTAAAGCCCTGTGGGTTTTTAGCAAGGCTGACAAGGAATCCTTTAAAATCTGCAGCAATTCTTCCTCCAGTTTGAGGCTGAGTTGAAACCTGCTGCCTGTGCCCACGTGAAGTGAAAGGAACTGTGGGTAGTAAAGGTCAAAATTTCCAGTTAAACTCTGATTTGAGCTTGAAAAGCAGTGAATATGGGTTGTCCTGAGGTCACAGGTGCTCAGAGGAGGACATGGAGAAGGTCAAGGGCTGCTCTGGAGCCAGGCTGGCAGAGCTGGGGGTGCTCACCTGGACAAGAGAAGGCTCCAGGGAGACCTCAGAGCCCCTGGCAGGGCCTGAAGGGGCTCCAGGAGAGCTGGAGAGGGACTGAGGACAAGGGATGGAGGGACAGCACACAGGGAATGGCTTCCACTGCCAGAGGGCACGGTTAGATGGGATATTGGGAAGGAATTCCTCCTTGTGAGGGTGGTGAGGCCCTGGCATAGGTTGTCCAGAGCAGCTGTGGTTGCCCCTGGATCCCAGGTGAGGTTGGACAGGGCTTGGAGCACCCTGGTCCAGTGGAAGGTGTCCCTGCCCATGGCAGAGGGTGGCACTGGATGGGCTTTGAGGTCCCTTCCAACCCAAACCACTCCTGGCTTCTCTCACAGAAAACAGGCCATACAGCTAAAAATCAGGCAACTCCTCACTCCAGCCTCTTTTACATCCTCAGCCCCATCTGGTTCCCAAGAGACATCTCTGAATTTCAGTTTGGGAATGTCAGCAGGGGAGAAACAATTTAAAACCCTCCCCCTTCATTTACAGTGAGGGCAGAATCCCAGAAAAAACCATTAACACAAGTCAAGCTACACCACAAGCTTCTTCCTCAATGATTTGCTCTCTGGAGGGAGAATGAAAGTCAGCAGTGACAGGGAAGTCAGAGAGAGGATTCCCAAGGCTCTGTGCTGGGTGCAGACCCACCTGTGCTGCGGGGTGCTCCGAGGCTGTGCGGGCAATGTCCTGGAAGGCCTCGGCATCGCTGAAGAAGCGCTCGGCAGCCGCCCCTCTCTCCATGAAGTGGGCAAAAGCCTCCTGCAGGTCCTGCCCAGAGTTCAGCACTGCATGGTCCTTCCCATCACTGGGCTCCAGGCCCAGAGCCTCCAGCAGCTTCACCCCAGACAGAACCACGTCCACGCAGGCGTTGACGCTGGGAGAGAGAATGAAAAGGCGTCCTGGGAAAAGCAGACAGACCTCAGGGCACCTGGGGGGCAGGGAGGTCACATCCCTGACTCTGCAGGGGGAGAACAACCAGCCAAAGAGGAAAAAGGCACAAGAATTTCTTGAAATTTTCTCTCTGCTTGACTGGCTTTTCTTGTGCTCAGAGAGGGATTTCTAACTTTCTGCTCCACGAAAACAAGGAAAGCTGCGTGATCCAAAGGTGGTTGAGTGTGTTACAGCACAGGTTCTACTTCATTTCCTGCCTTGGGCTTGCTTAAAATGAACAGGAATAGTAACAGTGGCATTTTAAATTCTTAGAAGCTTTTAAAAGCTTCTAATACCCATGTATTTTGGGTTTAAAATGTGCATGTGATTCAAAACTGCATGTTAAAAACAAAACTGAAAGCGTTTCAGTCAGCTAGATCAGCCTCTGGAGTTTCAACTATTCCTAATAATAGCCAACCCACACACAACTCCCCACACAGGCTGGCTCTGTTTACAGAAAGTCAAGAGAGCAATTTGTCAGTTGAAATATTTGAAAAAGAGTTTCCAAAGAATCATCCCAACCTTACAGAAACAGCATGCAGTGGAAACACGAGAAAAATCCTGCAATTGTAAGGGAGGCATAAGAACAATTTCAGCAGATTCAGGTTTTTTTGGAAAGTCTGACTTGCAGTCCCCATGTCTCATTGATTTCATCACAGTCTAATTCAGACTACAGGACAGGAGACTTTCTGGCAGGAACCAGAACCCCAGAAGACAATTTAGAAACACTTGCCCTTGTCTCACTCTGTGGTTTCAGAGCGATAACAACAAATAGGAAATAGTTCCTGAGATAACACCAGCAACTGCACAGAGATGCAATTTAAACATCTTCTGTAGCTGCTGTCAAGTGCCATTTCTGTTCCTCTGGCCCACATTTCCCTGACAGGGATCCAAACCATCAATCAAACTCGTGCAGGATCCCCGAGTTTCTCCACATCTCCCCCCAGGACACTCCAAAGGCCAGTTCCTGCTCCCTGTCAGTGAGGAGTGCTCAGCACTCAGCGTTCCCTTGCAGTGACCTCTCAGGAGTCACATTTGGGCTGCAACAAAAAAAATGCTGCATCACACAAAATAAAGGACATGAAAAACCCTAAGGCTTTCCATTCCACAAGGTAACCAACCCAGAAATCCTCTGGATGTGCATCACCTGCTACACCAAGGACAGAGAAATTCCCTTGCATCGCAGAGAAAAGAAACCATGAATTCAAGCAGCACTTTAGCCCCAAATTTATCTTTTAATGAATCATTACAGATCCAAGGGGATAAAACTAAGTCATATTCCTCTGCTAACACAGAGCCACACAGCCATGGATGTGGA
Organism: Camarhynchus parvulus; assembly: GCF_901933205.1. Taxonomy (NCBI): domain Eukaryota; kingdom Metazoa; phylum Chordata; class Aves; order Passeriformes; family Thraupidae; genus Camarhynchus; species Camarhynchus parvulus. The sequence continues at coordinate 2,577,595 of NC_044580.1, forward strand.
TAACTCCTTCCAACATCCAAAGGATGATTCTTCCAGTCAAAGTTATCTGCCATGTCCATATGTTTAAAAGAAAGTGAGTCAAGTACTAAATATAAGATCAATGTGACATTCCTGAACTTTCCCCTTGTTCTCTTCCCACTTTAAAAAGAGAAAGGGTGTTGAATTTCCCTGAGCTCAACATCCATTGCCTTCCCTGTCCCTTCCCTCCTTATCTGTCTCCAGCTGTGTCTGGCCTCAGTTACCTCTCCCCAAAGAAAGGCTTCACTCCTTTCTCCACTTTGTAACTTGTCTCTGGTACCAATTTATTGCCAGCCTGTGCTGGATGGACCAGCAGCTCCAACTGACCCTAACCCCAACCCTGAGACTGCACACAAAGTTGTTTTACAGACAATCAAGCTAGGAATAATATCTCTGAGAAGGGCTCCAAGAGGGCCAGAGCCCAGCTTAAATCCCCACCACAGGAGAGTTCTGGATCATTGATCCCCTCGGCCAACACCCAACTCCGACTGAGCAGCACTGCGGGAGGTGCTGCACTCACATCCAGCTCTTTTTCATGGAATCATGGAATGGTTTGCCTTAGAAGGGACCTTCAAGGTCATCTGGCTCCATCCCCTGCCATGGGCAGGGACACTTTCCACCATCCCAGGCTGCTCCAAGGCCTGTCCAACCTCACCTTGGGCACTGCCAGGAATACAGGGGCAGCCACAGCTGCTCTGGGCACCCTTGGGCAAGGGCCTGCCCACCCTCACAAGGAGGAATTCCCAATATCCCATCCATCCCTGCCCAATGGCAGTTTGAAGCCATTCCCTGTGTGCTGTCCCTCCATCCCTTGTCCCCAGTCCCTCTCCAGCTCTCCTGGAGCCCTTCAGGCCCCGGCAGGAGCTCTGAGCTCTCCCTGGAGCCTCCTCTTGTCCAGGTGAGCACCCCCAGCTCTCCTAGCCTGGCTCCAGAGCAGAGGGGCTCCACCCTCAGAGCATCTCCGTGGTCTCCTCTAGATTTGCTCCAGCCACACCACGTCCTGATGCTGGGGACTGCAGAGCTGGAAGCAGCTCTGCAGGTGCGGTCTCACCTGGGCGGCGCAGACACATCCCAGGTACGGGATACATCCCCCTGCACGCCGGGGCCGCAGCACATTCCGTGCCCGCACATTCCGTACCCGCACACGTGGACACCGGGACGCGCATCCCGGCCCAGGCGCGCTCCCGCCCCGCCGCCAGGGGCGCTCCCCGCGCGCTCCCGCACCTACCCGACGGCGACGCGCGCCCAGCCGCGCGCAGGGCGGACAATGGCCGCCTGCCAGGCCGCCACCGTGCGTGCCTCCAGTGAGCGGGCGCGGCGCAGCGTCCCCAGCAGCGAGGCCGAGAGCTGCCGCAGGGCCGCGGGGGGCAGCTCGGGGCCCAGCACGCACAGGTAGCCCAGCGCCAGGGCCAGCAGGCCCACGCACACCGACCGCTGCCACATCGCGCCGGGCGCGCTCCGCTGCTCCTCCTCCTCCCCCGCCGCCGCGGCTGAGGCGGGGCGCCGCCGGCGGGGGCCTCCTTACGCCGCCTCCGTAGCGCCCCGCCCCCGCCGGCCGGCGGATGGCGTAAATCTCTTCGGGAATCCCGGCGCGCCGCTCCTTCTGCGCAATCTGCGTGCGGCCCGGCCGTGCGGTTGCGCTACTTGCGTAAATCGGTGTGGGAATAGCGCTCCCCTCTGCGAAACTTGCGTGCGGCCTGGCAATGCCGCTACGTCACCTGCGTAACTCGGCACAAGAATAGCATAGGCGGCAGCGGGCGGCGCGTCGTGAGGGGAGATGGCGGGACAGAGGCTCCCTCACGGCACCGCCGGGCCGAGCCCTCAGGCAGCCGGGATGAGGAGCCCACGGTGAGCACTGCCCCGGTGCTGGGGCCTTCGGTAGCGCTGAGCTGATGCCTGCACTCCTATGTACGTGGTGCTGCTGGCCATGCCCTCCCCGGGGTTCCTCGTCACGGTGCCGTTATTTCTTTGTTCCCCAACACCTTTGTGGGTCTGTGTTGTATTTCCACTCTGGCCCAACAGCGCAGTGCCTGTAGTCCCACAGCTTCTCTGCCCTGCCTCACACTAAAGTTTCTCTGAAGGCTCACATCCATCAACCCAGTCACTGTCTGATAACCAACCCTAATCTATTTTTTTTTTTTAATGAAAAAGTTCCTGGTCTGTCTCGGCCTCTTCCGTGCCTTCCCCAGGGTGCGGTGGCCTCATTAGATCTGCCCACACCCCTGAGGGCCCCGGCGCTGGGAGCAGGCCTGGGAACGCCCTTTGCTGCCTGGTGCCTCCCTCACAGAGATGCCCTAGTGAGCGAGAAGGGAGGTTTCCCTTTCTAATGAAAGGGAGTTTTTCTGGGCTTCTCTAGAAATCGCAGAAGCGTTCACTCAGAGACTTCTGACAAAATTTGCAAGAGTTTGACAACTGTGTGCCACAGCGCGTTGGCTGAGGCAGCTGATAATTTCCTTATTCAGTTCTGTGTTGTGAGTGATTGTCATCTCCTCAGACTGTGACAAAGCAAGCAGTAAAGGAAATAGATTAGCGAAAGGCTTTTTTGCTGATTTTTCTTTCTTTTTAGGATGGTATTTAGTCAGCAGCCATGCCATGGATTCATGTCTGGCCCTCATGGCTCATTGGCTGACCATCAGGTTCCCTTTCTTCCTAGACATTGCCATAAAGGACATCCTCATTTATTTATGTATTCTCTTTCTCTGAAATTATTCCTCAGAGCTTTGAGGGTGCAGAGATGGGCAGGCCAAGTGGAGGGTGGAGGCTAGAATTGCTGGTGAAAGAGAGTGTGAGAACTTCCTCATCTGACAGCTGATGGTGACCAGGGGCATGGCTGGGATTGTGAGCCTAAAGCAATAATGTAATGATCTTAAAGAACAGAATTGTGAAGACAAACTAGAGGCTTTTCTGCTTTCCCTATTTTTCAACAGATCCTTCATGCAGTTCTTTATCCTCGAATACCTTCCTGCCATAGCAGCCCTTCACAGAGTGCTCATCTTTTCCTCTCAGACCGTGTTCAGCTCACCAGAGTTGCTTGATTAAGGTATAACTCCCCTTTTCCTTTGCTCAGGTGGTCTTTGGTTTTTGTCAGTAGCTTTTTCATTTGAGCAGATTTAATCATTTCCCCTTCAGTGCTTTTCTGGCTGATGTTTGATCAGTGTGTGTGTATGAAATCTCGCTGGTTTCACACTCCCTGGGGGAGAGGCCTGTGAGGCTCTCATGGTTACAAACAGCTCTCCAGCCCAGGCAGGCAGAGACAAGAGAGTACATACCTGCCCCAAAACCCTACTGCAATGAGGGCTTCACCTGTGGCTATTTATAGCCTTGTCACAGAACATCATAATTAGATGTGCCCATGGGGCAGCCTCAACCCAGAGTGTTGTCACTGCTCAGGGACCCCATTATTAGTCCCATGTCAGGGTGTGGCTGTGAGCAGCAGTCTGACACAGCAGCACTTTGGGGAATTAAGGCACAATTCACAATTGGGGTGATTGGTTTGTCGTGTGGTGCTGCAGTTGTTGCCCTGAAGAGTAAAGTTTGGGGGTTTTTTCTGCAGATGCAGTTTCCACATCAATGCAGTGGATGCTGCTGAGGAGGAACCACCTCAGTTTGATCTTTGTAAACTGCTGGTGCTCAGCCTCCATGGACAATTCTGGCAGGGCACTTGAATAAGGCTGCAAAGGTAATTGTATGATTCATTTTACAATCTGCCAACAAAAATAAAAGGTCTATAAAAAGACAAGTTCTCTCAGAGAACCTGTTCAGTTAAAGAGCTAAACACCCATTTCTTGGTCAACATTTATTTTTTAAGCCAATGGAGATCTTGATTTGTCTCAAACAGCAAAATTAGAGGTGGAACTGTTGGCTGAGAACTGAAGTCCAGCTCCTTATGGCCTGCCCTTGAGCCACCCCATGAATTCCAGTTAGAGGTAACAGAGAGGGACACAGGGCTGTTGCATTCATATGAGCTAACACAGACTGAATTAAAAGTATTGATTAAATACCTGTTTAATTATGGAAATAGCGAGCTGATTGCCTCTGGGTCACTGCTGTGTGTAATTTCAAAGAGTTGAAACTGATCTCAGTGAATTTTCACTGGGATACTTTTATTAAAAGCATGAGAAGAGAAGGGTAAGGTTTAAAATATTTTTCAGAATGGAAAGAGTTAAAATTTAATGTCAACAGTTTTCCTTCCTTTCTTTTCCCTGGTGTTATGAAGTCCTTGTACAATAAATCTTTTTCTTGACAGCTTTTTGGTGTAAGCTGCTTGCAACTTGAGGGGGAGGTAGAAGGACAGTGGTTTTAATCAGTGTTCAGTTATTGGAAATGGAACTTGTTCCCTTTAGGAAAAAAATAAAAAACCAGAAAAGGTGGGGAAAAAAGAGAAAAGGTGGAAAACCCCTTTTTTTCTGCAGGAAGCAGACAAAGGATGTGATTCTTGCTTGTTTGAAGATTAGCTCTGGAGAGTTGCACTGTGGCACCAGTTCTCAGGCCACTCAGAACTGACAGACCTGTCTGTGTGAGCTTTTGGCCTCACTGAATTTGCCTTGGAGAAATTAGGGTTTGCCAGACCCTCATTAGACAGGAGGCAAGAGGGAAGGGAATGAGGGTGATACTGGGAAGAAGCAGCAGGGAGGGGTGAAAGCCGGAGGTTCTAGTTCCCAAAGGAGATCTGGAAACCTGTTTTTCTTTCTCTGAACTCACAAGCTTGAAGCAATTGTCTTTATTCCTTATTGAGTTGAGTTTCCATATTCAAATGGACTCATTCCCTTTGAGCTGCTTTGGCCAGTTAAACTCTAGGTCAGTGCACAGCACAGGGAGGGGAGGAGCCTTCCCAAAGTATGAATTCCTTTATTGTTGTTAGGATGGGTCATGTGTGTCTGCAGTGCCTGGGATGGAATCTCTAGCAGGAGCCAATGAACGCTGGGCAGGACACAGGGCACAATTTGGATGGCAGGTCCTTGCAGCCCTCTGAGCCCCTGTCCTGTCCACCACTCCCAATGCAGTGTCCCTTATCCCTGCCTTCCCCAGGCACCCTGGAGTCAGTCACTCAGGTTTTGTGTGTCCAGCTCACTCATCTATGTGTCATCATACCTTGCTATCAGACTGCCTTTGCTCACAGGGCTCATTTAATCTGAGCTGGACACTCTTTCCAGACACACTCCACTCCATGTACATGGAGTCAGTGCCTGCCTGTGACATTCCATGGCAGCCAGCAGCAGAACACGTGGGGTGGGTGGTGGCTACTGGTGTGGCTTCACTGGGGAAGGAGAAGAAAAAATTGAAGGTAGGCTTTTTGGATGGATCCTAATAAAAGCCTAGAGAATTCACAAAGTTTTTGCTGAGCCATGCAGATGAGCAGAGGAGCTCTAATTAAAATACACACGCAGTGTTGTTCTCAGAAACTGGGCAACATTCCCCATCTGAGCTCTGCCAGCAGATCTCAGTCCTGGACTTCAACACCCACTGCTGCTCTGCTCTGTGAGACACCCACTCAGCTTGGCCAGCACAGCTCCATCCCAATCAGAAACATCTTGTGCTGTTCCAATTCTGGGCCCTTTATGAGCAGAAAATGCCATCTCTCTACTAAATTGTGCCAAATAGCCTAGTTTTGGCTGCAGTGCTCATTCTCACTTGTCACCTAATGGGATACCTAGGGACTTCCATCCACACTATCAGCACCAGAGGAAGACTCATGTGCATGCCCGGCCCCCTGCTAGGCCCCTGATTATTTAATGATGTGTTAATAACAAACACTCTTTCATGTCTTGGCAGTTGCAAACCTCTCCTCAGTAGAGCAGCGCTTCAGAAGTAGAATGGCATGGGAAATAAGCAAGTCCCAGTTTTAAATAATTAGTATCAGCTTCTCTGGCAACTCTGTTCCCAGAATGAGAGTTGGGAAGAGTCTGAAGCTGCCAGATGCCACTTGTGTGGATGTTCTAGAGAATCTGAACCACATTGGAGAGATTTGCTGTGCAAAAGTATTTCCGCACAGAAAATCCCTTTCCCTCTCTCCCAGGTTATGAATCCGCCTTCCTTGGAGACCTTGCCACCTCCCAGTTTTTGTCAGCTCAGCAGTGAGAGGCAGAACTATTTCCATTTTGCCTGAGACACCAGGCAAGAGCTGGCATCATCCATGTCCAAATTTATGCATTTCTTTCAATTGGAGCCAAATTGCTGGATCTTGCAGTGCTGGTTGCTCACACCCTGTGGTGACCAGCACGGCTTCCAGAAAATCCACAGGAACTGGAGATGGCGTGAGCCACGTCCTGTGCTGGTGGCAGCCGGCCACTCTGGGCCACACGACCCTGAACACAAATTCTGGCCCTTTTCCCTGGGAAACACAACTCACCAGCCCAGGCTCCTGATTGTGGTGGTGGTCACAAGGCTTTTTGGGATGAAGGAAGAGACGAGATGGGCTCTATGATCAGAAGGCTTGATTTATTATTTTATTATATATATATATACTATACTATACTAAAAAGAAAAAGAAAGGAGAGTTTCTAGAAGCTGCTAAGCTAAGCTAAGAATAGTAAAGAATGATAACACACAAGCTGGCCTTGACAGACTGCGAGAGCCAGCTCTGCTGTGACTGGTCACTGAACTAAAACATCTACACCAGACTAATCATGGGTCACGCTGTTGCATTCTACAGCAGCAGATAATTATTGTTTACCTTTTGTTTCTGGGGCTTCAGCTTCCCAGAAGGAAAAAATCTTAAAGAAAAGATTTTAGTGAAAAAGATGTCTACGACACCTGATGGCAGATTGCGGGAGCCACTTGGCACTGTCAAACCAGCCCGAGTTGGCACTGGTGCCAGCTTGGGACGGGGAGACATCCAGCGCAATGTGGAATTTCAGGAGCCAGCCTGCCACTCCAGCCCACAGGCCCCCTGAACAACAGGTCAGGCCTTTTCCCAAGGAAACAAAACTCACCAGCCCTGGTTCCTGATGGCAGATTGCAGGAACCACTTGGCCCTGTCAAACCAGCCTGAGTTGCCACTGGTGCCACCGTGGGTCTGGGAGGCATCCTGCACAATGTGGAATTTCAGGAGCCAGCCGGCCCCTCTGGGCCACAGAACCCTGAACACCAATGCCAGCCCTTTCCCTTCTAAACAAAACTCACCATCCCAGGTTCCTGATGGCAGATTGCAGGAACCACTTGGCCCTGTCAAACCAGCCCAAGTTGGCACTGGTGCCAGATTGGGGACCACCCCAAGCAATCAGGGGTGGTCACAGTGACTGCTGAGCTGCTTGTTTCTGGAGCAAATGGTTCAGATTAATGAAGATGGAACGACTAAAATTTGTGGGAAGAAGACGGGTTAGGAAGTCATCCTCAGGAAGTGAGAGACTTTGGTAGGCAGGTTTTTTGCCTGCATTTCCAGTTATGCTCCTGTGTGACTCCAGCTACAAGACTGTCAGGAGCTGAGCTCTGCAGTGAAACCCCAGTTTATCTGTCAGGTGTGGCCCTGTAAACATGATAGTGATTAGATGTGTTAGAGTTGTAGGCACACAGTGTGTGGTGACTGGGAGTGGGGCTGTGGCCCAGCCTCATCCCCAGTGGGTACAGCTGTGAGAAGCAGGTGAGCAGCACTGACAGCAATGAGCCATGGAGTGCCCAGGGGCACTGAGCAACCACCAAAGGGAGCAGAGGGCACACAGGTGCAGTGCATAAATACAAGGGGTATAAAAGGTTGGCCTAAAGAACAAGAATGGCAGATGCTTGCAGCTTTCTGGTGTGTCATGGTGTTTCTCTGTATGGGCAGATGCCTGAAGCCTTCTAAAGTGGTCTGGTGTTACTGTGTATGGGTTGAAGCTTACTGAAATTGTATAATGATGCTCTGTGTATTGTGGCCATCTCCACTGTGGTATATGCTGCCACAAGAGGTGTGTTGTTCAGAAGAAAGGCTGGGTATACGTGAGCAGAGCAATGTTTGAACTGTTTTCATGTATTCTTAACTTGGCAAGGTAGAAGATGGATGACAGATGCTCAGTCTTATCTCTGGGAAGGAATTCTGAAATCCAAACTGGAATTATTCTGCAATACCTTACATCCATTCAATTTGCATGCCCATTGGTGAGCATTCTGTGGGTTGTAGCTCATTGTAAATACTTTGGATTCTGTATTATGGTTGTTATAATTTATATTCCCATCATTTCAGCACTAACAGCAGTGCCAGTGTTGTTGGGAGTGAATGTGCCTTGAAATGTTTGGTGCCTCCTAATTCCTGTGATACAAAAGGCTAAAACCTCATAATGTAACACAAACTGGTGTAGTACAACCGCACCATCAAAATTAAATGCTAAAAGGGTAACCTTCATTTCTGTTACTGTTGTAGAAAACTCCCAAAAGCTGGATCCTTGAGGAGCCTTTGATTTGCAGCCTTTAAGGCTGTAGTTGAAGCCCTTGCTGTGGCAGAGGATTATGGAAGAAGGATTTAGGCAGGCCTGGAAAGGTGAGAACAGAGAAGCCCAGGTGTTTGCAGTGCTGTAGGGACTTTCAGCTGCAGAACTGTGTGTGGGGGCTTCTGAGGGCACTTTGCAAGCGACAGGACCCCCTCAGGTTTCCATGAGCAAGGGAAGAGAGAGGGCCACAGTTTTACCAGCAAATGTGCACTTGAGCTCTCGGTGTGATCATAACCTGTTTCTGTTCCTCACTTTGGTGTGTGTCCTGTGCGTGTCTGGAATAGACAGTCTTGGTGCCCCCTGTTGACAGAGTGACTAAATTATTCATTGTCTGCTTAAAAAGGCAAAAAGCCCAGAAGTTTCTCTCCCGATTTGGTACAGAAGACACCTCATAGGACTTTTGGGACTTCACCTCACACCTGGGGCTGTCCAATTGGACAGAGGCCAAGAGCTCCCACCTAGGTAATTCACTAGAAAAGGAAGAGAACAAAGGAAGTAATTGCTTTTGTGGGGTGTTTTAGCAGGAGCAAGAGCCTCTTGCCCCTGGCTTGGCTTTTCTCTGTAAGAGCTTTGTTATTTTGCCTTTTATGAAACCTTTTCTGTTTCCAACCCTACCTCAGAAGCCATCCTGCTGATTTTATGCTGTTAGTGGTAGCTGAGCTATCTCAGGTGTGATGGGTTTCTCTGAGAACTCATAAGACCTGGCTTGAAGAGAAGCACATCATCTGGGTTGTGGGCACAGGGGTGTGTGTCCATGGGGACTGGTTCTCTCCCACTGGCTCAGCTGCCATTTTGCTGCTCCAGTCACCCACAGCCCTGTGGGAGAATCACTCAGGGTGGGGACAGCGTGAGGTGACATCAGCTGCTCATCCTTGGGGATCCTGCCTTACAGATCACATCACTTCCCACAGGGCAGCACTGGGGCCACCTCTGCTCCACCCTCCTGATCCCTGTCTCTTCCTTACCATCTTCCAGGCTGTTCTACAGCTCCAGGAACTGCAGAATGTGCAGTCAGGTGCTCTCTCAGGGGTGGCTGATCCAGATAGGATGTGCCTTATGCAACAGTGTAAGCTGGGCATATTTTAACATGCCAGCTGAAGCCCTGAGTCAGACTTTGCAGTGAATGTATGTATTGGTCTTCTGAGAGGCAGTTGTTTGAGAATGTCACCATTGAGACTGCCAAACCTACTTGTGTATTTCATAGTTCATACTGTAAACTGCTCACACACCCCCCTGGGTTGTGTGTTAACAGACACAGCTCATAAATAGCAGTGCCTGGCAAAGCTGTCAGCTCTAGATCTGTCCACAGAGGTTTGGGCCATGGAATTTGCTGTGACAAAGGTGTCCCTGATATTTTCCTTCTGTGTGAATACAGGAAGCATAGGGCATGGAGTGCTTGCTGTTAAATGAGACTAAAGTCAGTGATTGTGGCTGCATATGGAACTATATTGTTTAAGTAGTTAAAAGAGGTCTCTAACCTCTTCCATAAAGAGACAACAATCAGAGAAATAGAAACATGGTTCAGGAAAGTGATGCACAGTCAGAACACCCAGAAAATCTGTTATGAAATAAAGAGGGGTGGAGGAGCAAAGGGATGCTAAAACTGGTTGTGTGGGGAAGGGCTTGAAAAGGTTTCAAAGAAAGAGTCTTATGGTCCTGAAATAAAGCTGTAAGACATTGCAAAACCACAGAAATCCAGAACACAATAAGTCCTTTTATAAGTATTTGAAGTCTGTTTTTTCTTATGTGTGTGTATAGATATTGCTGAGGCTTTGTGAGCATGAAATTCCTTTTTCCTTTGTAGTTCTGTGGCACTTATAAGTCTTGTGAGGATGTCTTGCCTCTGGGCTGGGCATCACTTATGACAAAGAGAAGCACTAACCAAAAGAGATCAAAGGGAAACCCAGGTAGGTTCCCAGGGAAGTTGCTGGGTGATCAACCAGCTCAGGCTCCAGAGACTGCCTTTTGCAAGTCTGCATGTGATTTACTGTCTCCATTCTGTGAGCTGAGCCTGTGCTTGGTTAGTGCTGCAGGATTGAGTGCTTCCCTGCAGCATCCTCAGGCTGTTTGGGGTGAGGGGGATGCTTGATCTCCCTGCCTCAGAGCACAGCACATCTCGAGTAGAAATGGCTGTTGGGCACTGATGGGGACAAGGGGCTAAAGAGAAGGCACTGAAAGCCTCTCCATGGTGGACAAACTGAGAAAGACTCTTCCTCCTTCATCCTCACAAAAGTACAGAAGAAAACAAACTGATGCTTCTCTACTTCTGCTGCTCTCTGGATTTCAGAAATGACTGTTGTGACATTTCCCTTCTCAGAAGTGGCCAAGACAGAATGTTACTTTATTCCTCCCCCTTTTCCTCTAGCTGAAACATCCTGCTGCACAAGACCTCAGCAGCAAGTGACTACTCCATCTGCTGTCTGAAGGAGGTCATTCATCTCCAAAGGAAACAACAGACTTTTCAGTGATTTCCTTCTGAGGAATCAGCTGCTGACAGAACACTCTCCTTAGCCAAACTCAGGCTTACAAGGACAGTTTTGGCTGCTTGTTAACCTCAAAAACGATATAGTATAAAAATAACTTGGAAAGAACAATCTGTTGATCTGGACCAGCTTCTGTACAAGGAAGAGTTGTCTGAAAAGGAACCCTTCAACTCCAGAGGACTGTGAAGTCTTCTGTATCTAGAGGGTGAGCAGGAAGGGGTGGCTTTCCCTTTCCCAGGTATCTCGCTGTTCCAGAGGTGGGATAGTGGCCTGTGGGAGTCTGCACATGCTCTGACTGCCTTGTGGCCTACTCTGGAGGGGAGAGGTGTTACTGAGCTTGGCTTTCACTTCAAGTGGAGTGCTAAGGTGCCAAATATAGAGGTGTGTGAGGAAGCCTTTCCCAAACAAAGCTTCCTTACAGGAAAAGAACTGATAATCTTTGGAGTCTGCTACAGATTTAGCACTTAGCTGGCAGTTGAAGGTGAGAAAGACAGGTCTGGGCAGCTGCACAGGACATGGGGCTGAGACAGGGCACAGCTATGCCCTGAGCACCTGATGAGTAGGCTTTGAGATTATCCAAGGTACTGTGCTAGCAGATGAGGAGCAGGAGCCTGTGGACAGCTGGATTTTCAGCCTGCTCCTGTCTCTGTCGAGACACAGGTGCTGAGATGCTTCTCACTGCTGGGCTCTTGAGCTTTCAGCTGGGCACCTGTCCAGCTATCCATCACTCCTTGGATCTGGTCCATGGGAAACCAAATGTGATCTGAGGGTTGCCATTGCAGTGGAGATATGGAACACACACCTCGCATTTAATTCAAACTGAGGGAAAGTTGGGCTGAAAATAGAACTGGGCAGTGCCTTGAGTGCTTTGAGTCTGTGCTGGGGCTTCTGCCTGGGGTCATGGCCATGTGGATCAGTTCAAGGCAGAACCAGCTATTTGGGTGTAACTGTTTGAAAAATGGATGTGGGGCAGCTCAGAACCTCAGGTGAATTGGAACCAGTGCAGGGATTTTCTTTTTTCCCCAGGATTTGATCACACGAAGAACAATGGAGTGAGTGCTTCCACACTTTGTGGTACGACTGACAGATAGTGCAGGGGAGGTGAGACTGGCTTTGTTTTCAGCTGTGAAACCCAGGAAGGGATACATTTTTTGTGAATTAATTAATCTGGAGAAAAGGCAGTTTAACTATTCAACAAAAGATTCATTTCCACCCACTTCCCAGCTGGCAGCTTAGCCATGGACTGTCAGATTTCCATCAGCCTCCAACGTTCTGACTGAAATAGTAATTTTTGCTTGGCAGGCCAGAGAGTAACAGTTGTGAGCCCTGTGCTGCTCATGGCTAACAGGTAAGGGAGGAAGGACAAGGTTGTGTCCTGCTCTAGGCAGGGCTGGTTGGTGCTGCACGGCCCATTTGGCAGATGCCATGAGCAGGAGCTGAAGTTGAATCCCCCCAAGCAGGGGTTTAGGTTTGTTTCCTAGGCTAGCAGGTCTCAGGGAGTTTTCTTCTGACCTTATTGTGAAATGGGGGGAGGGACACCATGCTTCAACCCAAGGAAAGCATTTTTCATGTGGGTTATTCAGTGTCTCATTAGCACAGCAATCAGGGAGAAGTGGGAGTCAGTGCAGTGCCCAGTGACAATCTCAGGCACAGAAATATCTCAAGACAGAAGCCGAGGAAAATCGTAATCACAAAGCCATCAGTCTGCTAACAAGAGCTGAGGGAGCAAACCTCAGATGAAATCCTGGTTTATAATAGCACACAGCAGGTACCTGCTGAATTCCTGAGGTTTGGACTTGGCCCAGGAAAGGTGTGTACTGCCAAATCAGATGCTTTTGGGATGTAAAAACTCCAGCTTCTTTTCAAATATTTGCAAGCCTTGAGTTGACCCTACCAAAGAGAACTGTTAGGGAGACATTTACATCCATTGACACACCCACAGCAGGTCTTATCCATCAGTGATAGAGTTGACCATGTCACCTGTTGCCAGTAAATGGAGTGCCAGCAGAGCAGTGGCTTTTCTGGGCATGTCACTGCTATCAACAGAGCAAAGATGGCTCTAAATAGCACAGGAATGTTTAGCATATTGTGGTCTCATGTGAAAAGTTCAAGCTGTATCTCAAGGACAGAAGGTCTTTTAAGAAGGAAGAGATCAAATCCCCAAGGAGCAGTTGTAAAATGCCACTGTGAGTGCCCCCCAAACGCCTTTGGGACAGTCTCCTGAAGTGACATGCTGCAGCTTGTGTCTGTGTGAGGAGAAAAGGACACAAGGGGACAGAGTTGGGACCCTGAGCAACCTTACACATCATAAATACCATAAGGTAATGGCAAAATAAGATCTTTGTTCCATATAAAAGAAAATGCAGAAAAAGAGGACATCAGCCAAACTTTGGGTGCAGTTAGGGGGAGTCTGAGAACAAACTGTGCAAGACACATTTACAGTTGTGAATATTTGCTACTCTGTCAAGATTGAGGGCTCCTGAGAAGTCTGAGTGCCTGCAGAGATTTAAACAAATAAGCTTCTGCAGCCCCTCTAAAGACTGACCTGGGAGTTGTGCAGTAGGAGACTCAGCTGGGTGTTTCTGGGAAGGGGAAGAAGTGGGAAGGACAGAGCAAGGAGAAGGACCTGTGCATCTCACACAAGACTGACCTAAGCCCAGTGAATCTAGATCTGTTCATCCCTCAGCTGCCTAAAAGCAGAAAATGCTTTTTAAAATTCCTTTAGTCGGTTCTGGCATTTTGATTTTCATCTGCAATGTCACCCTGGAGGCATAAACTACAAACTCCAGTCCCTGCAAAGCTGGGGCTCTGCAAGTGTCCTCACATTACTGGGATTCACTTCTTTGCTGGAGTAACAGGTGGTGTGAGCTTGGGAGGAGCTGTGGGCAGTGCAGTGGGAGAGGGCAGAGTGAGGGAGGAGGTGCTGAGCACTGGCAGGGCTTCAGCCCTCAGGAGAGCTCTGTCAGGACAGTGTCACTGTCACCCTCCTGAAGCTAATGCCATGGTGGTGCCAGTCCAGCAGCTGGGGTGAGCACAAATGGAGTGCAGACAGAATGAACAGCAGGGAGCCTTTGGGCTGCTAGAGCTGGACATGGCATCCTGGTGCAGTGTTTGATCCCAGGGTGAGTGTTTCTGTTCAGGGATGGAGTCAGGAGCATGGGGTCCTTGCCCATGTCTGCTTTGGATTTGATCTGTTCCTTACCTAGAGCACCAAAAGGGGAATTTCCTCACTTTGGTGCCTGCACACCCTGAAGGTAATGCTTTCAATGCTACCACAGCCAGCAGTGGTGGAAGACCCAAAACAAAGCAGAAAAGTGCTGAGAAAAAACAAATCCTCTATCACCAGCACACAAAAGACCACCCAGCAGAACCCATTAAGCAGGTAAATTCTTGCTTGTATGTTGCCCTGAGACCAAAAATACACACACTCACTGCAGGTATAGGACAAATGAGACTTGGGGGACAGGGATATGTGCAGGGATGTGCTCAGCAGCAGCAGGAGGAACACAGACCTGCTGCCTGCCATGGATCATAGTCCCAGCCCTGTTACAACCCCACATAAACCACCCTCCTGTCACTACAGGGCTGCTTGCACTCACCCCAGCTATCTCCCACACAGCACACACAGTTTTCCCAATGGCACCAAAAGAAGTAACAACTTCCCAAGCCTGGAGAAAATCCCTTTGGTGCCAAATCCCCTGAGATCAGGGAAAAATCAAGGCTGGTGTTACAAGGGATGTCTTGGCTGTGCAGATTTGTCAGGACATGTAACATGGTGTGAGAGACATGATGGTTATTTCTACTGTCTGAGATGGACGTGGCAGGAAGGAATATTGCAAAAACTCATTTCCCAGCAGCAAGTGCTGGTGCATGAGCCAAGGTAGGGCCTGAGGGCACATCTGGCCAGATGCTGTGAGTGCCCACACTGGGGAGGGCAGGGCTGGGACGTGTCACAATGCTGCTGCTTCTTGCTCAGAGGGAGCCCTGGGCTTCTCATTTGCTTTTGGACTGAATGAAATGTTCTGGTCAATTGAAATCCCATTTTATTTCATTTATCATTTATTCTGCTGGCTTTTTTCTAGGAGTGCAGTGTGGTGCTGAATGTCCTGTGGGTGTAGCTGGGTCTGGCTCTGACACTGGTACCTCCTGGAGTCCCTTGCACTGAGGAAGGGCAGGAGTGTTTCCAGTTTTCAAGTGTTTTCATGGTAGCCAGGAAGCCTTTGCTTCCTGGGAGTGGTGTTCCTTGGGGGAAGGTTCCTTCTCCAGCACATTGCTCTCCTGGCAGGAGAGGCATTGCTCAGCCAGGCCTGGCATCTCAGCCTCTTCTCTGTGCCTAATGAAGGGGCTGAAGCCCTTTCTGCATCTCCTGGGGATGGGACATCTCATTTTCACCCACTTGGAAAGTAAAATGGCAGCTGTGGATCAGCTTTATTTATTCTGTCTATGTAATGTATCTGTATTCATGAAGCTCTTTTATTCAAATCCTTGGCTCCCAGCTCTAGGAGCAGTAACTTGCCCTTTAAAATTATAATAATCCCAAGCAAACTCCCTACAGAGACAAAATTTGTCATTGCTTTGCCTTTGGCTTTGCAAATACCTTGTGTTTCTCCTCCTAATGTGCTGTGCTGATGGGTCTGGAGTGAGGTCCAGGGCAGGCTGGTCTGCAGTGTGGGCACAGAGATGCCCAGGGCAGTGTGGGACAGGAGCAGCTGCTGAGAGAGGCTGTACAAAACCTCTGTCTGAGAACAGACCCGTGAGGCTTTGCTTGACACCCTGAGGTGCAGCCAGACCTCACATGCTGAGCACTGCATCCAAGAGAGGGATAATGGCTTTATTCCACACTCTTCTGGCACATGCCAAACTGACATACCCTCAGCAAAGCTTCTGTGAACCTCCTCACTTTTATCTGAAGTGCTCAGCATTGCTGGCAAGCTGTTGGTAGGCAAAGACTTCTACTTCTTGTAGGAGCGTCGGGGGGTAGGATGGACGGATGGATGGAGACGAGAGATCTCTGCAGCCAGGGCATGGAACTTGTGGGTTATTGCAAGGGGCCAAGTGCAGGGCCCTGCTGGGAGCTGCCAGCCACAGCTCAGAGCAGGCCTGAGAGAAGAGAGGGGGAGAGAGGATGAGAGGGTAAGAGAGTAAAAGGGCAAGAGAGCAAAAGCGTAAGAGGAGTAAAAGGGTAAGAGCGCGAGGTTCTCGTTACAATACAATAAATCTTCTTCTGCGTTGAATATTCTAATTCTCACTGACCAATCTAGTACAAGATACAAATCCTATAGCATTTACATACAGCCTATAAGAATCATTACATCACTGGACTGTGTTACATTTTAAACCCTAAAAACTCCTCTTTGGACCCCTCCTGCCAAGCTGTAGGGTCTGCTCTGACCCTTGGACCTGTCTGCAAGCAGAGGGTGTTGTTCCATCAAAAGGGGATCACCTTCAGCCGGCCACACCATTGTTTTCCAGTTGTTCAGTAACTAAGGTATCTCAAAGCTTGCTTTCATTTCAATCTCGCTTATAGTTTCTATATTTTCAAAATCTTTTGCCAGGCAATCATATTTATAAAGCTTTCCTGTTTCTTCTTCCCCAACAGCTTCTCTCTGCCCACCAGAATCCCTCAAAGCGCATAGAAGTCTCTGCTGGTTTAGGTGGTGCCGGGGTTAGCCCTGGATGGGCGGTACTGACCGCCCAGGTACCGGGCCGGGGATACCGTGCAGGGCAGCCCGGGACTGCCACGGGTACCGGGCCGGGAAGGGCAGGGGAGCCCCGGAGTGCCGCGGGTACCGGGCCGGGGGTGCCCCGGTGCCGCGGGAGAGGGCGCTGCGGGCCCGCGCTGCGCAGCCCGGCCTGGGCACGGGGAACCGCCGGGAACCTCCGATCGCAGTCCACGGCAGGGAAATGCTGCTGGAAACTTTACCCAACCCAGGCCGGAGAGGGGAGGGGCAGATCCTCACTATGCGCTTGTGAACTGTGTTGTGTTTAGTGCAGGGGTCTCTGCCTAGAAGGGTGCTTTAATGGATTAATGCACTTTCGAGTTCAGCTGCTGCTCACCCGAAAGGATGGTGGGGTTTGAGTCATACCAGATATCTTTCCCCTCTTCTTGTTCTGTTTTGGTTGTGCCTGCAAAATATCCAGTCCTGAAGGTTGTCGCTAGAAAGGGATGTTAGATGTGGTCCAAATCTGCATCAGAAAAGGTATGTCGTGTCACAGGCATCCGTTCTCTTCCCATTTCCATGGAAACGTGGACTTCGGTGGTGTCAGGCAGAGCAGCCTGGCAGGATGTAGTGGACTCTCTCCAGGAGGAGCTGCTGGCAGCAGCGCACAGAAATGTGCCTTGGTCTCTTCATGTTTGGAAAGACCAGGTAGTCCGGTCCTTTAGAGTAACAGCGCTTGATAGATCGCGTCAGAATCAACAGCTGGGACAGACATTTAACTCCCTACTTCGCCCTTCCCACCGTACCCTTCCACATCCCAGTGCCCCGTCCCGTCCCGCGGAGAACACTGCACACCACAGGCTCCGGTTTTTAATTTCCTGGGGGGCACAAGGGGAGGAGAGCACATCTTGTGGCGACTGACAGGCTTTTTGTTCTGCGCCAGTCCTTTTATTAACCCCCCGCTAGATCATTCGCTGTCTGTGCTGAGCTGCCCCCGCTGTGCTGGTGATGAGAGTGTTTGTAGCAGCAGGGCTGCCGGGGGGGATTACGGGGATCCCGCGGACCGGAGCGAGGGGCCGGGCACCGGGACACAGATTGCTGCCGCAGCCTCGCCTCCATCTGCCCTCTCCCCGCCCGAGACACCTCTCGTGAGCCCCGCGGCGACAGCAGTTGTGTGTCTGATCCCCTCGTGGCCATCCCGCACCTCCCGACAGCAGTTGTGTGTCTGATCCTCCCGTGGCCGTCCCGCACCTCCCGTGTCCCACCTGGGAAGGGGGTGGCGGCCGGCGGTCCGCCAGAGGGGCCTGTTGCACATGGATAGGGATAGATAGGGTGGGGGCCATGGCAGGAGCATCAGCTGCTATCCCACACCCTGCCATCCCACAGCCTCACCCACCCGCTTTGATTTATTGTAGATCTTAGGCAAAAGCAAGTGTTTCCACTCAATAATCTTGCCCGATTCCCCTTCTGTATTTAGGGCCTCAATTCCATAAAACATTTATCCCAGACATGGGACTGCACAATTTATGGGAGGAATTGAGATCCTTCTGAGCAGTTGTTTCCTTTTCCTTTTGGATCAGACTGCTGTTGGTGGTTGATTATTCAAACAAATTAATTTGGGATGCACACACAAGTCCTAATTATCTGCAATTATTCACTTATTTCCCCCCTGCTTCCCTCCTACATTGCCAGAAATTAAAAAAATATCACCCTAACACAGTGTGCCCTGCAATAATTATCCCCTGGGCCAGTCCTGAACCTCTCAATCTACGATCAATACCTTCATCTGTCAGCCACAATTAATTAAACACAATCCCACTTTCAGGGCTTTGATTCATATCGCCCCAGAACATCTTACTGGATATTATAATCCTGACTGATGCTAATGCTGTCCTCAAGTGGAAGGGAGGGGCTGACTGAGATATCAAGCCCCAATTTCATTAAAAGCCAAGCAATAGAAGGGCTCTTGTTTGGAGGTGAGTGATGAGTAGGTGGGACTGTGTTCTCCTCTAGAGCCCTGCTGCTTTCCCAGGGAAATAACACTGCTGGAATGAGTCTGGGGCAAGGCTGTTGTTCTGGGTGGGGAAGGGAAGCTGAGTTAGGCCAGCATGATGGTTTTGCTGTCTGTGTGAGTGTGGACTGTCCTACAGAGGCTTCTTTTTTTGGACGGAATGAGTGTTTGCAGTTTTGGAATTTGATACATTTCTGAGCAGTAATTCAATATCCAAAGGCTGTTTAGAGCTTCCCGACAATGGTCTGTGGTGGCCCAAGCCAGAGCTCCAGAGATGCTATAACAAAGCTCTTAAAACAGTAAAATTGTTTTACTTGAGATTCTTCTGGTGCTTTTAATAACCCTCTGTTCTACACATGGAGTGGTAAAAGCAAAGAGGGATGTAGGGCCAAGCCACATAAGGACAGGATCCAAGATTCATGGCTCCCTCCCCTCTCTGCTGTCTCCCTCAGATAGGCAAGGAGGTCAGGCCTAAAAGGGGTGATTTGAATCTGTTCCAGGTCTTAAACCTGAGAGCCCATTCCTTTTTTGCTGATGCTGGCCATGTGTCTCAGCCAGCATCCTCTCCCAGGATTGCAGCCTTCACATTCCTTCTCACTCTGATTCACAGTCGGGCGCTCTCCTTCCCGGATGCCTGTTCCTTGCACCTTCACCCTCAGGATTTCAAAAGCCTCAGATCCAACATCCAGGAGTCTGAGGGCAGCTCCTATTTTCCACAAAGGGCAGGCAGCTCAGCAAATCTTCAGGCAATAAGAGAGAATGATTTCCAACTTTGAGCCACCTGGAATAAAGTGGAGTTGATGATATTGCAGGGAGTCATGACCCCAGGACTGGGAACAGCAAATCTAACTATGTTTGAGCTCTCCAGTAGCCCTCAGTGTCCAGTTTCATCAGTGCAATCATCTGGGGGTTTCCAGGACATCTTCCAAGTGATAGATGTGTTTTGTTTTCTGCCCTTGTAGGACAAATGACTTTGGAGCCATAATCAAAGGGGAATAGGCAGGCACTGTAGGTCAGCTCAGGATTTGTGCTAGCTCTGTTGGAGGAGAGCCCAGTGTTTGCACAGAACAAGCAGGAGCCTGTTTCCAGGGCTGCAAATGTTACATTTGGCCATCCCAGCAAAATTTACACCTCGCTGGTACGTAATGGAGGCAGGAGGGTATGGAAAACCTTCCCCTCTGCCCGTGTCCAGGGTCAGCAGGGACAGCAGGGGCCCAGAACTGCGGCAGCCTTGCGTGAGGGAGCTGCTGAGGAAACCACAGCCTTCGCTTGAATCTGGGAGTTCATTCCAGTGCAGTGAGACAAGGGATACTTCCATGCCTGCTCTCCACACAGGGCTCTGCTGTTTGAGCCTGTTGCATCCAGAAATGATTAAAGCTGGAATGTTTCCTAGGGAAATTCTGTAAGTTTGATAGGACATTCAATTAGGGAAGAGGAGTGAGAGCACACGGTGTGCTGGTCACTGAATCTACCTTGACAGACCTCACTGAGAGCTCACAATGGCTTTGCAGGGAGGAACAACCACCATGTAAAACTTAGAAAATAAATAATTAGTTGGAATTTTGCTGCCTGTGTTTTCCCAAAGCCCTGTGCCCACCTTGTGGTGATGATCAGAAAGCTGTTGCTTTATCTGCACTGTAAGCTTCAGCTTGTAAATAGCAAAATCTCTGTGATCAGAATGATTTTAGATACAATGAAGCCAAAAAAATGCCAATTTCTCTGCTATCCACCTAAGAAAATGGAGTGATGGGTTTGTAATAGAGCAATAAACCACAGTGCCTTTGTGGGTGCAAACTGTTAGCCTGAGGTTCCCTGCAAGACAGAGGAACAAAGGCCACTTCTCTTTCATCAGCCACTTGAGCAGTACAGACCCCCCACCACCCTCCCCGAGTGAAAGGCTCCGCTGGTGTCTTTATTGCCAGGAGAAAATGAAAATTATATGCAAAATATAGACGAGAAAATTCGTATCTCTGTGTTTGAGTGCTGTGCTGGGTATGACATCACTGGGAGCCAATCAGCAAACTCCCTTTGTGTCTGGCTTTCTAATAAAAGCCACTTCATCAGAGTAATTTGCAGTAATAATTTATTCACCTTCTAGGAACGGCAGCACCTGGCTCCCTGAGCAGGCAGGGAGAATGAGCGAGCAAAGGTCCCGAGCCCCAGATGTGGCTGTGCCCTGGGTGGGCACAGCTCCAGCTCTGCCTTGATAAGAGTTGCCTTCAAATTGCAGATAATAGAAGTGATTACATGTGTTCATTAATTACCCCATGGCTGAGCACCCCTAAAGCTGCTCAATGCTGCAGGTGCCCAAAGCAGGGGATGGTTCCCAGCAGGAAAAGCAGCTTTGGGGTTGGAAATGTTGCACTGGGGCCACATAACAGGGCTCTGCAGTCCTGGGCAGGGTGGGAGGGTTCCCCTTGCTCTGCAGGGGTGACAAGGGGCTGCTTTGCATGGACACAGGGAAGAATTTGGCCTTTGGAATTTGTGGTTTGCCTGGGTGAAGGGCAGGGAAGCCTGTGCTGAAGGCACGGAGAGAAACTGAGGCACCACAGGAGTGTGTGCAGTTCAGATGCCTGGTGCCGTGCAGGGGAATGTCATGGATATGGCCATGGATATGGCTTCTGGCACTTGTGTCACTCCGTGCAGCTCACAGGAACCTTCTTTGCAGGCTGGGATAGCTCAGAGCACCTTGGTGGCATCCAGCCTTACAGGCAATGAGTAATAGCTCTGTGAACGAGGACAGACCCCACAAAAAAGAGCAGCAGGCTGTGGGATCTCTCCCTGAATCCCAAGAAAATGTTGCTTTGAGCAGCACTCTGGGGCTGAGTAATCTGCAGGAGACACATGGGCTGCTCATCCCACATGTCTCTAGTAGAAGCTTCACTGTGCCAGTGTGGTGTGTGGGAGGCTCTTCCTGAGCTGTGTGTAATGTTACATTGGATGTATATTCTGGTGGTGTAAACTCCCCTGATCACATTCTGCACACACAATGCTGGATTTGGAAACAGAGCACAGAGCACTGAACAGAGACCAGCCCATGAAGACAACCAAAACAAGAGATCACTTCTGCCCTGAATGATTCATTCTGTTTTACAGAGAGCAAAAGCAGCAGAGCAGATGTCCTGAGCTGGCCCCAGGAAGCCCAGGCAGACACACCAATACAACCATCAGCACACAGGTAATGGAGATCTCAGCTGAAGATGCAGGCAGGCAAAAACCCAACAGTTGTTTGGTGGCAGAGTGAGGGAGTCTTCATTCTTATTGTGTGCAACAGCAGCCCCTTCCTCTCTGGCTGAGTTGTCAGCATTGTGTCTATGCAGCCTTTGGAGATTTTGAAAGAAAAAGAAATTCAAGTAATTCAACCAGTGGAGTTAATTTGCTCTGTAAATCCTGCTGTGAGTGCATCCAAGCAGGCTTTGTGTCAGAGGTTTCTCTGACACAAAGAGTTCCTTTGGCCATGTGTGCATTGATCCTGGAGAGCAGGACAGCTCCTGGTGATGAATAATCCACCTCTCAGCTCTTCCCTAGGGAGGTGTTCAGCCAGCAGGCCATACTGTGCTCATGGGGTCCATTAGGGTCACCTTGGAGGAGCTGCTTGAGGAGGTACAACCTTGTTAGAGCTTCTTGGGAGACTCCCAAGGATCAGATCCTGTGCCTGTATGGCTGTTGGTGTGCTGGGAAGCACAAGAAGCCACAAGCAGTGTAAAGGAGGATTTGGGGTGAAGATGTGCTCCCCTGGGATTCCCAGACAAATCTAGGTATGCTCTACTTGGATGTGTTACTCTCCATGTGATAGAAGCTTGAGGGGCCCTAAATGTCTTCAGTAAGAGTGGGAGCTGCATGGCCCCTTTCTGAATCCAGGCTTTCCACGTTTGCCATTCTAGTCTCTCACTGGGGTTGAGATGTTTCCTTGGATTTCTCCAGGACCACCTGCAGCAACCAGGAGACCCTGGCTGCAGCCCCCCGTGGGTACCACAGGCTGGCAGTGAGAGGTGATCCCTGGGAGAGCCTCCCACCTGCCCTGATTGTGCTGTGACACCCACTCATGCTCATTTGGGACTTTGAACATTGGGAGTGATGTTCCAGGTGCAAGGCAGGCCCTGGCCCCATCTCCCATACTGTAAAGCAGCACTGGGGAGCTTTGGGAAGTGTTTTCCTGTTTGGATTTCACCCATTTACTTGGTTAGGTTGAAGCACAGCAGAGATAACTGGGGAGGGGGAGGTGGTGCTGCCCCCAGCCTCTGTCTGTAGGACCCTTTTAAGCCTTGTTTATTGATTTACTTTGAAACTACATCCTTGGCTCAAATGAGTGCAATCAGAGGTGGCAGAACTCCAGAGCAGAAGAGTTTATAACATATTTTCTAGGAATTGCATGTCATATCCGAAGAGAAAATGGAAGGGTAACATAAACACACACAAAGCCTGAGGATAATGCCAATTACTGTGTGCAGACAGTGGTCTCAGAGCCTGGAGTGATCTGATGAAGTCTGGTAGTAGAAATTTGGGCTAAGCTGTGCTTTGCAGACTGGATTCTTTTATAAATGAAGCTGTGTAAAAGAAATTCTGGATTGCTGGGTCAGGTAAACAGCAAAGCAGGCAGCCTGCAGAGACCAGGCACTTTGTCCTGACTAACTGCATTTCATGGAGCCTGGCTTTGGGATAACCTCTGCCAGTCACCCTGGCACCAGCTCACTGAACTTTGCCTCTGGGGGTTGCCCCAGACAGAGATGTTAAGGCTCCTCACCCCATCACAGCACCACAGCAGGTCTGTATAATATCTTGCTTCCATCAGGGATCGTGCACTTTAAACCTGAAAGCAGTTTGCCTTTGTCCTGAACGTGCAGACAGAAAGAAACATAATGCTTGGACTGCTTAAGTGCCTCACCCTCTCTTCTCCACTGACTTGGCCAGGCTTTTCCAGGTTTTAAGAATGACTCATTATTAGCCTCAGATTAGGCAGCAGCAAAATTGCTTAAACCTGGCTTAACTGCCAGAATAAGCCCTTTAATGCAGCCCTTTTGTCCTTGGACCATTGTCCCAGTGGTCTGTTCCCAGCCCCCCTTCCCCTAGCTCTGCCTGGGGCTTGCTGGACTTGCTAAGAGCCTCTCTGCAGCTAGAAATGGATCTGCTTTTTTTCAGGATCTCTTTGTTGTCTTGAGCTCTCAGGGTGGCTGCCTAACACCTGCAGCACTCCCCCATCCCTGTGTAAATTGCCTGCATCCCTCGCTGACAAATGAGAGGCCATTGCCAGCAACAAGGTAACCTGGCATTCCCTCCAGCTGCCTTCTGCTTCCCAGCCAGCTCCAGGTGAGTGGGTGAGCTCAGCCCTGGCCTGTGCCCAGCTGGCTCTGTAACCTGGGGTCAATTGAGCCTTCCAGGATCCCACTGCTCCTGCCCTGCAATCTCAGACACGAGCTCTGGCTCTTCCAGCACCTGGGAAGCAGCTGAATAATGCTGGGTAGGCTCAGCTTCCCACACAACTCCCTGCCAGCTGCAGCTGTGGGCTTGTCTTTTCCAATCTATGGCTACCACTAGCACACTGACATCACAGTTTGCTTTCTCTTTGGGTCTGGTAGTGACAGGTCTACCTGTTGGTGGAGGGGGAGGTTTGTGATTCCCCTCTGCCTAATTCCCACTGCCTTGATGGATCTGGGGCTGTGCCTGCCCTGCTTGACAATCCCCAGGTACTGTCAGCTACTTCACCTGCTCCATCCTTGGCTATTTGCCCAGCCCTCCTCTCTTCCTGCTCTGTGTTCCCTCTCGGGGTGACCTTATTTACAAATTTTGCATATTTAATGTCCTGCTGATGACTCACAGAGTGATCACTTTCCTTCTAAACTGTCCTGCACTGTCCAAATTAATTCACATTCTGCTTTCTGACAGCTCTTCCTGGACACCTACCTTCTCCCTTCAGCTCAGGAGTTTTAAATCTCCTCATACTTGCTCTTCCCTGCTCCTTTCTTGATGTCACTTTCTCACCATCCACTCACCCCCTCCATTCTCTTTGACTTGACCTTTCTCTAGATACCCATATCTGGGCTCTGCTGAAAGCTGGATGGCTCTGCCCAAAGGTTATCTCTGAAATCCAACTCGTCCTCCCTGTGCTCCCAGCTGAAATCCCTTTGGAATGCCCAGGTTTTCGAAGCAATCAGATTTCTGCCACACTTATCAGCGCTGTGCAGAGTCCCACACACCTTATCATTGGGATTTTCCTGGGAGCCTCTGGCAGTGCAGTGTTAAAGGGTTGTGTGAGTGAGTCTCACCCAGCCTGTCACCATCTCCCTCACACTCCCTGGGAAGTGCCTGTGCCTCCTGCAGGCAGCCTGTCCTCCTGGCCCCGCTCCATCCAACCATCAGCTGGATTTTCCACTGCAGACATGCTGAGTGTTCCTGCCAGCCATGCCAGTTCCCATCTGCCACCGTGTGTTTCTCCCAGGTTACTCCCTCTGCAGCACAGGAGCAACCTGTAACCACTGACAAAGCCTTTTTTCCTTCTTCTGGATCCCTGCTAAAATCTACTGGGCTGCACTGCTGCTGCTACCCAGTGTCTGCCTTCATGTTTGTGCTCCATTGCCTGTGAATGGTCTCTTTGTGTCCCCTAAGTGTGTCCTTGGGGTGTGGGCACACTTCTGTGCATGGGACTGTCCCTCTGTGCCATCAGCAAGATGAGACCATCGTCCAGCCCATAATGAAGGGAGGGAAGTGTAATCCTGGAAGCCTAAATGATGAAGTCAGGTCATTTTGGTTTCTGAGGGCAGCAAACACCAGGCTGGTTTCAGGGCTTGCAAATCTCCCCATTCCCAGGCCCATTGTCGTGGTGTTGCCTCTGTCAAACACAGCAACTCTGGCTCTCCTCCCACAGATTATCTGGGCATGCAAATGACCTCAGACAGATACACTGTCATTTTCTCATGCTGTGATTTTCCTCACACCCCCCTGCGGGACGTGACAATAAAATTACCCCTCTTGTTCCTTTCCCACAGACAATCTTGCAGCGTGTCAGTCAGCGTCACGTGAGCAGTCCCCCATCCATTGCTCCTGGGACCCGGGGGGTGATTTGGAAAGGATCTGCTGGGCTGTCACTCACCTCCATCTGCCTTCAGGAGAAGGATTCTGGGTTCCATGCTGTTTCCTCTTGTGCCTGCATGCCTCTTTGATCACAATTGGCTTCTCAGGCCTTCAGAATCACAGCTGCCCTGTAAGGTTTGCCCGTAATCCTGTTGACATGTTGTTCCCTGGCAAGCTCTGGGCTTTACTTGTTCCCAATTTGGGATTAACTGCTGTTTCTGATGATTCTGCTGTCGCCACAGATGTCCTGTTTTTTACCTGGATTTAAGAGCTGTTTGGGTCTAAAGTACTCCTGACCTCCTCTGTCACTGTCCGCTGACCAGCCACATTTTTACTTCAAGATTTCATTATTGAATCCATGTCTCTCTCTCATTTTTGTCCCCACTAACCCTTATGCACAACATACAACCAGACCTGCACCAGGAATTTGTGTGGAGAGCCTGCATGAGCCTGCAGCACTTACCAGCACTTGCCAGTGAAGTTCCTGTCTGGGAAAAAAAGCAACAGAACTCTGACATGACAGCAAGATTTATATCAGATAAACCCCTGTGCTTTCTCATCTTCCTCCCCAAAAGACTTCAGACATGCACTGAAGTTTGCACTCCTGGAGCTGAGTTTGAGCTGGTCAAGCCAGGATCAGAAATGCTTGCAGGCAGGAAGGTTTGTCCTCAAATGTTTCTCTTCTTCCCACTTATTGCAGTGTGTGCTTCCAGGAGCAGGATATCAGTTGGTTGCCAGCTGCAAGCCAGTGGCCATGTGGTTCTTTCCAGGGCAGAGCCAGGGGTGATATCCCCTTGTAGTGGGGTGTGGAGCTGCTCCAGGAATCCTCATCTCTAGGAGGAGTGTTGTGCAAGTGATGGGGACAGCGAGCAGTGGTGGATGGCTGTTACTGAGCACATCAGTGTGTTTTGTGGATATGGGCTGTAAAAATCATAGAATCAGAGAATCCCAGCCTGGCTGGGCTGGAAGGGACCTTAAGGCTTATCCAGTCTCACCCCCTGCCACAGGCAGGGACAACTTCCACTGTCCCAGGCTGCTCCAAGCTCCATCCAACCTCACCTTGGACACTGCCAGGGCTGCAGGAGCAGCCACAGCTGCTCTGGGCAATGTGAGCCAGGGCCTCTCCATCTTCCCAGCCAGGAATTCCTTCCCAATATCCCATCCATCCCTGCCCTCTGGCAGTGGAAGCCATTCCCTGTGTCCTGTCCCTCCATCCCTTGTCCCCAGTCCCTCTCCAGCTCTCCTGGAGCCCTTCAGGCCCTGCCAGGGGCTCTGAGCTCTCCTGGAGCCTTCTCTGCTCCAGGTGAGCACCCCCAGCTCTCCCAGCCTGGCTCCAGAGCAGAGGGGCTCCACCCTCAGAGCATCTCCATGGCCTCCTCTGGACTTGCTCCAACAGCTCTGTGTCCTCCCTGTGCTGGCCCCAGGGCTGGGGCAGCTCTGCAGGTGGGGTCTCACCTGTCAGAGGGGCAGAGTCCCCTCCCTTGCTGATGTAAAGCTCCACTGTGCACAGGCCATGTCTAGATCAGGGAACTTTATAGAGGCTTGAAAGGTCTGAGCAGCCAAGGATACCCTCTGGAGAGTGGGAAGGGAGCAGAGCCCATGAAGGAGGAAGACAGATTGTCCAGAGCACAGAGGAGGAGTGTCTGGAGAGGAAAAGGCTCCCTGGGCACAGGACACACTCTCTTTGCACCACCTGCCCCAGAGAAGGTAAATTTTCCCACAGAGTCCCTATGAATGCTGGAGCTCAGAGTTCCACTCCCTTCCCACATCTCCTGTGTCTGGCAGAGAGGGAAAAGCACTGAGGGAGGAATATTCCAAGCTTGCCCTGAAAGCAGGGATTAAATCAGACTGCAGTAAGAAATTGCTTCAAATTTTCTGTAATATTCTTTATATTTGATAATATCAGGAGTGACCTCCTGGTCAGATGTTTCAGGAAATTTAATGACCATCTGTGAGAGGGGACCTTGGCTTCACCTTCCATCTTCCAGGCTTGCAGAAGCTGCCAGCTCATCACTGGCACATGCAGCAGCACTGATGTTACCTGGGGTTAGCAAGGGAAAGTTTCCCTAGGTCCTTTTTCTCCTGCCTGAATTCTGGGAAAACAGGGTTCATGAATCCCTGCTGTACAGTCAGAAAATGCCCTTATTCCCTTCAATTATAATCCCAAACTGAAAAATTAATTGAGGCAGGTATTAAATTAGGCAGGTCTTGCTTGACTAAATATTTACCATTTGGGAGCCTAATCTATTCACTTTATAATCTAACCCTTTTTTATTTTTTATTATTGGTTTGCAAAAAAAATAATAATGTCTATTCCATTAGGAGCTGCTGCTGGCTTAAGAGGATTTCACTCCCATTTTATGGTTTGGATCAAAGAAAATTTATTCTTGCAACAGATTTAATGATTCTTAGCTAACATTGTCTTCCCAGCTGCAGTTGGACTGTAATAAAAAACCCTTTAGCTTTTGTTAGACTTGCACATTCTTTGCTGCCAATAATGATTAATCTTTCCCCCTACAAGACCACCTTATTACTTGGGTTTGACTTAGGAGCTGCCATTCCCTCTGGAGCTTGGTCAGGTCTTTCTCCCAGCACAGCTCTGGAGCAGCACAGGTGTGACCCCAGTGCCTCCCTTGCAGTCTGTCTTTGCCCCTGATTGCTGCTCTGTGGCACTCCTCCACAACAGAGCTATCTGGGGGATGACAGGGAATTAATTGCAAGAATTCCTGAATACTTCCATGCATGGAAAGGCCCTTGGCATGCCAGAGGGGGGAGTTGTCTAGAAACAGGGGTGAGGACATGCAAGGGTGGGGGGCAGCTCCCACTGCCCCCTGACCTTGGGCAAGCATGGGGAGCACAAATCCTCACCCCAAACCAGGCCACTGCCTCCTCCCAGCTCTGCTTTTCCCCTTCCCACAGCTCCCAGGAGCACAGACCATATCCCAGCCACCTTCTAAATCAGTGGGGAGGGATGGGGACTGTCTAAATCAATGGGGAGGGATGGGGATGCTCCTGGAAGGCACAGGAGGAGGCTGAGACTGTAGGGCTGCTCTAGGTGGATGTCTGGGACAGCATTCCAGCAGATGATTTTAGAACATTGCCTGATATGTGAATCTGGAGCTTCATGCTGAGAAAATGTGTGGGTTAATTCCTGGCCATTTTGTCTGTGTTTTAAAGGTTTGTAGTAATAAAACCCCTGGGAAGAAGAAGGGAAGAGATGATCCCTTTGTCATTAGCAGGACACAGGTGCTGACCAGCCTGTCACACCAGGCATGAGGGAATTGATGACAGATTAATTTGCTGTGCTGTCCCTCTGCCTTTGCCTGTGGGATTTTTGGGCAAGGTGCTCACACTGGAGGTGCTGCCTGAAGGAATCTCTTTGCCCTGGCTGTGCTGGTTGTATGAAGAGAAGTGACCCTCAGAATTAAAACAGAAGTGGGAAAGGCTGCCCACTCACCAAAGAGCCCTAACACCTATTCCAAACTGTGCCTACCCACCTCCACAGGGGGTTCCTGAAGGCTTAGGGAGCACTGGAGTATCCCTGCAGGGATATCTTCTGCAAGGACTGGAATCTCAAGGTGCTTTGTCACTGTGCCTGAGCCATGTGGTGTTGAGCAAAAATATCCACAAAATTCAGGGCAAACTCAGCAAGTCATTTTGAGCCAAGGAAACACATCCAGCACTCCTATGGGATTACAGCTCCAGTCCTTTCTGATTTAGTTTAAAACGAAATTGCTCAAGTTTTCATTTTGAGAAGCCATTTCATTCAGAAGTGTAGCTGCCTGATGCTTTTAGAGCTGCACAAAAGCTTCTGAAACCAAAACCAAACAAATTTTCTTTGGGGTTGGCTGTGAAAAATTACTTTGGATTTGAGTTTTTTTCTTCAACAAAGGAACTTGATGGTCTTTTGTAATGGCTTGGCCTGACAAAGTTTGGGTATTTTTTTTTCCTCTGTTGTTTTTCTTTTAGCTCAGTCCTTGAGAGGTCCTGCAGATGCCACTGACATTCTGCTGGGAGACCCCTCCATCTTCTTCCTGGTCAGGAAAGGCACACAAGTGGGCCCTGGAAGAATGACTGGATGAAGGGTGAAGGTGCTGAAAGCAGAGTTGCTCTGTGTTTGAGAGAAAATGTGGATGAACATCTGTTGTCAGCTTATTTCAAAAACCCATACCTTCTCAGTGATTTCTCATGGGCAACTCCTCACAGCACTGGCCCCTCCTTCTCCACAGCACAGCCCACAAACTCCAACTCTCTTGTAGCACTTTTCTTCTTATTGGACACAGCTGTGGCCTGTTAAGGGCAGTCCTGTTCCTAATCTTTGGTGATTAGTGCAGCTGCAACTCCTCAGGTGTGAGACTACCTTCTGCACTATTTTCTTACACTTTATCCCTCCACAAACATCCCTTACCCCTTGCTGATGGAGCACTGTGGTGTCCCAGCTTGCCCTTCACACCAAATGGGTGAGTTTGACCATTTCCTTTGTTTCAAAAATCATTGTACCTTTATTAATAGAATCACAGACTGGTTTTGGTTGGAAGGGACCTTAAAAATCACCTCATTCCACCCCTGCCATGGACAGGGACACCTTCCACTATCCCAGGTTTGTCCAAGCCCTATCTAACCTGGCCTTGGACACTTCCAGGGATGGGGCAGCCACAGCTGCTCTGGGCAGCCTGAGTTTGCCCACTTTCTTTTTTGGTTTTTTTTTTTTAGTCATTGTACCTGTATTCCTTTCCAAGCAGCAGGTCAGGGGTTGCCATATCACATGTAGGGAGGATGTTTTCTCTGTCCTTGCTGCTCCAGCTGGCTGCCCATTCCCCTACCCCTCTGGGACTATTTCTGGGCTCATAGCACTTCTCACCTTCCTTGAGTGGAGGCTGTGTTTTCTCACATCCTGCTCAAGTAACAAAACCAACCTTGCAGTGTGAAGAGGACTGATCCAGGGTGTTTTAACTCTTCCATGTCTCCCCTCAGAGCCTTTCTTGGCCCATGGCAGCTCCCAGGGCTTGGGCAGTCACGCTGTCACCAGCCAGTGCAGTGCTGGTCAGCTGGGTCAGGGGTGTTCCAGCACTGCCCTGGGCACAGGCACTTCAAAGAACTTTCCATGGACAGGAAGCAGGGAGATTAGAGGCCTATTCTTTTATTTTATGCCAGCACTTTGCAATGTTCTAGCTGGTATTCCTGAGGTCCCACGTTTAACCATGAGCAGGAGGCACCACACACCACATTTCTGAGGGATGAGAGTCACAAGGCTCCCTCCTCACACAGCCCAAGAGCCAAGTGGCTCCAAGTGAGCTTCAGGGCTGGCTGGGATGCTTCCTCTGGCAGCAGGGAACAGCTCAGCCTGACCATCACAGGCACTGCTCAGAGCCTGAGGATGGCTGTTCCCTGTCACCCTGCGCCCCAGGGACAGACCACCTTCCTCAGGGTGTGCTCTGGGAGGCAGTGCTGAGGTAGCCAGAGCTCCTGACAGCCTGGGGGACTGGGTGGTGCTGGGGTTTTGCTGCCTCTTCTTTTCTCTCATGCCTTTGCACCATTTCCAGATGTGCATCAGCTCCACTCCCTTCCCACAGCAGTGGTGCAAACAGGAGTGGAGTTCTTCCCCCTGGGAAGAGCACTCTCCAGCTGCTGTTCCTCCATGCTTTCTCCCAGCAAAATAAACAGTTTACAGAGGACTTTGTAAACAGCAGATTTGTTTAGGATATTGTCTGCATTCCCTTTGCCTCTGTGTTCCCTTTTCCAGCAGCACAGGGAGGGCTGACCTGCCATCTGTGGGGCTGGGTTAGAGGGAACAACCAAGAGGATGGAGTTGTGTGCACTCCTGCATTCCCTGTGAGCCTGGTGGATTGAGGCCACCACGCACAAACTCTGTGGCTGCAGGGAAACGTTTCTGCACCCAGCAGAGAGAGAAGCTGGCACGGGATGCCTTTGCAGGATGAGCAGAGTAAGCAGAAAGCCCCAGGGCACTGGGAGAGATCAGAGACCTTCAAAGGCAGGAGCTTCATCCCAGAAAAGCACTGCCTGTTAGAAAAGCCTCAGAGAGTCGTTGACTCCCTTGGAAAGCTGATTGTCCACCTAGGGAGGGGAGGCTCTTAAATCACCTTGGTGGGAGTAACATCTGAGGATGTCTGTGCTCCCTTCAGAGCTCTTCACGCAGGGATCCAGCCTGTGCTCACCTTCCCTCTTAACCCTTGGAAAGGAGCAGAGGAGGGAGAGAACAATTTCCACCTGAGCTTCTGCTCCTGACAGAGCAGCTCTGGCAAACTTCCCTGACAGGCAACCATGGAATCTCAGGTGCACACACAGCAGACAGGAGCAGTCTCAGGAGGGGATGAGGGAAGCCTCAAGTAAAGGTTGACATGTCAAAAGAGGGTCAGGGGTTGGGGGAGTAGCAAACAAAGGTTCAGAAGCAGCCAGGGAATGTTCCTCAAGCCCCAGATGTTTAGTGCAGCTGTGGGGGAGTTCTTTCTGCTCATGAAACAACAGACCCTGCAGAGGAGGGAGCAAAGCCTGACTCTTTCAGTACACTTATTGTCTGCTGGGTTTTTTAATTCTGTCTTGTAAGTCTGAGCAGCTTCAGTCTGTGACAGGCCCCTGAGCCACTGCCTCTGTACTCCACCATTCCCCGTGGACAGGAGGGATAAGTGGGCAGGCTGGGCACTCAGGAGCTGACAGCAGATTGTTTGGCTCTTTGTTTGCCCCTGTTCCCTGCCAACCACAAGTTGGAGGCTTGAATTTAAACATCCTGGACAGAAAGGACAAGATTCCAAATGACAGCTCTGGTTTGTTGCCAGAGAAGTTTTGCATCCAGGAGACACAAACAGCTCCACAAAGCCAAACAGGGGGAAAAAGCAACCTGAGCCCATTCTGCACAGCATGGGCTTCCCAAGTATGTGGCTGCTGGATGCAGTTCTGAGTGGTCTCCACCTCCTGTTTGTGTGACCATGTGAGGGCTGGTGACCTGCTCTGGCTGTGGCCATGTGGGCTCATTCTTAGGAAGAAAAGGCCAGCAAGTTTTTCCTCCTTCCCTGAGAGGCATGGATGTATGGCACAGACCCAACCTGGCCCAGGAGCAATTGTGAGGGCTTCATTCTGGATGGCTTCTCAGGATACTTTAAATACCACATAAAACCCCTGTTTGCCTTTGAGGGATGTGGATAGTTGAGTGTTGTCCAGCAGAATCCTGTTGATTTTCTGGTGAGCTCTAACTGTAAATATTTGAACAAAAAATTATCTTGTGTTACCCTTAGAGAAATTTAATCTCTCTGTACATAGTGAAATCTGGTTTGAGTCACATGTGGAAGTGAGAGTGGTAGTTCCATCCCCAGTGGATGTTCCTCCACATTGGCACAGAAACCAGCGTGTTGCCCATCATGGATGGCACCTTGTTCATCAGGAAGGGCTGAAAGGACAGCTGGAATTGCTGGGCAGGATGAGGATGCATTGGTAGAGGTTGATGAGGTTTTGAACAGGAAAGCAGGAGGGCTCCACGTCGTGTGGGATGACTGAGGTGGTCAGTGGAAGGCTCAGGGCTGTCAGGATTGTTGATAGTTCCCAAATCTGTTTCCTTGCAGGATTTGGATTTAGCCTGCAGCATGGGACCAGTTTTGCTGTCAAGCTCAAAGCTCAAGCAGATTTTCAGCTCAGGTAACCCTCCCCTCTGCTCAGCTCAGCTCACTGGTGAGCATTGTGCCCTCCTGGGGGGATGGTGGATGTGTCAGAAGGGCTCAGTTCCCTTTCTTTTCTTGGACACTCACTTTTGTCATGGTGTAGAGGACACAGGAAGCTCCCTGGGAACCTCTGCCTTCACCTCCTGTCTGCCTAATTTATCCCTGGAACTGTGCTGCAGCCTGGGATAGCCATACCAGAGTCACAGAGGGCAGAGCTCAGTCTGAGAACAAATTACCAAGGAGAGGCTAAGCAGATGTGTGGGTGGAGGGAGACAGCAGCAGTACCAAAGCAGAAGTGGGAAAAGTGGGAAGAACTGTCTCTCCATGGGGAGCTGATGGGCATGAGGAGAGAGCTCCCACAGCCCTGCAGACTGTGCTGGACTCAGAGGGCACTGGCAGTGCCTCAAGCATGGATGTTCCAGCTGAGGAGGAGCTGACAGCTGCCCCTGCAGCCCTTGGGTGCCTTAAAATCCCATCTTCCTTGACAACCAGGGAGATCCCTTGGGTGGAAACATCTGGAAGCTCTCAGCATTCTCTCCAAAGTGCCCCTGCTCACAACACCCAGGCAGGCAGGTCTGTTCCTTTTGTACCCATCCAAAGGGAGTGAGTGCAGGGCTGAGCTGTGTCTGGGACCCCACAGGGAAGGGAAATATCCCATAAGGAAGGGAGATATCCTTACGTGGTCCAGCTCAGCTCCATTCCCTGTGTCAGGCCTCAGTTTGGGTGTAGCTGCTCCGTGTGAGGGTTGGGAGCTCATGTGCAGGCAGGAGCTCCAGCAGGCTCTGGCAATTCCCATTTAGGTTTGACCTTTTGCTGGATATTAAAGCCTTGCTGTGGCTCAGTAAGATGAACACTGCAGCAAACACAATTCCTCAAGATGAAATATCTCTCCAGAGGGTAATTCCAGCCTCATTTGAGGGTTGTTGGATTTTTTTTCCCTTTCCAGCTGAATCATTTATTCCTGGTGTCAGGAAGGTGCAGAATGACTTTCCCCACTGGCTTTCAGAGCTTCATTGATTCTTCAACTCCCACTCCTGCAAATCTGCTGGAACAGCAGCCCTTTGCCTCTCCAATTCTCCCAGGAGGGGAATGGGGAAGGGAGGGTCTCAGAACTGTAGGAGCTCTTCAGGGAACCCATTCACAATCTGGGGGAGATGCCATCATATTTTGAGCTCTGTAATCCAGAGGCAGAGTATTTATCTGTAGTTTTTTTGCCTTAAAAGCCTTCTCAGCACTCTGCTGTCTGCGTGGGGAAGGGAGCAGGACACATTTCACTGAGGTTGTACAGGGCACTGTGGACCTTTGGCCCTTCCTGCTTTGTGGTTCACTGTTGCAGCTGAACTCTGCTCAGGATGAGTTTGAATCCCTTCAGCAGAGGAAGGCAGTGTGCTCCCAAAATGTGTGTAGCACACAAATCCAATCAGTGCCTGGCTGCCAGGCAGCAGTGACTGAAGCCAGGCCTCTGCCTGTCATCATCAATCCATTTGCAGCCCTGGCTCTGAGTTCACACCTTGTGCTCTCTGGGGCAGCTCCCTTCCCTGCACTCCTGGGAGGCTGGGAAAGGCTTCTCTTCCTGGGGGCTGGGGGTGGGGAGATGGGACAATGAGAGGCAAAGGAGTGAGATCTGGAGCCAAGAGGGTCCAGAACCCAAGCTGGGGGTGCCATCACATCACCCTGGGGTTGTGTGTGGGCAGGAGCGGCCGGAGCAGCGGCCACTGGGCACTGAGGGAGCCAAGTGGGCGCCAAGGGCAGGGTCCTGCTTCACCCCTGTCCAGAAGATGAGCAAATGGAGCAGGACTTGCTGCCTCGTGGAGCCCAGGCTTTCCTCAGGGCTGAATGGATCCCTGTGTCCAGCAAAGTTTGTCAGCAGGCACTGGCTGCCGGGCCCAGAGCTTTGATTTACGGAGTCTGAACCAAGCCCATTAGCACTTACATGATTCCCCTGCCAAGCAGTTGTAAATGTTTCTATTTGTTCTGCACTTGGCCTGGTTCCTCCTGTTTATTATCCTAAATATGCCCAGGACATGACCCTGCTCCCCTTCTCCAGCACTCTCTCCAATTCCATTTCTTTTCCACTGCTTCCCATGAACCCCTGTGACATAAGTACCATTCAAAGGAGAGAAGGACAGAGGGAGGTGGGTGTTCATGGAGGTGCTGTGCCCTCCTTGGGATCAGGCACTGGCACCAGTGTCAGTAGGAAGTGCAGAGGGATGCTGCCAAGGAGCTGGGGGCTGGAAAATGATGGTGGAAGCTCAGAGCTGGCAGACATTTAAGTCACTCTTTATTGCAGTGCTGCACAGGAACAAAAAGGATCAATATTTATTAGTTGCAGAAAGCATAATTTTGCATGAAAGGCATTGATCAGCGTGTCAGCCCAGACAATGTCATTACATCTTTATGATTTGGTCAACATCCCTCTAGGAATCAGGACATTGTTCCCTAGACAGACAGAGCTGGAGGGTGAAGAAGGGTTCAGCATGGTGCTGTGATCAGAGCAGGGCACAGCAGGTGTCACAGGATGGGCTCAGGGGCTCTGCTCCTCTGTCTCATTGTTCTGTGTGGTCAGTTTGGCACTAAGGGCCACCAAGAGAGATTCCCTATTTCAGAGTCAGGGCCTAATATTTGAGTCCTCTTTCCCAGTGAATTAAGCTGTGTGTGTGAATGCTCCCCCATCAGTAACAGTGCACAATAATTTGCTTTATGGCATTGGCTGGAGGAGGCAGAGGAGCTCTGTGGCAGCCTGCAGTGAGGTGGAAATGTGTTGGAGAGGATCAGGTGGAAGTAGGAAGGTGAGGATAGTGGAAGTTGTTGCAGGTTCACAGCTGGACACAAAGCCAAAGGGAAGAGGCTTCTGGAGCTGCACTGTGGGAGATGCCTGCTGCTCACATCTCTGCTTGTTGTGGGTCCAGCAGTTCAAATCCTGCCTTTTCCATCCCTGGGCTGGCCCCAGCAGAGACACAGGAGCACAGAGATGGGCCTGGAAGCAACAGGCCCTGTGGTTTTGCAGAATGCCTGAGTCAGGACTCTGGGGTCAGAATTCCCAGCAGTGCCATGGATTCCCTCAGGGCAAGCCACAAGCCAGCCACACACAAGGCAATTGCAGAGCTTGGCTTCCACTTGGATACCAAAATAATCAGCTCCACAAAAACAGCCTGCTCCAGTCACTAGGAGCACAGTGTCTACTCAGAAAAACCCTGAAAAAGTCCTCGTGGGAGCAAGGAATTCTTCCAGCCCCCAGCACTGTGCTGGATGTGAGCCAGGGAAACATGCCCCTGGCATGGTAAAAAGATCCTGATGGGTTCACAGGCTGGTTGTGAGTCAGTCGAGGTGTTTGTAGATAAAAGGTGTCATCGAGTGAAGATGAGTGGCTCTGTCTGGCACTCTGAATGATGAATGAGGTGTTGTTCCATACAATCAGAAGGAACCTCTGTGTGAATCCTGCAATACAGTTTTTGAGACAGCTGTTCCTGCCTAACCTGACAGGCAGCCCTTTAGTCAGCAGGAGAGGCTGCTGAAGAGGAGGCACAGTCAGGTTTAAAGTGTTCAAGTGCCTGCAGCCCACCTGCATTGCAGCAGGGATTTGTGGATCTGGCATCCCTGGCAGAGGAGGCTCCCTCGAGCATGGGAGCTGCAAACTGCAGCCCAGCAGGGTCCAGCATCACTGTGCTGCTCCTGAGAGCCTGGGGGGCTGCACTGGTGTAGGTGATCAGGGAGCCTGGGTGGGGGCTGGGGGATGTGTTCCATCCGGGAGCATTGGGAAGGAATGAGTTTGCAGCCCCACTTTTGCTTTGCCAGTTGGAGTGCCCAGAGCAGGCAGCTTTGCTTCATGAAGTCTCAGCGAGAGAACCATTAATTTTGTATTAGAACATAAAAACTGAGCTGAGCAGACCAACAGAACTTCCAGCCCTGTATCCTGTCTCCACCAGAAGCCGAGCTGGATGCCTTAAAGGAAGACATAAAAATCCCATAATGGCCATAATTGTGCAATACTACCCTGTGAGGGGAGATTCCCCCCTGACCCCAGCTGGCAGCAGCTCCTACCCCAGAGCAGGAGAGGCAGGAGCTGCTCTGATTGTCACTGGAGCTGGAGTCCCTGCAGATGTTGTTCTTGTGCACATAAATGTCCAATCCTGTGGTGCAATTCTCTAATTCTGGTTGTTATAGTGCTGTTTTGGTGTCCTGGTGAGGATATCTTGGATGGCCTGCTGCAGGCTGCTCTTAGGACAGCAGAAGAGGAGCTTTGCCCCTTCCTGACACCAGTCCCTTCCCCTTTTTGAATTCTGGAATTAATTTAAAGGTATCCAAGGCCACGCTGGATGGGGCTTGGAGCAAACTGGCCCAGTGAAAGTGTCCCTGCCCCTGGCAGGGTGGAACTGGGTGAGCTCTGAGCTCCCTTCCAACCCAACCATTGTGGGATTGTGTGATTAACCCTCCCTGGGGCCTGACCCCACTGTGGTGGGGAGGAGCAGCAGTGCCCACTGCCACAGCTCCATGGGCTTTTGGCTCAGGTGCTGCTCTACAAGCAGCCATGCACCAAAGGTAGGTTTCTGTCCCTATTCAGTGGATGTTCCTTAGAGAGGGATTGTGGGGCTAACAGAGACTGGTTGATCTATGGCTGGGTGTAACCTCAGACTTTGGGTGATAGCAGCACTTTGGAGTCTGGCAGGGCTCTCTCAATCCGCTTCCTTGGCCATCCCAGCCAAGCCCCTTGCTGTGAGTGCCAGGTGGAGCTGCTGGGATGCTGAGCAGGTGCTGTGTGACAGAGGCTGCAGCTGCTGGAGACCAGGATGGTGGCTCACTCTGATGTTTGAGGAGAGCTTGACATGACTTCAAGGAGAATTTCTTAATTAGGTTTTTGCTAATGAAGTAAAAACTTCCATTTTCACCCATGGAAAAAAGACCAGCTCCCAAATAGCCACCTTTAGGATGAGATAGCCATCCCAGAGACCACCTGGTCTGGCATCCCCAGCCCCCCATCCCTGGGCAGGGGAGAAGTTGGGTCGAGGACTACCCAGGAAGGAGCAGCAAAGGCGTGTTTGCCTGCTGGCAGAGCAGGAGAGCGGAATGAAGGCACAGAGCGGGTCTGGGCATGCACCACGGGAGGAGGTGACACCGCCTGCGATAATTGGGCCATTAAATCTCACAAAGGCACCGACACTTTCACAATGTGGCTCAGGGAAACAATCACTCTCCAGTGGCAATCCTAGCTATCTGCAACCATTTTTCTGCTGATCCAGTGCTTAATCCCATTGTTCAGACTCCGGGTTAAATTGTCCTCAACCCACAGTGCAGAGGCCAGGTATGTTTGCAGAGATGTGCAGGCGCAACTGAGGGGAAATTTTGGCTCAGAAATCCATTTGTAAATATCTCTCAAATGTCTGCTCCTGTTCCCTCTGCCTCTTCTCTGCCAGCCCTTCCATTTCCAGAAATCTGCACATTGGAGGGAGCCATCCCATTCAATCCTCTGGTCAATCCCCCTTTATTCTGCCCTGTTTCTCCTGAGTACAAAGAATGCCAGGACTGCCTGATACACTCACAAAATTGGCTTCAAATCCTTCTAGTTTGCAGAACTGCTTTAGTTCTCTTTATTTACTGTAGGTCTGGGGAGGAGGGGTTTAATCCTTTAGCTGCATTCTCAGACTCTTCAGCTGTGGGAGCCCAGAATGCCATTTTTGCAGTAACAAAAGTGGAATTTTGCATGCAGACACGGGGCCCCAGGAGATGGGGACTGAAGAACACCCTGTTTCTGAAGGCTTTGTAGTAAAGTTGTGGCTCTGGGTGTTTTGGGGCTCTCAAGGCTGATCCTAGATAATATCTTTATAGGTTCTTAATTCACCAGCTCTAATCCATGGAGCACATCAGCCCCACCTCCTCCCCCAGCAGATTGATGTTTGGATGGTGAAGTGCAGGCAGGAGGTTTGACCAAGGCTGCTCAGATCCCTGAGCTGGATTTGTGGTGCTGGGTGTCCCTGGCCAGGGACAAAGCCCTGCTCCTGTGTTTGGTCACTGATCCTGTTCAGTTCTGGAGTGTTCAGGGGGTGACTGTGCTCATTGCTGGGGTGCTGGCACGAGTCGTGGGGTTTAGGCACTCAAGGTCTGGGATTAAAACCAAAAGCAAAGAGAATTTAACCCATGTATTGGGTTTTTCAGCAGAAAGCCCTTTCTCAGTCCCATGTCTGGCCAGGCAGGGGATTGCACAACACTGCAGATGTTCCAGCTGTGCTGCTGCAGTGCTGGGTGTTGCTTCTGTCTTGGTTTACTCTGGGCTTTGGCAGAAAGATGATTTCCAGGTGTTACCTGGCACAGTCACACTGGTGACAGCAGGACAGGAGTGTGACCCTCTGACTGGGGCAGGAGACCCCAGACTGTGGGACACAGAGCTGTGGGACATCAGGCTGGGCATGAGGTGTGGTTGGAGCTCCCTGGGGAATGTGAGCTGGAAAGTTCATGACTCCCAGTAATTCATTCCCTTCCTGGGGCTGTCTGAGCTCTGTTAAGACTATCCAGAGATGCCTGGGGTATATTTATTTTCCTCTTTTTTTCCCTTTGATGCCTCCTTCCTTACTGTGGGAGACTCCTGCAGCTCAAGGTTGCCTTTCTCTGCCTGGGCTGGCTGGGGCTCCCTTGGTGAGCAGGTATTAATGGCAGGGGAGGGCAGGACCTGTGATAACTCAGCCTGGCAGCCCCAGCAGCACCGAGCTGATGGAATGGTCTTTGGAGACCCAGAGAGCTTCAGTCAGCACTTCTGCCTGAAAGGAGTTGTTGTGAAAGGGTGAAGGAAAGTCACCCCAGATGCAGGGAAAAAAAGTCAACCCAGGATGCAGGGTTCTTCCTTTGGGAGGGTGTGACTGGATTGCTACCAGCAGCGTGGTTTCATTTCAAAATTCATTTGAACAGAGAATTAAAGAAGAGAATAGATTTCCCCTCTGCTAAGGATTTATCCCCAACCACTCCCACCCCTTCACTGAGCCCCAGGCAGAGTTTTGGGGGCTGCTTGTGGCTCAGTTTCCTGCAGCAGGAGCAGGGAGTTGGGCTCTGTGTTCCCCAAATTCAGATGTGAGACTCTGGGGGCAAAGCACAGTCTGGAGCACGTTCTGTGGTGGCCCAGTGTGGCTGCAGAAACCTCCTCTGTTCTTGCAGTGGTGCTGATGTCACTGTGCCATCCTATTCCCTGCACATGGTTTTCATCACCCTCCCATGAAGCCAAGCCAGCCTGTTAGCACAGCACATGTCCCAGGGCCCAGATTTGTGAACCAGATCTGCTGCAACACCCAGTGGGCTGTTACAAAATGCTTCTTTCCTCATGTCCTATCAGCCTGGAATTATTCCAGGACACCTCAGGGATAGGAAGCACCTTTAGTTTGTGAGCAGGGTTGTCACTTATCCCTGTTGCTCCTATTTTCATCTCCCCAACTCAGTGCCCAGGAGGGTCACCCCAGCACTTGTCCCCTACAATTTGGGACACCTTGTCACCACTGTGCATGTGGAGGTGCCTCCTGATGTCCATTCTGGGGTGTTACAGGAATCCCAGCTCCCTGTGTCACTGCCTTTCATCACCTGCAGCCCCAGTGCTGGTTCCCAGCTGGAAGGGGCTGCTGTGGGGCTGGCAGGATGGGAGCCAGGCTGGCAGCTGCCTGGGCAAGGGAACACTTCAGGCATCACACTGGCCTTGGCCCCAGTCAAATATTTTCTGTCACTGATCCTTACGAGTTTATGGCATCCCCAAATGAGGCACAGGGGATTACAGAGCAGCCAGCTTTCCTTTAAAGCTTGACCTTGGCATCAGGCTGGTAGCATGGCAAGGAAGAGAGATGAGTTAGCTGGCAGCCTGCCTGTGTGTGCCAAGGGGTCTTGAAAGCCTCAAAGGATGCATTAGTTTGATGTCAGAAGCTTTGTTTGTGGCATTCCCTGGCACAATCTCCCTCCCTGTGTGTGTGTACGTGTATTTCCGGCCTGCATCCCTGCTGCTCCCCCATGCTGTGTCCAGAGAGCTCAGCTAGGCAGCATGGACAGCTCCAGTGAGACAGATGGACATGGAGCCAGGCCTCTGTGGGGACAGCTGCACCCCTGACAGTCCCCTCTGGTCATGCACCTGTTAGGAGCTATACTTAGCATGGGAAAACTTTCCAGAAAAGAGAAAGCAGGGCAGAAGTGGGGAGGCAGAAAGGCTGAGAATTTGGCCTCATTCTCCTCAGCAGGTCCCAAAGCTCCAAAACTGCCTCTCAGTGATAGCATCCAGAAATGCCAACCAGGTGAGAGCAGGCAGTGCTCTGAGGCCTGCTGGCACTGTGTGGGGACAGCCTGAGCAAGTGA
This sequence comes from Camarhynchus parvulus, assembly GCF_901933205.1. Classification (NCBI taxonomy): domain Eukaryota; kingdom Metazoa; phylum Chordata; class Aves; order Passeriformes; family Thraupidae; genus Camarhynchus; species Camarhynchus parvulus. Next base: position 2,619,220 of record NC_044580.1, read on the forward strand.
TGGCTTCATAACTCCTGGGTGGGATGCCATGAGTGCCATGTGCTTGTCCTGGCAGCCCCTGAGCACTCAGGAGCTGCCATGTGGGAGCTCTGGGGGATCCTGGAGCAGCCACACTCCAGGGGTCACTGTGCAGAGCCCTGTGTCCATCTCAGCTCACCCAGGGCTGCTGTGGCTCCTCTCCCTGCTCCTGTCTGCTGTGCTCCAGCCTGGCTGCCACACTCAGCCATCCTTCCTCAGCCCTGGGCACTGCCAGCTGCCCGTGGAGCTCAGGGTGCATGGATGGATGAGGAAACCTCCTGCTGGTGCTGGGCAGGGCTCTCTGTGAGGAGACAGGAGGCTCTGCAGCTCTTCCTCTGATAAATGAAGAGCCCTAAGTTAGGTGCTCACAAATAATTGTGCCTTGTCCCCCTTCTTGCAGCAGGGGCTCCCTGGGAGCCTGGCACAGGGGCAGCAGGTCTGGGTGGGTTTTAAGGCCAAGTTTTTGTTGTGTTCTTTTCCTTTTGTAAGCGCTGAGCTGCATTTTCAGCACCCAAGTGTCCCGTTGGCACAGGAGGTGCCCAAGGGTCACGTCTGCAGCCTCTCTGTTCCCCTCTGATCTTCATTTCTGGAGAGAGACTTGGGCTTGCCTTTTCTGGAGCTCCAGCTGGTGAGGAGTGAAACCCTATCCATGCCTGGTGACTGCAGGAAGCTGTGGATGGATGAGAATGGTCGGATGCCTCCGGAGCAGCGGGCGCTGCTGACAGGTGGCATCTCCTCCCTGGAAGGACAGGATCCCTCTCCAGCTGCTCCCTGCTCTGCCTGAGGCATGGCCTGTCCAATATCTGCTCCCCACTTAGCATTCCAGGAGTTATGGCCACCTGAGCTGGTGCTTAGCGAGGGGATTTGCTGTGCTTAAATGAAAAATGCAACAGGCACTGTAAACTGCTCTGTAGCTAAATTGAGCTGAGTTTTCCAATCCCAGCAGCTCTCACCTCTGCTCCTCTGCCCTCTTAGCAGGAGGCAAGGAAATTGTTAGGTTGCACTTAGGAGCCACCTGAACATCTACTAAATGTCTTCTCTGAGTGATGCTCTTGGTCAGTGCTTCCCCAGCCTCAGGAGCAAGGTCTGAGTGTGAAACCAGGAAAGGAAGAGGGAATACAGCATATCATGTGGACACCAGCAATGTTTCCAGCTGACAGGATAAATCCATGGTATTCCTAAATGCCTCATTGAGATCTTTGTAGCACTGGAACAATTTGCATTTGCACACCTGTGCAGAAATGTGAATAGGCACATCTTACAATTTCCAGGTGCTTGAGCCCTGCTGGTACCAGTGCCAGCCCTGGTGCCCCAGGATTGGTTTCTGTGCCATCAGAGGTGAGGAAATGCTCATCTCCTTCCAGTGGCACTTACAGCTTTTTCCTTTTAAGATGGAGAAAATCCTTGTCACATTTCCTAATGTTTCTGTGTGGTGTGAGGAAGTGATCATAGAGAGAATCATACCAATTTCTGCTTGGGAGTGGGAGGAACAGCAGGTCATTCCTCATCTCAGGCCTGGGCTTGGATTGAATGGACCTGGTAATCTGGGATAACTAGATAACCTGTATGGTACTTGCCAGGTGCTTCACCCTTCTTCATATGCCAGGAAGGCTTTCTTGGAACTGGAGGCATTGGCCAACATAAATTGCTCCTGTCAATGTGCTTTATTGGACTACATCAAAGTAGAATCGATAGAGAGTTAAAAAAGCCCCTAACAAAATGGGCTTTTTAAGGCAGAGCAAGTCATAAACAGACAGGAGTGTGGTGCAGCTCAGGTTTCACCTGGCAGCCAGGGAAACAGGGGGGTTCTGGCTCTGTCAGGGGTGATTCATGGCCCTGGAATATTTCAGGGGAGGGGAAGCATCCAGGAGTTGTTAACACACTGCTGCGGGGAGAGGGGCTCTGAGTGGGTCGGGTTTGTGCCTCCAACTTTGCTGTCACAGATTTATACTGATATCATCTCTATCAGTGTGAGTTATCTGTTTCCATTTAACCTAGATGAAAGCTTGAGTGTGGTTATTGCATTCTAAGGTTGCTGGAACTTGTTAATAATTTAGAATAATCAAGTCAAATTAATTCACTTTTAAAATTGAGCTTATTTGCATTGGCTGGTCTGGTTTTTTGTGACAGATCTCTCTACGGGCATATGTTTGTGTAAGCTTTTTGTGTGTGCTCGTGAGTGTTTGTGTGCATACGTAATTTCCTTCTCCATCTCTCAACCAACAGAGGCTGAGCTGGATTTAAATGTTGTGCAGGAAAAATGTGAAGAAGGTCCACCCCAAAGTGAAGCTGAATAGCTGAGGTATAAATCCACAGGGAAAAATGGGGTTTGTAATGGAAATGCTGCCTCATTTTAAATTATAGCCAGGCATCTGTGAGGCTGAAATTCCTGCTGCAGCATCCAGACGGTGCCTCAAGCTGGCTGCACGTTGCCAGAAATGAAGAACCCCCCCAGCTTACCTGCAGCCTGACCTTTGTGCTGACACTGGCGTGCAGCTTTTGTGCTGCACGGGGCGGGCGCGAGCGCGCGGTGACAGATTGCTGCTGACAGGGAGAGGCTCCTCCAGCTGCATTTCTCTGCAGCCCCTGCCGTATATCCAGGGGCTTGTTAGAGGAACAACAGCACCAGCCAATAACCAGTTGGTCTAAGCCCCTGGGACAGACCGTATGGCCCACACTCTGCTTGCTGAGCTGGGAGTGTGGAGTAAATTCAGCTGCTGCAGCCCTGGTGTTACACAGTGAGGGAACACACCCGGCCGGGCGTCTGTCTGTACCTATAAATAACAGTGTTTGTGTGTGTGTGTGCATATTTATGGGTCTGTGTATTTATTGTGGGTGAGGCTGGTTGTAGAGCAGCCCAGAAAATGGAAATCCTTTTGTGCAAATGTGCTTGCATGGAGGCAAGGAGAGCCAGGAGAGCAGGGGTGATGAATTGGCCCTGGACTGCGATGACAGTCCTTTCTTTAAAGTCAAAACAATTTCAGGGAAAGGGTCTCCAAAAAAAACCGTCCAGTTTCAGGAGGTAGCACAATTGAATTTCTGGTTGCTGGCTGCCTGCCTGGAGGGCCTCTTGTCACTTCTACTTTCTTCCAACAAGGCAGAAGGCGGAATTGACAGCAGCCTTCCCGCCAGGCTGTTAGGGAAGCAGGGAAGCCAGATGCTTTGCCTCCCTGCTCCCTCCCCTTCTGCGGCCCGAGAGCCAGAGAGTTAAGTTGCTTAACTCTTCCTTTCTCCCTCTCCAGTGCTCCTGGTCTGATCCAGCAGGGATCCAGAGAAACAAAATGCCTGGGAGTGGGCACAAAGGGTCCTCACTCTCAGGGTGGGAGTGTGTGTGTGTCAAAATAAAGAACCTTTATGCTTTGTACAGAACAGGAAAATTAGACTTTTATACAGAAAGATTCTGCAGAGAGGCACATGGTGGGAATGGGCTGATACAGGAGCCTCTCTCCCAGCAAACCCAGGGCAAATCATATGATTTCAGAGCTTCCAGCCCAAACCCACTTCTAAACTCTCCCTCAGCTCCAGCTATTTATATCACTACATATAGGATACCGTGTAGGTGGGAACTAGAATGTTCCTGTAATTTCTCCAGCAAGGACAGTATGCTCAGGCCTCTCTTTTCTTTGTGTAGAATTATCATCTTTGGATGTTAAGGGATGTGGAAGGCTTTGGTTGCTGTTGAATTAACATTTCTATATGCATCATTTCACTAGATAATTTGCTGACTCTAAAATTTTTGTGTAATCAAATTGGCTGGCTGTTTTAACATTTGTCTGACACCATTTTTAAGTGGTAGTTAAATGAAGTGGAGAATGGAGCCCTTTCTTTAGACTCAGGCTGTAGCAGGGTGAGGGTCTCCAGTATGTTTTTTTGAGACAGGACCTGCTCTGTGTCAGGGGTTGGGCATTTCCAGCACTCACAACCCACAGAGCCCCTTTTAGTCTGCCCACAGCTGCAAAATGGGGTGACAAAGTGGTAGTGGATGGCCAGGAACTGATACCCTCTGTCTCCCCACGTTCATCTCATTGCCAAAACCTTGGTACAGTGGTTAAGGTGAGAATCCTTCTCCTCTTCTACTAAGGACAAGAGGAAAAGGCCTCAGGCTGTGCCAGGGGAGCTTCAGGTTGGACATCAGGAGGAATTTCTCCATGGAAAGGTTGCTCAGACATTGGAATGGGCTGCCCAGGGAGGTCTGGAGTCTCCATCCCTGGGGGTGTCCAAGGAATGCCTGGAGGTGGCACTCAGTGCTCTGGGCTGGGGACCAGGTGGGGATCAGTCATAGGTAGGACTTGATTGTCTTGGAGGGCTTTTCCAACCTCAGTGATTCTGTAAAATAGCTGCAAATGACACCAAACCAGGGCCTTGAAGGGAAAATTGTGCCAGGGGAGGTTTAGACCACATATTAGGAAAAATTTCTCCACAGAAAGGATGGTCAGGCATTGGAACAGGAAAGTGATGGAGCCACCATTCCTGGAAGTGTTCAAAAATGATGTGCAAATGGCACCTGAGTTCATGGTTTAGTGGTGACCACGGTGGTGCTGCTGGGGGGAGAGTTGGACTTGGTGATCACAGAGGTCTTTCCCAGCCTCAGTAGTGCTGTGCTTCTGTTTCTGAAGTTCACCTGCACTGACACTGCCAGGCTGTGGGCTCTGCTGGAGGCCATCCAGGTACCTCCAAAAGCAGGGAAATTGCAGAATTTCCTTAAAAGCCATAGAGCCCTTTCCCTCCTGTGTGCCTCTTTATGTCTCTCCGTGCCCAGGAGCTGGATCTCTGTGCTTGTACACTCCTTGTGCCAGCAGTCCCTGGGTCCCTGTGCCACCTTCCCCAGGCAGGGAGGAAGGTGATGGAGCAGGCATTCCTCTGGGTTTGGCATGCTCAGCTCAGGCAGGAGGGAACACCAGCCTGAGGCAAACCACAAACATTTGTCACCTGCAGCAAGGCAAAAAGTGTTGCCCAGAACAGCCTTTGGAAATATTTTAATTACCTCTGGTTAATCTGGCAATTGAGGAACTTGAGGTAAAGATCACAAGTGGAGACAAAGTCTAAGGGGAATTTTATGCTTGGAGTCAAATTTCAGCAATGTTTTTGAAGTGTTTCTAATTGGGATGGTTTAAGAGCCATCCCCAAACCTCCCTGAATCCAAACAGTTCTGATGTAAGTGGGAAGCAAATCAGTCATGCAGCTCTAGCCCAGCACTGAGAGCTGGAGCAACACAGGGCTTCTAAAAGAACCAGCCTAACCACCGAGGTCTTTCTGTGCAGCTTTACAGTGAGAAAACTTCTTTAATGGACTATAAATCAGAAAAGGAAATTTATGTTTTTGTTTCTCCAGGCTTGAAAGACGAGCATGCATCTGCCTGACAGCTTTCAGAGCGAGCCATCCCTGCCAGTCAAAGCAGATTCTCTGTGCCTGCTTCCAAGCAGCACAAGCTGAAACAACTGGTGGCAGAGTGGGGTGTCTCTACAGTCCTAGCCATGAAGAGAGGTGATTATTCCTCCCTCCTAATTCCACTTCCCATACGGAAATTATCCTGTGCTGGAGGCGTGCACCTTCCTCTGTTCTGTCAACGTGTGTTGCTAGGAAGATTTATTTCAGTAATAAGGTCTTAGCAGTGAAACTTAACAAAAATGAGGGGGCAAGTTTATTAATTATATATTTTACAGTTAATTAAAGATAATATTTAACAGAAATAATTGCAGGCATCTGCATTGATGGCACAATTAATTTCCAGTGATAAACGGGTTGTGTGTCCCTTTGTTGGGCTGATCAGAAACAAATCCTGCCTCGTGCTAAACCCCTCTTATCTCTTTGCATTTGCAGGAGATGAAACATCCTCCTGCTCACAGCACAGGGAAGAGGCTGGAGCTGGGCTGCTGTCTCCACACCTGTAGAACTGTGGTGAAATGGGGATTCTTTGTGTTTAATTGGCTTCTCTGAGGAAAACAGTGACCTTGAGATGAGACAGAGCCTCGGGGTGAATGCAGCTCCCAGCACCAGTTCTGCCAGCACCCCCTCCATCCCATCCTGCCTGGCAGCCCCAGCTCTGGGAGGCAGGAAAGCTTTGTTCCACAGGACTCAGGTCTTTCACCCACTCCTCAAGCTGCTTCTAAGCAGTCTCTTCCATTTGTGCTGAAATGCTGTGTAGGAGCACTTGTCACTCATCTCAGCTTGCATTCAGCATGTTCCCAGAGCCTGGGCATGGAGGGAGAGGAGCTGTCCATGTGGGAACTTGCTGGGCTCTCAGAGCACCTGCCCCTTTGGGATCTGACACAAAGGGTGCCCCCATGTGCCCTGAGGTCTGTGCAGTGGGAAAGTTTATTCTGTACTGTCACTGGCAATGTTTCTATTCTCCTGACACCTTTCAGACAGGGTGGTAGGTTCTACCTTGTGCAGGTGTCCTTGTCCCATTATCTTCCCCCTACCTGAGGTACACACAGAGCCTGTGACACACAGCTGAGTGATTTTTATTCCCTCCACTTGAGGGAAGTAGCTTACAATGTTATAAACTGGTCCTCTGTGATTGACTCATGCCACCTATTTCTGAAACACAGCCAATAAGGTAAGAGTAGATTTAGAAAGGTTTAAAGTGTCCAGATCTGTTTAGGACAGGAAGGGAGCCCAAAAGTTGAATAAAATACTGTAAAGAGCCAAGCCCAGCACAGCTGCTCAACACAGAGCCATCCTGTGACAGTGATGCTCCTTCCTGCTTGCTTTTTCATTTGTTATAGAAACTGTTGGTGCAGCTGGGGGGTTCTCCCCAGGGGCAAAGAGCTGCTCCAGGAGCTCTGCACCCCTCCAGGCAAGGTCCTTCCCATGGAGGAGGTGATGGGGGCTGGTCAAGGAGGTCCTTTTCCAAAGGCATGCCACAGGGATCAGGGCTTCCAGCCTTTTTATTGTCTTCATGAATGAGGTAAAAGATGGAGTAAGCAGCATGTGAATGACATGGAGGGTGAAAGGAAGAGAAAGCCATGCCAAGGGCCAGAGGAAGTCCCAGGTCCCAGCCTGGCCAAACTGAGCAGGGCTGGTCTGTGTCTGCTGTGGGCTCAGGAGAGCTGGGGCTGAGCCTGGGCAGCCTGAGCAGCAGGCTGGGTTTGTGAGTGCAGCTTTGAGCTGAGTGTTGGCTACTCTGCTCTAAAGCCCAGCTTTTCTGCAGGCCCATCTTGTAAATATTTAAATGCAGGAGTAGCAGGCCCAGCAAGTCTGTGTGGGGCTTTGCAGGCAGGGAGGGGAGCAGAGTGTGTGAGCTGCATGTCTCAGTGTCTGCACCCGTATGTGCAGTCTCCCAGTGCCTTCCAGAGAGATTTTAATCCAGAGAGCTCTGACAGCCTTTCAGGCATCAATCACCCAGCAGCACAACACCCCTGCAAGGTCAGGCAGTGTTATCAGCCTCCCCTCGGAGCTTTGTGCCTCAGCAAGGAGGGATGGGCAGAGGGAGAGCAGCTCTGAGTGTGTGTGAGATTCCCTGCAATCACAGCTTTCCACATTCCTAGAGCCAGGGATGGATCCAGCTCTCCTGGAACCCTGCTCCCTGCCCTGAGCACTGGAAACACTTCCTCCCCACAGAAACCTCACCGTGAAACCACCCAGCAGAGCAGGGCTTTGTAGTTTGGCAGGCAGAGCACAGGCTCTGCTCTACCCAATCCACAGGCACATTTTTGGGGTTGTGTGTTTACTGAAACCTTGGCTTTGCTGGTCTGCAGAGAATAAAAGTTGATTGTTGAGCAGCCAGGGCTCGGCGTCGCCCTGCCTGTACGTGTGAATTCCCTGCACAGCCAGGCCAGGCCAGGGGGGATCTTTGTGGGGCTGCAGCCTGCTCATGTGAGGAGCCTTGTCTCTGCTCTGTGCTGAACATGTCTCTGGTTACCTGCTCTCACTGGAGCTTTTCTACTTTCTCCAATCCCTTCCTTGGCTGCTCTGGCTGCAGAGCCTTGTGATAACTGGCTGGCTTTATTTATTTAATAATAAAACTTAAAGAGCAAGTTGTTTTCCAGGCAGTGGCTGTCTCTATGGAGCCAGGTCATGATGGGGTTAGTGTGGAGGGAAGCAGGGCTGCTTGGGGAGCTTAAAACCTGCCAATCCCACTATTCCTTCTGCTCCTCAGCCTTCTCCAGTAACCCCTTTCTCCTGCACTGGCAGGAAAATTCATGGTGCTGTACAGACCTTGCCACTTCCATCTCTCTCAGGATGTGCCAGGGGTGGTACAAGAGGGAGTTCACAGCCCAAGGCCACAAACAGGACAATATGACAGTAAAGAGAAGATGATGGAACGCAAAGAGTGGGCCTTCCTTTGGTTATTTCTCCTGTGCAGATCCCTACAGTTATCACAGTATATGTCTCCTGTCTCTAACCTTTTCTATAAGGGACAATGACATCCTCCCCAGAGGGCTTAGCAGTGCTGTCTTTATTCTCATGGCTGGGAAGCAACTGCACTCTTTTGGAGGATGGATTAGTCAGGGGTTTAAAACAAAAGTCAGAGGTTTGTGCTCTGGATCCCAACCTGAGGCATCTGCTGCTCCTAATCTGAAGGATTCCCCCACCCCAGCTTCACTCACAGTACTCCCAGGTTGAATGGGCCACTATGCTGCTTTAGGAGAGTTGATTTTCTTCATCTCCATGAAATCCTGTTGTGTGGTACCTGCCTGCCAGCACTGCTTTGGGCAGAGGTCCGTCAAATCAATCCCACTCCATCACCAGTGGGAAATCCCCTGGGATTTCCAGCTGGATGAGGAAGCCCACCTCCATCACTCCCTGACCTGGGCTGGGCACTGTTCAGGTGCATCTTAAAGATTTCACGTGCAAGAGGCAGGAATCTATCACAGCACAGCTCAGTGCCTCAGGGGGGAGGGGGGTTTGTTCCCTGAGGGTTTGGCTTCAGGAATAAATCTGTACCTCCACACTCTGCCCATAAAACTGATAACACCAAGATTGCTTTACACATCAGCAACAGAATGGAGACAGCAGAGGCAATCAGGACCCAAAATAATTATGTTTATCATCTGTAATCATCACACAGAGTCTAACAGCACATTAGCACTTCCAGCAGGCAGTTTTCAGGAGCAGGGAATGCAGGCAGTGTTTTGGAGGATGCACTGATTATTTTAAAGGACATCAGCCACATCTGAACATGCCATGGGGAATTCTCTGAGCTGCCAGCACACTCTTTTATTGCATTGTGGAGTACAGGAGCAGGGCCAGTCCTGAACCATCTCTGTAAAGTGTTACTGGGTGTAGTTTCCAGAGTCAGGCTGTGGAAACAACAACTCAGCCTCTTTTTGCCTCATCCCAGGGATTTGGAAGGTGTCATCTGGAAGAGCCTACAGCTGCTTGAACCCCTCTCCATGGAAGGGATTATTCCAAGGGAAGTCTCTCATGTTTCCCCTTGTGATGCTGCCTCTGCTCCTCCCAATTTTCCTGCCAGTCCTGGAATACACACAGACTTCAGGGCTGAGCTCCCTGGTGGAGAACTACCCTCCCCTGTGCTACTGCACAGTCTTGGGGGTCTGGGGCTACAAATGTCCAAGCAAATCCAAGTGGTCTCACTTCAAAACAGGTCCCTGCAAGCAACAGAACCCAACATCCTTCAATCCATGTCCTGCAGCGTGGTCCTGTCTCTCCTTGTGCTGCACTGTTAGGGAGGGCCAAACTTTGCAGCAAGGGAGAAGAGGCCAGAGAAAGTCCTGGTCAGGAGGAATGCAGTCAGTCACTGCATTCAGCCTTTTGATGGAAGGGCTTAGTAACAGTCTGCTTGGAAGGAAAGGAAAGGCCTTGGAGCCAGATTTGTATGTGGAATTAGTTGGAACCTTATCAAAAGCCCACAGCGCCTCATCTCTTCAGCAGAACATCTGAGATGCCGCACATTTATTTGCTGTGATGTTCCAGGTTATAAAGTGGCTTTACAACGCCTTGTTTTCCATGATGATCCCCAGGTGAAGGTGTAAAATCCATCCTTACAGGATGCCTCCCCAAGGTGTGTCTGGGTGTGAGGGAGGGGCAGTTCCCATCCTGTGTCTGTCAGTGGGAACTGGTGTTGGTGTTTCTTCTGCAGACAGCACCCCACTGCCAAGAACTGCTTTAGCAAGGCTCTTAGGAACTGTTTTCAAACCTGGAAGGGTTTTTGGAGCCAAACATTGGTCTAAGTGCATTTTTTACTGAAATTCAAATGCAAACCAGCCAGACTTTCACTCCAACATTTCAGCTTTCCTGCAGATTGTTTTTCCAGGGGCACCCTCTGGCTTATCCACAAGACTGTGGGAATGCTGTCAAGACAAGAGCCATTTTCCTGGGTGCAAAAGGCACCCAGCTCAGGGACTGGGCCTCTGCTGTGGGTACCTCATGCCAGGGAGCTGAGGAGGAGAGCTGAGCTCCAGGGAGTGCTCTGGGGCTCACTGGGAGAGCCTTGCTGTTCCCTGTGCAGCTAGGACTTGCCCGTGGTGTCAGGGATGTGTAGTTCCACAGGCAGTGGACAATGGGGTGAAAGGACATTCAGGGAGTCTCCAGAGCCAGCTGGAGCCAGTGAAGTCCAGTTGGTCTGGCCATCATCCAGTTAGATTTTGTTTGTCTTCAAGGGCAGGGATTGTTCTGCCTCTCTGGGTTCCTGCCCTGGATAATTGGGTTTTCCTGAGCACAGTGCTCAGCACTGAGTGTGAAATCTTTTCCAGAATCTTGGCCCTTTTCTATGCTAGCAGAGGTTCTGCTTTCAAAGCAGGTTTATCACTGACTTAACACCCACCAGGCTTCCCCTGTGCTCCTAGAGCTCCTCCAGCCTCTTTGTGGGCTTTTCCAAGTGCAGAAGGGATGATGCCAGCTCCCATCCAGCGTGTATCCAGGGTGGTTTAGAAAGGCACTTTATAACTTGGAACATCACAGTAAATAAATGTGCAGCATCTCAGATGTTTTGCTGAGGAGATGAAGTGTCACAGGCTTTTGAAGGGATTCCAGCTAATTCCACACACAAATCTGGCTCCAAGGAGCTCCTTCCCTGAAGACCACAGAGGACTTGGGGCCAGTCCAGACCATTGCATGCCCTGGCCCAGCTCAACCAGTCTAGGAAGAGAGTGGGACCAGTACAGTGAGGGGCCTGAATGTCCCTCCCATGGTCCTTCGGGAAGAAATGCATCAGAAGAGGAAAATACTGAAGCTGGGGAAGCTCTTGTGGTAGATCCTCAGCATGAGAGCTGCAAAGCCAAGCTCTGTGGTGTGGAATTGCACCAGGGAAAAGGAAGAGGCTTGTCCTGGAGAGCTCCTGCCAAAGTGTGAGACTGGTGGAGGTGAACAGAGGAGCAGTGAAGGGATCCTGACTGTGATCCTGGTGCTGTGCTGGCAAACTTGCTGTAGAGTCACAGCAAAAGGAGGTTTTGAAGACAAGTGAGGAGCTTTCTGGGTGTTTTTCCCCTGCTAGAAGCATGAATAAAGAAAAGCACGACAGTGCTTCCTTGGAAATCTGGTGGGTGGCCTGGTGCTAGGAGCTGATAGAAGGTGGGGGCTCATTCCTTCATAATGAATGAAAGATGACAGATGGGGAGAGGCAAGGAAAGGCCTTCAGCACTGGTATAATTAACTTACTCCTGAGAACACTGGGATGAGCTTTTCTCCTAATACGATAGAGAAAAGAGAGGATGTTTGAGAGTAAGGAGATAATGGGAATTGGAGAGGTGAGTGTGGTTGTCCCTGTGTTCCTGAGACACTGGAAGCAAAGCCTCCGTGCCAGCTTCAGGAGCAGATGTGGAGGATGGATTCCCTGGTCTGGGGCAGGGGGGGTGGGCTGCACCTCCTGGGGAGCTTCTCTGAGCTTAATCCATAGCCCTGAGCCCTTGGCTTGGAGGAGGAGGTGAGGAGCCAAGCCCCCTTCACAGCAATAATGACTTCACACCCTGACTTTTTCCCCACGAGCCTTTTCTCTTGCACACTAACGAGTCTGAGCCTACTTCATTGTGCCTCGGTAATTGTGCTTTTAATTATGCTGTGTGTCTGCCACCATCTGTTGTGCTCTTTTCAGAATCTGTTTCAGTTCTGATATCCCCTTTTGAGATGAAGGGACCACGAGTGCCCGCAGTACCCAAGGTGTGGATGAATCATAGATTTTTCTGTTCTGTTCTTCGCTTTCCGAATGATTCATTCCACTTGATCTGTTTCTCGATGGTTGCCGAGCCTTGAGCCGACATTTTCATGGAACTGACAGCTTTATGTGGAAAAATGAGGGCTGACTGAGAGAGGAGTGAAAAAGGTGTCTGTTGGAAAGAAAAATCCTGATCTTTTCAAGATGAGTTTATTTGGACAAGGGCTATCAGAGGACTCTGAAAGGAGAGAGGTTACAATAGCTCCCAGTGTGAAGTTGCTGGTGCTGGGACAATGCTCAGTCTTAGGGACAGACAGACAAGAGCAGCATGGCACCTGTCCCCCCGAAGCAAGGCTGCAAGGGACAGGGACATCAAGCCAGAAGAGGGAGCTGGAAAGGCTCCAGCTGCAATAAAGGAGATGAAGAGGAGCAAAACAAGGTTAATGAGCCAGAGAGCTTGTTAGGAAGGGAGGACAACTGCCAGTTTGGGCAGAGGATGGCTCCTTTCTCCTGGTGTGCAGGGCTGTCCTGGCCTGTCCCACTGCTGATACTGTGCTGTGTCTGCCTCTCAGCACCTTGTTCTAAACAGGGTGACCTTTCTTCTGTTCTCTTTGCTCTCTAGAGCTCTGTCACAAACCAGCCCTGACACCCAACAGTGTGGCTTTGTCTCACTGCTGTGCATGTTCTGTGCATCTGCAGGATGCTGCAGCTGGCTCTGGTTTGGATCTCTGCGTGGGATGTGGCAGAGTGGGTATCATCCATGGTGCCAGACCCTCAGTATGTGTAGAAAAGTCTTATTCCATCCCAGGCCAGACAGATCATCCCTTGACCTCTGGCAGCTGCTCCTCATCTTGTCTTCTTAGCATCTCTTAAAAACATTTTGGGCTGCCCTGATGTGATTTCCTGATGCTCTTTCTGCCCTTGCTCTTTCCCCTGGGCCTGACACCTTGGTGCTTCAATGCCACCCCCATGGTCATGGGAGAGAAGAAGAACCCCCTGAGCCTCAGTTTGCTGTCCCTATTCCAGCTCCTGGACACATTTCACCTCCAGCTTCCTACTGTGGGAAAGGATTGTTGTGTCCTTCTGCTTTTGCTGGTTTCTTATTCAGGGAGGATAGAGAACATAAATAGCTCACAAATCAGCTCAGGGGCTCTCTCTGTGTCATTCCTGCATTCCACAGGCAGGTTCCTTTCCAGTCTCCTCCTGTACATGCAGAGTGAGGAGCCAAGCATCAGTCACAGGACAGGACTGTGAATGAGGTTCCTTCCAAAACCAGTTCCATTTAGCTCAAAGCCACAATGGGAAAACCACTGTGTTTCCATGAAATCCACTTTGTATCAATCCATGGAGCTGGGCTTGGGTGAGAGGTGCTGGGATCCCAATAGGCCACTAATTAATTACCTACCCACACTCTTTATTGGCAAGGCAGGGCCCTTCTGATGGTTAATTAGGGTGGGAGCCAAGGAGAGGCTCTGTCTCAGTGGTGATCCACATTCCCTCTGGCTTCCTTCCTCGCAGACATGTCCTGGCACTGGGAGGGGAAGCCAAGGCTGAACATATGGCTCACTGTGGAGCTCTGACCTTCCCGGAGCGCGCCTGGAATCCCCTTCAAGCGCCACTCCAAACCTACCTGATGCTGTGGAAATCCTCTGTGGCACTTCTGGGAAAACAAACCCTTGGCCCAAGTGCCAGCAGTTGTTATTCCCTCATGTTCTTCCTTCCTGTGCACCATGGGCAGCTGAGAGCCTTGCGATGGTGCAGCAGGAGACACCTGTGACTCCCTTGTGGGCTCTGTGCCCAGAGGTGCCAAACAGCAGCTCAGCTCCACAGGTGCTCCCTGCATGGCTCTGGGAATCCAGGGCAACACCATGGGCTGGGATGTGGCTGCAGCTCTCTTCACAGAGAGCAGCAGGCACAAGTCTCTCCCAGGATTTTTCCTGGGAAAGGCAGTGAGAAGCTCAGAGAAGAAGAGAAAACAATTCTTATCTCTGTTCACTGCTCCTGCTGTTTTGCACACGTGGAATATGTTATGGAGATTGGTTACCCAAAGTGATTTGTTAACTGGACACCAGTGAAGGTTGTTTGGATTCCTTGGCCAGTTGGGTCAAAGCTGTGTCCTGGCTGTCTGCAGACAGTCATGGGTTTTTCTTCAGTATCTCTTTAGTGTAGTATCCTTTAGTGTAGTATTAGTGTAATATAGTATAGCTGAATAAAGCAATTGTTCAGCCTTCTGAATCATGGAGTCAGAGCACATTATTCCCTGCCTCAGGGGCTCCCTGCATCTATATTGGGATGCCTGAGGCGAGCCCCACACAGCTCTGTTGGGATCTCCCCTGTCCTCAAGCACATTTAGGGTGAGTCATGGTAGTTCAGAAACTGTCCTGCTGCTCTGGAAGTGGAATCCATGACTGGCTGGCCAGAGAGAGACCTTGGATAAGTGAAATGTAAATGCTCACAGAGCCTTGCCAAGATCTGAGTGGGAAAAACCTTCCTTGGAAGAGGATTTCCTGTCTCATCCCAAGGAGTCCCAGCTGCTGAGTGTGCTTTGTTGTCATGGCCTCGTGTCTGGGATTTGCTTTCCCAAGACCTTGAAACCCATTCCCCTCCCCAACTCCTTGAGGAGCTTGATGCAGCCTGTCTCCAGAAATGCAGCTGCTTGCTCCTTCTCTGGAATCAGAGAATATTTCTACTTTCTTTCCTCGTGCTCTGCAGTGACCTAATTATTTAACTTTGCATTGCAGCCTCTTCCTGCAGCACTTGCCAAAGAGCTCATCAAAGCCTCCCGTCCCCAGCGCTGGGGGAGCTGGATTATTAATCTCTCTCTGCTCAAGGTTACAGGAGATGTTTCCTCCTCTCATGGACAACTCTTCCAGACAAATCTTTGGCTTTTCCACTTGGTTCCTCCAGGCTGCACTGGAATATCACACACTTAATTCTTGGCATAACTTGATCTGTTTGGTCTTGGGGTGGCTGGAGGAGTGTCTGGTCTCCCTCCTTCCTTGATAAAAGAAGGGTCATAATTAGCCATATTCCTCTTGTTTTAGGAACACCGGTGCCAAAAATCTCTCACCTCTGGCTGTGATTTCCCAAATCTGTGATGTTCAGGAGCTGTGGCAGTGCATGGAGCAGGGGGGATGTGAGAGGTGGTTCAAGCCCATGTCCTGCACTGGGGTTTCACATGTGGATGCCTGTGCTGTGTGCAGGAACAGCTGCTCAGGGCTGACTCTGCCCAGAGTGTTGCTCCACAGGAATGCAGCATCTGGGAAGGAGTGTCCAGCCAGCCCCCAGCACTGCCTCCCTTCTCTGGGGGGGTTCTGTGGGGCTACATGGTGCAGAGCTGCGTGTGGGATCAGGACCTGCAGTGGGTCTAAAGCCACTGAAGCCCCTTGGCCACCCAGTGGCCCCACTCCAGGAGATCATTTGGAGTAATGTCAAGGGACAGGGAAGTAGGAAGAGAGCAGGAGATACTGGGAGGGTGTTGGAAGTTGCTGTCAAAGTCAAGGGAGCTGGATCTGACTGGTGCTGGACCCAGGATATGAGTAGGGCAGAAGCAAGTGAGGTGGTTTAGAGTCACCCCATCCCTTCCTTATTTGAGCAGCTGTGCCACTGCTGCTCTCTCCCCCAGCACCACCATCCCAGGACCTGTCCCCTGCCCTGCACTGTGCAGTGCTTGGGCTGGAGAGCAGCACCCAGCTGCCCCCATCCCACCCTGCACCTGTGGGCTGCCCATATCCATCATCCTGTGGCTGCTGGTGCCCAGCATCTGCCCCTGCTCCTGGGCAGCAGCTGCCAAACCCATTTGCTCAGCAGGTGTGCTCCTGCATTCCCTGGGAGAACAGGCTTTTTGGGAGAGAGGAGGGAGAGAACAGAGGAAAAACTGGAGGGAGAGCAGGAGGAAATAAAAGGAAGTAGGAGAGAGAGGGAAAAAGCAGCAAATGACTGGAAGAATTAGAGATGGAGTGTGGAAAGGACTGTGTATCCCCTGTTGCTTTGAGCACTCAGCAGATCCTGTGGTGTGTCTGCTTTATTACTGACAGAGTTCTCCCTTCTGTCGGCTTGTTTCCTAATTGCTGGTCTTGTAAACTGCTTGATTTATGGCTCTGTTCATCAGTTCTGGCCCTCGGGTATAACATGCTTTTCCTTCCAGGCTGGGAAGTGAATAACGAATTAACAGCCTGCCTTAGGTTCAATGAGGAGCTGAGCATTCAGGGATCTTTATTGGGCTGCACGTGCCAAATAGAAGTGCTTAATTTTTACTTCTCATTCACAGAGGGTATTCAGAGAGTCCTTCCCCAGGGCAGCAGCAGCGTTGTGGCTGCGTGGTGCCTTTGAAGTGTCCCACAAGAGAAGCCACCAAGGAATGGTTTTGCTGTTGGCTTGCACAGAGAGCTCAATCTGCCTCCTCACAGCTTGCTCTGAAGCTGGCATTGTGTGCCATGTGGGTTTGTCTCACACAAACTTCCCTTCAGAACAGCCCAGGGATGAAGATGAAGATGAAGTCAAAGAATAAATGGCCCTGCTGAGCTGGAGCTGTGCCTTGTGCTTGCCAGCAGCCAGCCCCTGGCTGTCACCCTGAGAAGGGCTCTGCCCTAAACCCTGGAGTTCTCTACAGTCAGTGTGGCTGAAGTCTTCACTGAGTGACTCAAATAGCTCTGCTCCCACAGCCCTCCATGGCAGTCCAGTGCCTTCCACACAGCTGTGATCCTCCATGGTCACACCTCCATGCTCCTCCGTGGTCACACCACCATGCACCAGGTTTATGGAGCAGCCAGGCCTTGGAATGCTAAGCCCAGGGTGGGAGGTTCCTTGGGTTCAGGGCCTGCCTGTTCTCCTTGCCCAGCTCCCAGCATTGTGATCAGGAAGTCACATCATGTGCCCCCAGCAGCTCTGCAGCACCCAGACACGCTGTGGGGGGACACCTGAGAAGGAAATGCCTGTAAAACAACACCTTTGTGGAGGAAGAAAATCTTGTAAAGAACAGAGGAACTGCTGTAGCACTGCAGGGCTCTTCTGTGAGCACAGTGCCCAACAAGTGTGAGCTCAGGGTCTGCAGGTCTCCAGCAGATAAAGTTTAAGCTCTGCCCTCAACAGCCTCTCAGGATGCTGCTGCTGCCTCTGAGCTGCTTCTTGGCTGTGGCAGGTGAATCTGATGTGCCTGGAAGGGTGAGCTCAGGAAAATGGCTCTGTAGGGCT
This sequence comes from Camarhynchus parvulus, assembly GCF_901933205.1. Taxonomy (NCBI): domain Eukaryota; kingdom Metazoa; phylum Chordata; class Aves; order Passeriformes; family Thraupidae; genus Camarhynchus; species Camarhynchus parvulus. The sequence continues at coordinate 2,636,486 of NC_044580.1, forward strand.
CGCCTCAGCATCATGAGGCTGCCACTGAGGGACAGAGCCTGCAAAGTCAAGTGCAGCATTCATGGAAGGCTGCAGCACCTCAGGGGCTGTAAAGATTCTGTTACAGGGAGAGTTGTAACACACCTGCTTGTCACACTTGCTTTAACACACCAGCCCTCACTTGTCTGTGGGAGCTCAGCTGGATGGAGTGCTCTCTTCCAAGAATCCTACAGCAGGGAGAGCTGCTGGTATCTGGTTTCGCTCTTGGGGCACACAGAATAATAAATAAACTGCAAGGTATGGTGTTTCTTTCCTCCTGGCATTAGCAGCACATGATTACATGGTCCTACACCTCCTGTGTGCTCTCCTCTTGCTGTGCCTTCCACTGATGGGTCTGCAGGATACCTGGGGAGCTTCTGAGGAGCAGGGAACAGTGCCTTGGAGCACCATCATCATCATCTTTGACTTCTCACAAGGCTCAAGAACCTGTCCAGCCCCTGGGGAAAGCTGAGCCCACGTGTCCTTATGCCATATCCATCAGGACTCCTCCGTTTTTATTTAAAATCCATGATTTCTCACTCAGCTGCCTCCTTCCAGCAATCCCAGCAGGCTGTAACAGCAGGATCTTGGAGTGCAGAGCAGGAGAGGACACAGCAATGTTCTTCATGGGACACGAGCACCCACCTCCCATGGCTGCAGTCATGTGGTTCCTTGTGCCATGGAGTCCAGGATCCAGGGGAATGAAGACAGAAGATCAAAAGAGCTCTGGCTGGCATTTCACACATGCTATCACCAAGAATATTTACTACTAATCACTAAACTAGTCTGAATACATACCCAAAGTCCAGGTGTTATCACATCCTGATAAAAAAACTTGAACTGTGTTTGGTTCAGCATGTGAGTGTGCTCACACCCTGCACAATCTGTGCCACACTTCCTAAATTGCACAGCAGGCAGGATGGCTCAGGAGCAGGAAAGGCAGGAGGCCCAAGGTTCTGCCTGATCAGCCTGCCGAGGCTGAAGGAGCAACAGTCCTGGATCCAGGCTGAGGGTGGGCAGAGGAGGTGCCTGCACCCTTCCCCTTCTTCCATGCACAGGCTGGAGTAGTTTCTAAGCTTAAGTCCAATCCCTGTCCTCTCTGGGTGCTGCTGTGACAGCTCAGCACAGGCAGCCTCTCCTCCAACCTGTTCCTCCTGCTCACACTGCACAAGAGGCTGGAAACAGAATCGGAGGGAGATGCTTCCCTTTATACTCCACATTCACATGGTGAGATCCTCCCTCCTCACCTCTGACCTGGCTGCCAGTGTGGTTCTGAGCAGCACAGTGTTTAATCACCTTCTGGACCATTGAGCAGAGCCGTTCCCAAGCTCTCCCTCCCCTGCCCGTGAGCAGGAATTACCTCGGGCTGGCTGTGCAATGTGTCCATCAGCCAGCGTGGCTCCCGTTGCCTGGATGCAGGTTAAAAAAAAGCCTGCTGGTAGGAAGGGGATATCTTACAGCTGAACGTGTGCTAGATGAGCATCTGTTCTGTCCCCAGAATGGGATTTTTTGAAGTTGGTGTATTTCAGCAAAAGGTTACGGCCCCTCTGCTGGCAGGGCTGCTCCTGCAGCTCGGGGAAGTGGCTCTGTTTGTGTGTCTGTTCTGGGCAGGGCAGAGTCACACAGGGCTGGGTGAGGGCCCTGCTGACAGAGCTGCTCTTGTGCCCAGGCTGACAGTGTCAGTATCTGACCCCCAGCAGGAGCTGCCTCTGCAGAGCCTGCCCTGGCTCACCAGAGGGGCCCTGGGACACTCCCCCCCAGCAGGCACTTGTGGCCATCCAGCCCTTTGGAGCTACAGGAAAGGATGGAGTTGGGGGGTTTGGGGGGAGCCCTGGATTTGAAGTTCAGCAATAATGTTGGTTCTCAGGTCAGGAGCACAACCAGGACTGTGCCCTTGGCAGAAGAAGCTTCTGGACCAGCTGGGCGAGGAGGGTCTTCCTGGCTGAGGGCTCAGAATGTTTGGTGTTGGAGCTGTGGGGCTCATCTCAGCAGGCCTGTGTCCTCCTGCACAGGGGGCAGGCTGGACATTTTGATGGCTCTCACCCACCAAAGACCTTGGCCAGCTTCATGGTGATTGGATTCAGCCTTGAGAGCTCTTTGGCTGAAGGAACAGGGATTGCCAATGTCTTCCTTATCAAGCTGCAGACTCTGGAGACTTTATGGGTCCAGAATCCCTGTGTTCCATGGCTCCATTGTGGTGCCTGGCAATACAAGGCTGCCCTGAAGAGCACAAAGTGAATCCCTCTAAAATGGCCTTGGCTGAGGGATGTGTGACATAGGTGGGGATTGGGAGGGCTCCTGAGGAGCAAGCTGGGCTGTGGTCTTTTAAAACCTCAGGAAATGATGGATGTGAAATGTGGGACACCAGCAGTATGCTGATAACTCCTCATGTGCATTCCCCACCCATCCATCCATCCCTCCCACAGAGGGACAAGCAGGCAGAAGGGAAGTGCTCCTGCACGTGTAGGGTATGGAAAAAGACAGCTCATGTTGGCTGAGCCAATTCAGGGAGCAGTGAGAGGCCACCCCAGCTGGCAGATGGCACAAGGGTGGTCCTTGGGAGTGGGCAGTGACAAAGCTGGCACAGCTGCAGCTGAGCTCTGATTTTCCTGCTCGTGTACCCACAGTGTGCTCTTCCCTTGGCAGCACATGGAGCCTCCTTCCCTTCTCCCTACCCACAACACTGCTTGCAAGCTAGAGGGAGAATCTGGTGGCAGGCCCCACAAACGTTTGGGTGCTTTCCAGATCTCTCCCACTCTCTGTAGCAGCTCTCAACTTGCTTGGAGTCAAGGACACAGATTAACTCTCAGTTTGCCTTTCTCTCTCCCCCACACCACCCATCAGCTCCAGCTCTGCTCCCAGACAGGGATGGGCTTTATCAGGATACCTGCAGGGTGACAGGAGACTTCTGATTGATCCATTCTGAGTTCCCTGGAGCCAAGCTGGGGATGCTGCACTGCTGAGTTTGCTCTGGGCATCACCCCTCTGGGTCCTTGGATAGTGTCACACAATCATAAAATCCTCCAGGTTGAAAAAGAGCTTTAAAATAATCAATCTAAGTTCTGAGCATAGAGAAGAGAGCTGTTTAGACTGGTAAGGTGTGGCTGACCCTCAGCTCAGACAGACTTCTCCTTTTAGATCCAACATTTGGTCCCTAAATCCAACCAACCCAGCTTTGGTTCTGTGCCCTGCTTGGAAGCAAAGGCAGAAGTTGTAGCCTGAGCTCCTGGGCTGGCCAGAGCTGTGCTGCCCCCGGGGCTGGCTGGGGCTGTATCCCCTCTCCTTCCTGACAAGGCTGGGCTGCAGGGGGACAGGGCAGGGCTGGTCTGTGATCATCCCCTCCCTGCTGACCCCCCAGCAGGGCAGAGCCCCTTTCCCATCCCATCACTGCTGCGGGGATGAAAGGCCCTGGCAAGGCAGGAGCAGGGAAAGGGAGGTGACTTTCCTCTCTGGTTGCTTTGTTTGTTGTTTAGGGGTCAGGTGGAAGAAAGACTTTGCCGACTCTATTAAGGAAGTCATTGTTTAGTTGAGGACTTATTTGTTCTTTGGGAAGAAGATCGTGTTTGCCTTTTGGGGGGACATTGTGCAATGTCAGTTCTTTTTAATTAGTTGTTGTTTCTTTACCTTGGCTTGGTTTAGCCAGAGAAGAAGATTCTGAAAAAAGCCAGGGAGAGGAAACAGGAACACAAAAGAAAGCTCAGATGTGGGGCTGGGATTTGGGATCCATGCTTCTAGCTCGTCCCTGCTATGCACACACTTAGCAAGGAAAGCTTTTACCACAGAGGCTGAGGGTGTGCCTCCTTGCTTTCCCACTATTCCTGACCTCTCCATCCACTTCAGGGATGAAGGAGGGAAGGCTGTGTGTCTCAGTGCTGGGATCCAGGGCCATATGGAGATGAGCTGAATGTACAATAGCCTGTTTCCCAGGAGAAGGGGCCTGGACCAGCAGCCGTTTGGCCCAGATGTCTGGGAGGGCTGTACCTCTCCCCCTTTTATGTGAGCACCTGGTCATCTTCCTTCAGCCCTTCTGTCTTTGAGGCTGGGTGGAAAGATCTGGGGATCAGGGCAGGCTGCTGAGCAGAGGGATGTGTCATGCCACAGCTTTGAGGGGGTTTAGGTACCTGTTTGTCCGACTTCAGTGAGAATGAGGCACTAAACAGGACAGAGGAGCTTGCCCTCCCCTCCCTCCGTACCCACGCTCGTTTCTATCCATTTTCCTCTCTCACGGCCTCATGGGGAGGGAGCAGGGGGAGGATTCCCCTCTCTCCTCCCTGCCGTGTTTTCAGGCTGCAGCTGCTCAGGCCGGGCAGTGTCGGGGCCCTTTGAGCCCCGGCTGTGCCTCCTCAGCAGTCTGGCCCTGGGCTGGAAGGCGGTGACAGCCGGGGAGCAGCGACAGGCAGCTGCGGGTCAGGGGAGGGTTTGCTTTTGTGCAGGCCATAAGGAAAGGAGCCCTCGTGGCACAAAGAGAGTTAAAATCGTCTCGGTGAAAGCCCTGGGGCTGGCCGGAGCTCGGCAGGCTCCGTTTCCAGGCTGGTGCTTCGCTGGCAGCCCCCGGAGCAGAGCTGGGTGCCTTCTGTCTCCTCCATTCTTCCCAGGGCACCTCCCCGCTGAGCGGGGCTCAGGGAGCTGGGGGTCACTCCCTCTCCAAGCCCTGCTTTCCCCTTCCCTTTCCAGCTCCTTGAACAACAGAGGGGTTGAGGGAATTTATACCTCTGCCTGGTAACAAGGCAGATCAGCGAGACGCTGTCACGGTTTTCTGAGGGCTCCATAGATTTTTATTGCTTTTCAGTCCTTGGGTTCCCAACCTTCCTTTGGCTTGTAAATTGCCCACAAAATGCAGACACAGCTCCTATTCTGTGAGTCCCTTTGATGATTTTATTTATATCTCTGGCTTTGTCTTGTCTTTTATTACAGGGAGACTGCAATTAATTATTATCCCATCAGCTTCTATTTAGGCTGACAGTACAATGCAGTGCACAGTGTCCAACCTTGCCCTGCCCCTGTGTGCACGAGCAGGACACTATTCTGGGGAGGAACAAAGGCCTGGCAGCTTCAGAAAGGGACGTGCTGCTAAAGGGCAGCTGAGAGGCTTCAATAGCGCCAGCAGGGTACAGTTGTGACAGAGCTAAAGTGGCCAGGCATCCCAATTCAGTTGTGATGCTCCTGGTTTTATCTGCTCATCCACAGTGTATTTTAGGCTTTTGCTCTTTGGGCGTGTTTGAGCAGAGACAGGGCTCCTGTGTCTTTTTTTCTCATGTCTCTGATTGACCAGATCTTTTCTTTTATTCATAAAATAGAAATTGCACCTGAAAGATCTGTAAACCAGTCCCTGCCTCAGTGGGGGACAGGAGATGCACACACCAGCAGAGATGAGCAGCAGGTTGGAGCAATCAGAGTTCCAGGGAACATTTGCTCAGGGAGCAGACAGAGAGAACTGGGCGTGTTTGGGCAAGATAGCACCTGGTGATGATGCTCTGGCAAAGAGGGAGGGATGGGTCTGTGCTGGGAGGGCAAGAATGCCCTTAACAACAAGGGATATTCAGTGTAGGTGCTGGGAAAGTGGTAAGAATAGTAACAGTGTGAGCAGATCTCCTGGGCTGGAGAGGGACAGTCCCCAACGGCTGGAGTTTCTTAGGAGCAGTTGGGATACATTTCTGGCTTGTTCTGTGTGTATGTGTCGGAAAGAACTGATGCCAGGCACAACCCTGAAATAATAATGACTGAAGACCTCCAGAACAAGCGTCTGTTAGACAGGGAAATGTCTGATGGTAATTTCAGGGCTCATTTCCTATCCAGTGTTTGGTTTTGTTCAGGGAATATCAGTTTTCTCCACTGGCCATCCTGTCACTAGAAAACCAGTGAAGCTGTTTTTATTCTTCCCCTTTATCTTCACATCTTGTGGGAAGGTTTGTTTGCCCTCCTAGGATGGCACGGCGCTGATGCTGAGCAGTGCTGCTTATGAGATAAAGGTGTTTTGACAAGATCCAGGTGAGTGGAAGCTGCTGTTAAAGCAAATGTTTGTTCACTGCTTTTTTCTCTGCTTGTTTGATATGTTCATTTACACCTGATCTTGGCAGCCTTTGCAGTGCAGCTCTCGCTCTGACGCCCCCAGACCAGCTCATGACAACAGACCAGAGTCTCTGGGCAGTCTCCTTCTGAAAATTCCCTGTGGGTCTTCCCTGGGATTAGCTCAGGTGGTCAGAGCATGGTGCTAACAATGCCAGGCTTGTGGGTTTGACCCCTGTATGAACCATTCTCTTAAGAGTAGGACTCAGTGATCCTCATGGGTCCCTTCCAGCTCAGAATGTTTTGTGATTCTGAATTCAACACCAGCTCCTCTCCTGAGCAGAGTCCACTCCATGCTTCAGAGGAAGCTGGAATTGGGCTACCATGCCCTAAATTCTGAGGTGTTCCTCACTCCTGCCCTCCCCAAATAACATGTGCTCACTGGCCCACATGGCTGCCAGCCATTGCCTGCCAGAGGTTTTTCAGTCCAAGGGAATGTGGCTGTGGGGCTGTGTGGGGAAGGAAGGGCATGTCTGGGCAGGGAGGCTGGGCAGACTGAGCTGGCTCTGCCCCTGCCCCAGCCAGGGTGGGAGAGATGGGAATGGCAGGGCTGGGGTGCTGAGCTGGCTGTAGGAAACAGGCTCAGGTTTAGGGTGATCTTGGCTCACCCCACTTAATTCACCTTCCTGGGTGCAGTCCTGCTCAGCTGGGAGCTGGGGTGGCCTGGATCCCTGTTTGGGGGAGAACTGAGCTCACCTGTGCACTCCTTCCTTGGAGGATGAAGGTAAAGGCAAGAGCAGCAGCTCTGTGGCTGATTCCCTGTCTCTCACTTGAATACCCCAGTTGGAAGTGAGATCTTCCACCTCCATCCCAGCTGCATTTCTGCTGGATCTGTCATTGCCGTGATAAAATTGCATCTGAATTCTGCCAGCTTTGAAGCCTGAACTAGGAGGGGTGGTCTTTACATCAGACATGTAATTACCTGTCTACAAAATTATGAACGTGTACAAGGGAAAAAAGGGAAAAGCAAGATCTCTGTCAAATGGCAGAAAGGCTGTCATTTTCCCTGTTATTTTTTGGGTTGATTTCCTCCATTCACAGCAGTGCTTAATCCAGCTGGGAACCTGCTCCAGAGATCATTCTGCCTGATAAGCTCCCTTGTCAGTGCTGACCCTGAGATCTGTAAGGACACAGGACTTGATGTTAATAAAGCCTGGAAAAATTCTCCAATCTGCAGCATCTTAGAAGCAGGAAAAATCTGTTTTCCTGTGTAAGAACATCTTTTTATGGTGGCTGAACACTGGCTGACAATCAGGATGGCAGTACTACTTGTTAAATGCAAGTCACTGAAATACTTCATTTTGGGACTAATTACACAGTGCCTGGTTGCTCCAGAGATCCCATGTAATTAAGGAGAAGGTTCCTGCAGCACTGCCACGATGTTGATGGTGCTCGTGGAGAAGAGACTCAGAATTCCTGGTAGGGCACAGATTATGTGCTAATTCAGGGGTTACCTGGAGTGTGTCCTGTCCTTGGAGACAGTATCTCCTCCTCTCCTAGAGAGATCCTTGGATTTGAGCAAGGTCCCAGGTTATCAAAGCCTCCCATAATTTTAAATATGTGCTTAAAACCTTTTGAAGTCAACAGTGCTTAAGGACCAGCCTCAGTTACACTGAATTTTGCTGCTTGGTCAGGGATGAATCCTCACTGGTGCCTGTTCTTCCTCAAGGACAAAACTCATCCCTTGATCCAACACAGCAGGCTGGAAATGCCTCAGTGACTGTCACACTTAGCTTTATTTCTTTTAAACTCTTAAGAGCTTGAAAAGGTTTTTCTTTCCCTCGAGAAACTAAATGGGAGTTTATGTAGGAGGAAAAAAATATCATCTCTGGCTATATTATTTTACTGTGCCAACCACTGAGTGGGGAGGCTTGACAGAGGATTATGTAGTGAAAAAGGCCCAGTTTTCCAATGCTTTAATGACTGGACCTTTGTTTTACCTCCCAACTGTGACCATTTAAAAACTACTTGACTGACCTTGCCCTCAACACAATGTTGAATGTGGCTTTATTGTCTTGGAGAACAGGGTTGAAATTAAAATGTAATTTTATGATTCAGGTGGTAACACTGGTTACCCGATAGCTGCATGTGGAGTGAGCCTTTGGGAGCATCCTTTGATACCAAAATGCTTCCCTGGACAAAATTTAATTTACCAGTGCTATGTGGTTAAGTTCTCAAGTCATGGAATATCAGAATGGTTTGGGTTTAAAAGGACCTTAAAGCTCATCCCATTTCACCCCTGCCATGGCAGGGACACCTTCCACTGTCCCAGGCTGCTCCAAGCCCTGTCCAGCCTGGCCTTGGGCACTGCCAGGGATGCAGGGGCAGCCCCAGCTGCTCTGGGCACCCTGTGCCAGGGCCTGCCCACCCTGCCAGAGAACAATTCCTTCCCAATATCCCATCCATCCCTGCCCCCTGGCAGTTTAAAACTACTGCCCCTTGCCCTGCTACTACCTGCCCATATAAAAAGTCTCTCTCCTTCTTCTCCCATCTTTAAATCCCGCGTGAGGAATCTCAACTGATTGTTCAGCCAGCAGGAAAATGAAAGAAAAGTCTCTGCTTTGACTGAAAGAGTTGGAAGCAGATTTTGGCATCTTTGCCCAGAGGACTCAGGGAGATACCTGAGCTGCTCTGTCCTCTGGAGAGTTCAGGTTTAACCAAGGCAGGCTCGAGGTGGGAGGGAAGGCAGCTCTGGGAGGAAGGTGCTGTGCCTAAAGGTGGCACAAGAGGACAGGAGCAGAGCTGGAATTGCACCCCAGGCCCCAGTGAGTGTCTGTGTGCTGTGCCAGCAGCAATCCCTGCAGGCTGGGGCTGCCCCCTGAGCCTGGCAGGGGCATTCAGCTGTGGGTAAACCCTTTGGGGAAGGACATTATTGCCCACCATGGTGGGGAGAGGAACTGTAAGAAACAGGTAGTTTGGCCACTCAATAGCTTTTTTGGTTTTTGAGGAGGTGGGCTTTAGTAGTTTTATTAGAAGGCAATGGTGGGTCTGTGGTTGGAAGCTCCTGGGTGGATCTGCTCCTCTCTCTCTTGCCCAAGGTGCTTCACCAGGGTCTGTAGCAAATCAGATCAGATAAATCCCACTTTGAGTGTCTTGTGCCAGGCTTAATTCCTTGTGCTGTGTCTCTCTCTGAAAGGAGTCAAGAATCTTTGACTGTGGCTGCCCTCTCTGCAGTGATAGTTCTTTCATGCTTCCACTTGTTCCTGTGCCCTCTGGCTCACTTTTAGTCCAGCCCATTCCCAAAACAACCCCACAGTGGCTGTGCTCCATCCCAACAGAAACAATAACAGGAGGCAGAGATTCCAGAGGAATGTCCTTCCAAAATGTTCATTTACAGACAGCCTGCAGCTCAATTTTTTTTTTAGGATGTATAAATTTACTGTAACAGAAATGAGTCAGCATGGATATATTGCAGGTAAATCATGTCAGACTAATTTGATCACTTACGCTAATGAAATAACTATCAGGCTAGATAGTATAAATCTATCTGGTTGTCCATGAGGCTTTAAGAAAATTTTGCCTGATGGATTATGGTCCAAACTCCCTAAATGTAGGTTAAAATAATCTATTATGGAAAAGAGTAAAATAAAAAAGGAAGAAGGCTCAGAGCTCAGGGTGAGTGTCAGTGAGGAGGGGGCTGAGCAGCAGATTCTCTGCTGGGGCTCTTTAATATTTTTATTAAAGATTTACAGGACATGACAGCATGTAAGGTCATTAAATTTGCAGTTATACAGTGCTAAAGGGATCAGGCACGACTTACTGGTCTTTCTTTGCAGAGAAATTACTTCCTGGCAGTAAAATCTTGCTGAATTATGCAAGGAGACTGAAAACATGATCCTGACTGGACCAAGATGCTCCATGGCAGTTGCAGAGCTGGAGGTACAAACTGGGGTTTTTAGGGTGGAGATGGGGAGGTTTGTACTGGGAGAGTGAGGGCAGAGAAATCACCTGCAGGACACTGAGAGAGTTTTCCTTCATTTTTAATTTTTTTGGCTCCTTAAGACACTCTCACCATAAATGTTTGCCCAGTAGTGGTTGATAGAAGGTGACTGGGAGTAGTTTCCAGAGTGATGTGCTGCCTGTGCTGCTCCAGTGGCAGAGGGACATGCCTTCCTCTTCCAGCCTTTCCAGGAAAAAAGCTCAGACTTGGGAAGATGTTCTGTAAGTAGCAGCTGATTTGTCGCATGAGATTCTGAGCAGGGGAAGAGTGAAAATAACAGGAAAGTGGTTTTTCCTCTATTTTGGTCTCTGATTTAAATCAGCTCCTGAGGCAGAATTCATTTCTGGGAGAAGAATGATGCTTTTGAACTGAGATTTCTGCAAAGGGGGAGAACACCAGTGTTTCTGAGCCAGTGGAAGTGTCTAAAGGCAGCCAATCACACTTCCAGCACACCCAGGTGCCACACGCCTGATTCCTTCACCAGTGAGACACTGAAGTGCAAACCTTATCATTAACAGAAGGGCAAAAATATTAACATCTAACCCAGAAAATAAATCTGCTCAATAAATCAAAGATAGAAGCAAAGATGAAATCTGAAATCCCCATGGAGTGGGAATAACTCATTCCTGGTGCCAGTTCAGAATCAACCACCACAGGAGAATGTAACAATCCTGGCATTTAGTGAAATTAGACTTGACACCGGCCAGGGCCCTGTTATTTTGGTTAGGTAGGATTTGCAATTGTTTGCCACCCATTAGAAATCCCAGTAACCTGTTCTAAGGGCAGGCAAATTAAGATTCCCTCTCTGTGCAGGATTACTCATCACACCACAGCTCCACATTAATTGGAAAATAACTGGTGGCTGAGCACATCTTACCCAGGCTGTCATCGGAGCCCGCGAACGCCAGGCTGAGCTTACACACAATTTGTTGTACACACAACAGCTCACAAAAACCTTGCAGGAAATTAAAGCTCCAATAGCTTATCAGATGCAAAGATAATTATTAATCCTTAATGATCCTGGTAATTTCTTTATGGGAATTCACCTCCACTTCCTTCAGGGCCTTCCAGCATGAGAACACACCGTTCTCTTCCTGAACCTCAGCTCTGGATTTTCTTTTATTCAGAGCCCAAATTTTATTTAGATTTTCTTTAGATTATTTAGATTTTCTTTTATTCAGAGGCTGACAGTGAGTTGGAGAAGTCTGAGGGTTTGATTGTCCAAGCCAAGCTCCCAGGGTGTGGACCTCTGCAGGCTGCACTCACTCACAGACAAGAGGATAATCATGGAATCACAGACTGGTGAATTTAAAGCCCATCCAGTCCCAACCACTGCTGTGGGCAGGGACACTTTCCACTAGAGCAGGTTACTCCAACCTGGCCTGGAACACTTCCAGGGATGAGCTGCTCTTGGCAACTGTGGGCAAACTGTGAGCTCCAATCATACCAGCTTCCCTCTCCTGCTAATGGGAATCTTGTTTAGCTAAACCAGAACACTGTGGAAGGGGGGAGATTTCACTAATTGGGCTGTGTTGGCTGTCTGGGAAGCACCATGAGGTCCTGCAGGGAGACAGGCAGGGGCAGAGAGGCTTCCTAGAGATGCAACCTGCACTAGGAAGCAGGAAGGGGCAATATGGACAGATTTGGGGGGTGAAATGCCCAGTGCTGGCCCACTCTGTGTTTCGGGAGGAATTTCTCAGGATAGGTTTGGTCTGGCCCCATGGCTTGGAGCATTCAATAGCAGAATGGGTTCTGTGGGTCTCTGGGGCTCTTCCCATGGCTGAAAGGACTCCAGTTCTGCAGGCTGGACCTGACTGTAGTAATTGGCAAGGTCAGGAGAGTCCCCTCAAAGGGGCTGCCCTGCTCCAGACAAAGCAAACACCAGCACAGGCACTGGATGTGCAGGGAGCTGTCAGAGCAGCTCCTCCTTCCTGGAAAGAGCAGATGAAAGTTAATCTGGACATGCACAGCCTGGTTTATTGTTTTGATAACACATTCACTCTGAAATGCTGTTGTTCCAGGGAAGCAATAGCTCCCAGTCAGGAAGTTGCTTGTTTTGTGATTAGAATCGCTGTAGCTCCCAAGGGAAGGGATGGCACCGTCTGGGCAGACTTGGATCTGCCAAGAACACTTGCACCTGGTACTCCCCCAGGATCTGGTCTATGGTGGAAAAGTTGTCACTGATGATGTGGGATTTAGGAGCCAAGACACAGGGCAAGTGGGACACAGCACTGAATGGGAGCAGTGAGAAGTGGAGTTCACCCAGTGCCACGAGCTCACAGCTTGCTTTGGCAGGAAGCTGTACAGGTAAGATCAGTTTACTCCATGCATTCACTTTTGTATCCAGGAAATACACTCCTTGTATCCCCCTCCCCGAGTCCACGTGTTCCCTGTGTATCCAAAGAGCAGCTTGTGACAGTTCAGCTTGCACAAACCAAGGCAGAGATGGAAAAAGACCTTTGTGCATCAGTGCTATGATGGATCGCGTTTTATTTTTGCTCCGATGCCAGGTCTGGATTTGAAATAGAAAAGCAGGATCATGTTTTGTGGAGTAACTTTTGGAGGGGGCCCTGAAGGAGGAATGTAAGACAGGCTGGAGAGATCAGACAGGAGCCAGGAGAACAAAAGCTGCCACTGTTGGGGATGTGGGAGCTGGTGCTGGATGAAGCAGGACCTCCCGCTGTTCCCGGCTCGCTGCTGCCGTGGCCAGGCTGGCATCCTGTGCAGGGGGAATGCAGGGAAGAGCTAATCTATGGAAACAGAAGGACAGACTTAGCTTGAGAGGATGAGCATGCTGAGCTGGTTTCTGCTCTGTTACACCCTGAAACCTCGCTGATATCCGTGCAGCTCCCCAGCTGGAACTCAGAGCAGACGGGGGTTCTTTATGCATTTTCTCCAGAGCCAGACTGGTGAGGATTTGTTGAGGACTGGAGAAACTGATACTGAGATTTTCAGCTCGGCAGGAGGGAATCTCTGTTTACTTAATTTGGGAAGAGACAGCCCTATAACTTACAGTATGTAAAGCTTAAGCAGGAGTATCCCCTTGTGTAGAGTTTGAGGCAGCCAGGAAAAGTCTTCCAGGCTGCCTGAGCCATTCCACAGGCTTCCTCCATTCCTTCAGATACAAAGAGACACTTGCTCCAAACAGTCTGTGCAAGGACCAGACCCCAGTGTAGTAATCCAGGGAGTCCATAGTGTAACCAACCCCCTGTATAATTTCTCCCAGAGGTGAGTTAAAGAGCCCCTTCTGGAAAACACCTGACCTCATCATTTCACCTGGTGCCCTGGGAAGCTCTTCCAGTGCTGGACATCCTCCATGGCTGTTTCTGCTAGGTTTTACTTCAAGGTTAAATTTGCAATTGTCTTGGAAGAGGTATCATTGTTCCCAAGAGTCCTCCCCACCAACTGCCATCCCATATCAGTGCCTGGAGCAGTGATCCTTGACAAGTCACATCCTTGACAAGCTGACACCTTGGGCTCCTTCAGGAGAGCACTGGGCACCTTCCACTTCCCAGCCCCAGAGTCACTGTTTGGCTTTGAGGAGTTGCTCCTGTATTTTCCCTTTTTCCATTAAGGAAGGAACAGAGCCTGATCATGGCCTTTCAGCAAGTTCCTGGAGCTGTGTGCCAGAAGGAATCCTTCCTGCTGGGATCATCCATTGTCCCTTCTCAGCACTGAGGGATCACAGTCCCCCTTTATGGCAGCTTTAGGGCTACAGCAAATCTCCAATGCCCTCCAAGTCCTTTATCAAACTCTTCCTTTCTGAGGCAGCAGCCTGTGAGTGTAACCTGTGTTTCTGGTTTCAGTTTTCTTACCTTGTGTTTGGCTGTTTAAATCACGTTTCACTGGCATGTGGCCAGCTCTCTCTCACGTCAGATCCCAGTGTATTGATAGCCCAGTCCTGCTTCTTGTTCCCCTCCCACCAATCTCCTTGGCATCTGCAAACTTTCCCATGACAAGGATTTATATGGAGTCATTCAGATCATTGATAAAAATATTAAATAAAAGAGCAATGGGAGTTTCACTCTTCTTTTATCCCAGATATTTTTAGTCAGTATAATATTGCTGTGTGTTTATCGAGTCGTGGCTATTGGAACATCCAGTAAATATGTCTTTGAAGAACAGCCAGTTTCCAGGAGTGCTTTCCACCTTAAATGTGCATTCCCAATCCATTATGCTGGCAACTGAGGCCTGGGAAAACACAAATGTTAAATGCATGGGTGTGTGTGTCACTGCTGGTGCAGGTGTTTGCACCAGTGTCACCAGACCATGCCCTATGGTGTGAGGCAGCTCACTGGCCTCTGGATCAGGAGCTGACTCCTTGGCCTTCTGAGGTCCAGCAGGAGGTTTTCCATGTGGATTGCAGCAGTTTCTGGGCTGAAGGTGCTGTTGTTTGGGAAGAGCTCCTGTTCTGGCTTTATGAGTTGGAGCTAGGCCTGACTGCAGCTTAGCACAGCCATGCAACTCTGCTTTGTGCTGTGTGTCAGCCACGCTGGGCACTGTGGTGCTGGACATTGTCCTTGTGGTGGTGCCCACCCCCTAAAACAGTGTTAATGCACATTTTGAATGTTGCTTTTCAGTTGCCAGCCTGGATCCCAGGGGGACCAGGGCTGCTGTGATTGCCATGGACTGAGCTGGATCTGCAGGTTTATCCAGAGCCAGGTGTGCACAGGTCGGTGCCAGCATTCCCTGAATGGCAGCGTGGCACGATGATACCTTTGCCACCAACCTTCAGGTTTGTGGGTTGTTCAAGACCTCTCATGGGGAGCTAATTTAGATTCCTGGTTATGAGGTTATAAACCCAGGGAATTAATTATAAATATCACCTTCACCCTCCAAATCTGCAGCTGCCACGTGGCTTTGGGAGGTGTGGGCATGATCTGGCTTCCCACTTCCACAGGGCAGAGTTAGATGGGATATTAGGGAGAGTCTTCCTTGTGAGGGTGGGGAGGCCCTGGCACTGGTTGCTCAGAGAAGTGTCCAAGGCCAGGTTGGATGAGGCTTGGAGCAACCTGGGAGAGTGTAAGGTGTCCCTGCCCAGAGCAGGGGTAGGATGAAATGATCTTCAAGGACCCATCCAACCCAAACCAGCCTGGGATTCTGGGATTTTCTGATTCTATGGTCTGCCCCTTTTGCAGCACTTCCCAAGAGCAGAGGTGTCACTGTTGGAGGGAGGGATAGAGGTATCTCTTCTGCTGGCAGCTGTGTAGCAAATCTCCCTGCAGAAATACATCTCAGAATCTCAGAACTCCTCAGAACTGGCCAAATATCCCCAGGCTGGTACAGCAGAGCACAAAGGAAGTGGCTGATATTCAGATCTCAGTCTTTAGCTTTGTAAGAGCTGAAAGCACAGGCAGGGCTGTGCCCCTGGGAGAGTGGCCTGGGCAGCCTTTGGCACAGGAGCTGGAGCTCTCCTGTGCTCCACGGGAGACAGATGAATTTTTATTTAAAGGAGGTGCCTTGGCCCGTGCGGGGATGCCGCAGCTGCCCCGCTGTGCACAGCCCTAATCTCACTGTGGGGTCAGCTCAGCACAGACTGCTCTGGAGCGGGGTCATGGCTGGGGAGCTTGGACAGGAGGAGAGGAATTCTGCCTGTACACAGTATCATCCAAGTGCTCCATGTCAGGGCTGTTGCTGATGGCACACAGGCAGGAGGGAACACAAAGGGAGGGCAGCTGAAGGGAGTTCCTGCTACAGTTGGCTCAGTGTGGCCTAGGAAGGCTTTAGGCAGCATATCCCCCATCCCTGTCTGCTTTTCATTATTGTTTTTATAGCCAGAAATAAGAGCTTTATTGGCTTTATTCATCTCCTGTCAGATGCCCAATCAACATCTGGCAACGCAGTAATTCCCAGAAAGTGCTGACCTAGTGAGAGCCAGTGGAGCAGGAGGTGTGCAGGAAGGTCTCCTTCCCCCTTTCCATCCCTGGCTGCCCTTTTCATTATCTTCCCAGCACAAGTGGGATGTGTACCCCTCCTCACTGCATTTCAGAGCACCAGGCTCCTGGGAGATCCTGGGGCTGGAAGGCACCTGACAAAACAGCTGGGGCACGGAGATAGGGGCAGGAGGAACTGAGCAGGAGACAGGGCATCCCAAAAACCCCTGCTGGGGTGGAGTCAGCCCATGCATAGGGAGGAGATTGGGCAAATGGATCAGAAAGGAGCTGCTCCATTCCTTTGAACTGGGCCAGTGTAAGGGATGCACCCAGCAAGGCAGAGCAGCTCAGCTCCCCCTCCTCCCATTTGCCTTCGTTTGGGTTTGCACAGGACTCAGAACTCAGACATGAGAATGCAGGGATCCTTCCCAAGGGATCTTTGACAGAGTTTCCTTCATGTTAGAAGATTTTAAGATCCAGTGGAAGACTGAATAGAGAGGAACCCATTTTTATTTCTTGGGTGCCTATTGGACTCATAATAAAAACAGGGTGTAACAAGCCAGAGGCAAGTTGTGTTCCACTCAGAGATTAGCTGGAGTGTGGCTGCTCCAGCAGGTCCAGCAGGTTCCCTGTCAGATCCCGGGGCTCCCACACTGGATCTCCTGAGCCCCCTTTTCCCACACGGTCCCGCCCTGTCTTCTCCCTCAGGTGTGGGTGGCTCGGTTTGTGCTGGATTGTGGGAGCTGCCTTTCCACATCTTGGCTTTTCTTTGCCCCCTCTCCTACATTCCAGCTCCAGCCAGTTGGTCAGGGCAGTTTCTCCCTCTTCTCTGTCCCACATTTGGGTCCTTTTCTGCTGGCCACTTCCATGGCATGTTCCCTTCTGTTCCTGTGGCACTGTTCCTGTGGCTCTCATCGTGCTCCTGTCCCAGACCAGTGTCTGCACAGCTCTTTGATGGGCTCTCCTGCCCCATAAATCCTCCATGGGCTCTGCAGCCCGTCTGGAAGCCCTTCCCAAACCTCCATCCCGAGACAGCATCCAACCAAGGCCACTTTGTGACTTCAGGTGGTTTTGTCACCTTGCGCTGGCACTTTGGTGCCCGTGATGAGTAGAGTGGGTTCCCCTTTCCTCTTGCCCAGAAGTGGAGCCAGGGCAGGTGGTCTTTGGCTCCAGGAGGGAAAAGCTGTATCCCAACATGGATATTTCCCCTGGAGCAGCAAACCCTGCCATGAACAAGGACTCAGACCCTTGTGGTTCAAAGCAATGCTGGATACCTGCAGCCCACTCCCATCCTGCCCTTTTCTGGGACATGCAGTGTCCCCAAGCCCCCAGAGCTGGGTGTCTGTGCCCATCCTCTGCTCCAAAACTGCAACAGAAGACACAGATCACTCAGAGGAAGGTCCCAAACTGCCTCATCAGCTGCCCACTCACGTGAGCAAATGCCACCAGTGGGAGCCGAGACATCGCAATCCAGCCCAGAATGCTCCTTTGAAGACATTTCAGCAGCTCAATTAAGTTTCTACTTGTGTGTTTTCTTTTCCCCCCCTTTGCTTTCATGGTCATTTAAAACAAATAAAGTGAGCAGAACACGGCAGCGTGATAACCACCCTTTAATTCCCTTCCCACGGGTCTCCTGATTATTTGGTGATTCAGCGGCAGCGGGGGGAACATTTACGGAAAGGAGGGTGGGAGCTTCCCACAGGGACCCCGAGCTCTGGGGAGGAAATGCGTGCCTGGGGCTCTCCTTTTCAGCCTCGGGGATGTGCTGAATGCCGTGCAGTGCAGGGCCCTGGGTGAGCAGCGGCCCCGCTCTCAGTGCCCTCGTTGTTCTCGCATTGTGCTCTGGGGACGGCACCAGCGCTCGGGATGTGTTTCACGCTTCTGTGCAAACACAATATGAGATGAAGAATTCATACCCTCGCACAAGACCAGAGTGGATTTTCTCATAACAAGGAAAAGCAGCCAGATCGGAGCCTGCCAATTCCTGCCCCGTGCTCCTGCCTTCCCTGGGAAGTTCAAACAAGCCTGTGCTTTTAAACTGGTGCAGAGAAGTATATTACATTTTTTAAAAAACCAACACAAATCCTTTTGGATCTTTTTTACATTATTCCCCCCACCTCTGTCTCGGTAGGTGACTTTTCCAGCCCTCCCCCACTTGGTCTGCTGGGTGTGAGTGGGGGTGGAGGAGAATTCCATGTGTTTTATGTGTGTGAACAATTAATAGTGGGACTGCGTCTCGCTGGAAGAGCATGTAAAACACACCCCAGGAGGGGGAAAAGAACAACTGCCCAGCCTGCTAAACACTCCAGAGCTTTTCCTGTCCTGCAGGAAAACATGATGTGGGGGTTTGCTTATTCATCAGCAGCAGTAAATAACGGGCCTCACCTTGAGCTCTCCTTCAGCCACTTCTGCTTCTCCTTTTCTCAAAGGAAATTCTTGCTGTCCTCTGGGTGACAAATTGGAGGTTTATAGCTGTTCACATTTTAGCTTTTGTTTCCCCCCTGAAAAGCTCTGTTCTCATCCTTGTGGCTTTGTGTTTCCCAGTATCCAAAGTGCTTCTGCCAGTCTGACACTGGAGGTGAGTCCTGACCCCAGTGCCTGAGCTGTCAGTGCCACATCCCAGCCAGGCATTGTGCATGCAGGTGCTTTTCCTGGGCAGGAGGCAGGGTGCACCTGAGTCATTCCATACATTTATAATCTGATCCCTTGGAACAGCTCTGTCAGCAGCTTCTCCTCCCTCGTGCACTTCATGGAGATGTTTCCATCCCTGGGCGCCCTGGAAGTCCCAACAAGCCACGAGTGGCCAGGACTTGCCGAAGCGTGTTGGTCCAGACACTGGGTCCCTGAAACCTGTGCTTTCCCCAGCACCTTCATAAAGTGTCCTGAGTTCAAGTGATTCAGGGAGCACATTTCTGGGCTGCCAGTGAGCTGCATCCATCACTCCCCTGAACATGCACCAGATTGTTAATGCTCCAGGCCAAATACCACGTCTTTTTTAATGCCTACCAAATGTAGTGCGTGCTGCTGGCTTTATATTTATAATAATTATTAAAGTAATGGCAGTAGCTGCATTCCTATAGGCTAGAAGTGGCCAGGAACAGACAAAAAAAAATGATTCATTGTTCCAATTAATGCTCGAACTCACACCGGTGATTAATTAGCCTGGCGATAGCGCTATGCAAAAGATCAGGGTGAGAATTAATAGGGAGACACGTGCTGACTTTTAAGATGGTTCCAGCACTCTTTAGAGCATTTCCTTGGGCCTGTTTAATTAGAGGCAGTGCCACAGGCTTGCTCCGCGCCGACACCCCCGACGGCAGGCACTGAGGAATATTTATATGACAGGGTGCCGTGGAAAACTTCAAAATTAAATTCTCATCCAGGTCTCTAAATATAATTCTGAAATGTCAGAGATGCTGGGAAGAACGCTGGCGCTGGATGAAGTTGCTGTCAGGGAGAGGCAACAGTGTGCCAGATTTATACAGGCCTGAATAGGCAGGTGACTTTTCAGTGTTTAAGGAGCCTGAGGTGCTCTGATGGATGTGTTTCACCTGGTGGGAGGCACAGGATCCAACAGGAACACATGCTGGAGCCCTGTGTGCCTGGTGTGGATGGGGGAGATGGAGCAGGGGCAGCTCCCAGGAGCCTGCGAGTTCCCAGAGGGCACAAACCATTCTGGAGCACCAACTTTTGAAGGTGAGCCCTGTTGGCAAAGTTTCTCCTCCTGGTTTTATTCATCTCTCTTTCTGTAGCCTCATTATCTCTCCCTTCTGCACACTGGTGCCTCCCACCACCCCAATTCATTTTCCCCCATTGCAGCAGCTATTGAGTGGTTTATAGAGATGGGCTTGAGCCAGTCCCCCCTGGCTGCTCCCAAATCGCTGACGAGGCTGATTCCTCTGTTCACACATCAATCTGGGAGCACCAGCAAAGTTCCATCTTGCCTGACTTAATTGTTAGGAGCTGCAACCCCAATGTCTTTGTAAATAAAATAGTTTAATCTCATGGGGCCTGCCTGGAGAGAGGGGAATAAATACATCAATATGTAAATGGATCCACAAGAGGAGGATGAACTGGGACTTTGAAAAACTGATAAAGCATCTTAGGAGACGCGTTGTCACTGCACTTTGTGCATATTCTGATGAAGCAGACAGTGAGGCTGGATCTCAGCCTGGGTTGGGGAGGGAGGGAGGGAGGGAGAGAGAGGGAAATGAAAAGGGAGGGAGGGAGAAGTGTGGGCACCAGCACACCGTGACTGCAATTCTTGTATGGATTGATTTGACTCAAATATATTCTGAGGCTGGTTTAATTGCTCCTTTAGTCTCAGGCTTTGATTTTCCTGTTGTTTTCACATCTCTGCCACTGAGACTTTCCTGCATTTCAAGCAGCCTGGCTGGGGCACTGTCCAGCCTGAGCTGCACTTCTGTGTGACTGGGAGTCAGCAGCTGTCCTTGCCCAGCCCTTGCCCAGAGTCTCTGCAGCACAGTGGGCACGTGTTAATGTCAGCAAAGGTCAGGCTTTTGCTGGATCCGTGTTTTCGCTGTGTAACAGCATCGGGGGTTATTTTGGAAAACAAATCCTGAAGCTTTTGGGATGCCTTGTTCATGATGAACCTGTGCTGGTGTAACCCCCACGGGAGATGGGCGGGAACTGAGGGAGAGGAACTGCAAGGAGCACGGGCAGGAGAAGGTGCAGTGGCCAGTGTGCACCCTGCAAGATCCTGCCTGGCTGTCCTTTTCCTTTTCCTTTTCCTTTTCCTTTTCCTTTTCCTTTTCCTTTTCCTTTTCCTTTTCCTTTTCCTTTTCCTTTCCCTTTTCCTTTTCCCTTTCCCTGTCCCTGTCCCTGTCCCTGTCCCTGTCCCTGTCCCTCCCCGCTGTCCCCGGCTGCCCACCCCCGGCAGACGCTGCAGCCGCGGCACTCCCACGGCACAGGTGGCATTGCCAGGTTCCCCTGGCCACCGGCAGCTCCCTGCCCTGTGTCAGGCAAGAGCAAACCTGTCACCCACGCCGGCCCCGGGCACTTCTCCAGGATTTTCCAGGCCGGGAGAGCAGCAGAGCGCTCCCTCCCGCCGCGCTGCCTGCGGCGCTGCTCCCTCTCCGCGGGTGCAGCTCCAGCCCTTGTTTTGCAGAGCGCCACGTGGAATTTTATCACCTTCAACAATGAAATCTGTCACCTTCAAGCTGCCTTATTGTGATCTGGAGACTCGTGCCCGGCCGCTGGAACTGGGCTCTGTCACAGAGCACTGCGTCCCTCCCCAGCATTTACGCCCACGACCGACTTGAGGGGACTTTAGGGACCACAATTGTGCTGTTTTGTCCCCGAGATCAGGTCGTTAATTGATCTTTTTCCTTTCTTTCTCTCCCTCTGCCTCCTCCTGTCTCGTGTGCATCTCAATCTGCTTCACCCCCCCTCCAACTCGGAGAATAAATCCCAGCAGAGCCGCAGTAGAGCCGCTGTTCAGGAGGAGATCCGGGAGGTTAAAGAAGCATAAATACATATTTAAATACATATTTAAAAGGATGGCACCCTCGTGTTGCATCAGGTATAGAAACACAGGAGTTTGAGTCATTGCCTGCTGGACTGTTTCTGTCACAAAGTGATTTTATAGTAAAGCCAGGGAGTGGGGCCTCCTCAGCAGACACAGCTTGGATGTCACAGCTCTTCAAGGGGGCTTTGTGGGAACCTTTCTGGGGACACTTTGGTAATAAATTGACTTTTATTAATCTGCTTTAATTACCTGCTAAGATCAGAATGCTTGCTGCATTTCTCTGGTGTGTATTGTAGCTGCATTTTTGCTTTAGGGGGTGAGTAGTTTCCTCTGAAATGCAGTTATGTACATTTGTGTACACATTTGTATGGGCTAATTATAAACTCACCAGCAGCACTGCACTATCTGTACAGCAAAAGGGTTGTCACTGCTTGGAAATGCCTGCTTTGGAGCAGAAATCAGACCTTTTTTGTGAAATCATTTGGTCACATTTTTGGAGTTTAGATTTTCAATGAATAATCAATACCTGCAACAAAAGATTTAAACAAAAAAAAAAGGTGTTCATTGAAGTTTTTCCACAGGAAAAAATCGATCCCATGTATTATTAAATACAAAGAGACTTATGTCTTGAGTTTCATCTCACCACAGCTTATAATAACCCTTCAGAAGCTTGAAGCAGGGCTTTTTTTCATTAAACAAAATGTTGGGTTCCCCTGAGCATCTCTCTACTTCATTATAGGCATGTGTTGGAAGCTGCCTGTGCCCAGCAGCTCTGGCCTGGAGGGCTGAGCTCATCCCTGCCTGTTTTCATAAAAAGGGGAATATTTATTTCCAAAGTGGCTGCAGACGGAGTGTCAGCACATAAACAGTGATGGGTAAGCACATTTTCTGGATGGCAGGTTTAAACTTCTGCCTCCTGAGCACCTGGCTGGGGAAGTGGGGCCATGGAGAGGTTGCTGGTGACTAAAGGTGCAGTGGGTGATGCTGCAGCTCATCCCCTGGTCCCCCCCAGCCTGGGATCCCTGACCTCAGAGAATTCCCCATCTCTGTGCAGTTACTGTGCACTTATAGACACTTTAGGACATAACAGCATCCAAGGGCTGGGAACACAAGGATTTCCAGCACCACGAGAAAGCCCTAATTGCTCTGTCCCTTTATCTTTGGATTTTCCAGAGGTGGGACTCCAAGGCAGCCTGGCAAACTTGGAATAAAGAAATGCTTCAGTCGTATTTTCATTCCCCATGGCCAAGTTCCAGTCTCCAAAATGGGATTAGCAGGGTGAGATGCAGCTGAGTTTCACCTCTGCCAACCCTCAGCAGCTTCTGTTGCAGGCCTGGCCCTGGCAGAGCTCTGGGGATGCGCCTCTGTGGGATGTGCCAGGCATCTCTTGCTGTCCTAGGCCAGGGTGTCCCACTGACTGCCCCAGCTGCAGAGTTTTTGTGACAAGCCAGTGCAAACCATTCCTCCAGCACACAGAGATTTGTTTTGCAGGGCAAAAATCAGCAGCAATGCAAATATCTCACTCTGTTTCATTCCCCCTGCCTTTTTTCCCCTCTTTGCTTCAGGAAAGCTGGAGGAGGCGAGGCAGGATTGACACTTTCTCCCGCCAAGGGCTTTTCCTAAGAAGCCTGCTGGGAACACTCCTGTGTGTTTCTCTTTAGGTGGGAGCTCTTTTGATTTTCTCACTGCCAAAGTTGCACCAAGGCGCCTGGAGAAGGATTTGCTGCTTGCTTATGAAATCCATTCTCCCTCGAGGATCTGCTCTTTCCAGCTTGATAAACTCTTAATTCTTGCTGTCTAACAACACCGAGGGACTGTGTTTTGTGCTTTGATGAGTGTTTGGTGATTGATGTTCATTTGTGCTTGCAGGAGATCAGTAACCTCATTTCAGTTTTGCCAGAACATCGGGACAAGAGCTCTGTGTCCTTCTCTGTTCTTGGTCATGGAACAAATGAAAGAGAAAGTGAAGAGGCTGCAGCTTGTCCAGAGCTACCCTGTCACCCCCAGGCTCTGTCCTGGCACTGTCTGTGCCCCACTTTGCACAGAGGCATTGGGAAAGGACACACTTGGCTATTTTTGCTATTGTTGTTTTATCTTTCTTTTTTTAGTCTTGGTTCTGTTCACTGTCTGGGATATTTGGAAGGAGCTGCTGTAACTTGGCACGGGAGGAGATTGCTTAAATATTACCTCACAGAGTCGATGTTAATTTAGAGTAGATAAGACTTGGACTCCAAATACCTTTTTTAACCCTTTAGTGTCTTTTCCAAGTCCATGCCTTCTGCTCTTTCTGAGATCTTTCCAGCAGTTTTGAGAGGAACATGACTCCTGTTTTATCACTTATCTGTGATACCCAAACAGTTTGTACATGGCCAGCAGAGAGATCTTTCACTCACCCCCACAGGAGCACACACACAGGTACATCCTCTGGGGAAGGATTTATCAGCAGAAGAAATCCCAGAGGAAAGATGCCCATAATGATGAATGCACAGAAAATAAATATGCAATCCTACATCCAGATAGCCAGATAATATCATCCACCAAACTGAGACACTGTTCTCAGAGAGTAAATGTCATTTCCCTCTAAAAAATCCATTTTCTTTCCTTAGGGGAAAGGACACTTGGAGCACCTGTACCGAAAGGGAGAAAGGGAAGAAGCCTGTGAGCGTTCCCTGTCTCCTCTGATCTTATGCAGATTCTAAACACAGGTCTGGTTGTTTCTTATATATATTTATTTTTCCTTTCTGCTTTTTTTGCTTTGAAGTACCTGCCTGTGTTCTCAATGAAGAACAGCTGAGAGATCAGCAAAATGGCTTAAGAATTCAGCAGGCTGTGAGCTATTTGGATTGAAAACAGTGCCTGGGAGAGAGCTCTTCACACTGCCTTGCTAAACAATCTCCTCCTGTCACCATCCGGGGTTGCTGTCCTTTGTTTGTCACCTTCCCTCTGACTCAAGAGCCTTCGGGAGAACGAAGGAGGCTCCTTTTATTTTTTCTTTGTTAAATTCCCCCAAGTCCTCGTTTAAAAACCCACAGCACAGCCCTTATGGCCCATCTGCTGTTGTTTCAGGTTTTCTCCATGGCTTTGTTCACCATTTCCCCATTAAGCAAACCCTGGATCCTTGGGAGCCACGAGCAGGACCCCAGTGTCACCCTGAGCTGCAGCTCCCCCTCGGCATCCTGCCAAAGAGGAGTTGCCCACAGATTCTGGAGTGTCTCTAAAGCCATTTTTGTTCAGAAATTGCTGTTGTTGTTGTTGTTCCTGCTGACCTCTGTGGGCTGTATCTTTTCCAAACGTTTCTGACGTTTCTCACAGGGTAATCGGTGAATGTCACAGACAACAATTCTGCTGACTTCACTTTGGCTTCTGTTCCCCATTGGATGGGCTCCTCTCTTTATGGGGGAATGCCTCCAGCCAAAAAGAGAGGAAAAAACCCCCAGCCCCTGAGCTAAGTGAAAGCAGGCCCGAAGGGAAGCGCGTTCCTGCCGCAGTGCCTCTCGCTGGCTGGCTCCTGTTCCGTGCTTGGGGATGTGCCAGACTCCAGTGCCTCCGTGCTTTTGATTCCTGTTTATCCCCAGCAACATGATTGTCTGTAATTATATATAATCTCCTCCTTGTTTACTCTTCTTCCTCCAGGTCTGAACGCAAGCTCGATGGCAACTCTCTGCTCCGTCTGCCAGGGCTCCGGCTCCAACCGCTCCTCTCCATCCTCCACCTTCTTTTTCCAAAGTAACAAAGCCATTGGATTTCCTCCCACCCCTTCCCTGCGCCTCCCCTCCCCCTCGCTGGCACCGGGGTTATTTATACAGAATGTGGAAACAATTTGCAGGAAAGTGAACAATGTAAGCGGGAGCGAGGGAAGGGAGGCGAGTTTGCAGTGCATGCTGAGAGCCCCAGCAGTGGAACGCTGCTTTTTGGGGAGCAGACGGTTTTCCTTTCTTCCTTCTCCCCTCTCTCACCATCTCCCTGAGCTCCTTCCATCCTGCTGGAGTCGAGGCCAAACCAGAGCAACGAGATCGGAGTGAGTTTTGGAGGGTGTTCAGGTTGGATCCCACCCTGCACTGCCGCTCCATGAGGCGATATCTGTGTACTTAATCCCCTCAGAGGTTCTGCTCTCGCATCATCCCTGCTCCTGGATTAGCATTAATGAACAGCATGTGTGCTCCAGAGGTCCTGCTCCAGGCCCTGGAGCTGCAGCACTGCCTGGTGTTAGACACAGCTATTCCCAGGAACAGTTCAGCTCAAAGAGGACATTTCTGGGAGTGAACAAGGCAGGAACTTCTTGCAAAGTCTAATTTCAGTCTTTCTGCCCTCACCTGATCAGCACTGCATTTCCAGGGCATCCCAGCAGCTCCACTGGGAGTGTGTCTGTAAATCCAGCAGTTTCCCTGAGTGCTCTGGGCTGGGGGAGCTGAACCAGCACTCACTCAGCAGCTCTGGACAGTTCTGGGCTCTTTAGACCTTGCTCTGCATGGTGAAGTCCTCAAAGAGAGATAATCCAAACCCACACATCCTTTGTGGAAGGGCCATAGGCATTGCAGACAGAAGGGAATGTTATCCTGGGTTCCAGGTCAGAGCAGAGCAGCTGCCCTGGCCACAGTGGGAGCCTCCTGCCCTCCTGGGAATCTCCTTTCCCAACAGCCTCCAGCCCTGGGATGGGATCTGTGCAGTGTGCTCAGCTGGTAGGGCAGGGCCAGGAAGCTGCCAAGTAGGACAGTGTGTTCCTCCCTAAAGCAGGCAGATTCCTGGCTGAGAACTGTGCAGCTGATCCACTGTGCTCCAGTGGCACAGAGGGACAGGCAGAAGGAACCTCTGGTGGGCTTTTCCTTCCTGAGAATCCATCTTCTCCACTTCCCAGTTCTTCCTGCTCCTTCTCAGTCATTGTCCACACTCCCAGTGTGAACTTGCCGTGGATGTTTGCTCTGGAACCTGCCATGTCTGCTCTCCCATGTGGAATGGCAGGTGGGTCTGCACAGGCTGGGCCTCCCAAAGCTCAGGGCACAGCACAGCCTGTTCCAAATGCTGCTCCCTTTAGCCAGTTCTTGGCTGAGTTCACAACTCCAGGAGTAAAGCCCAGGAAGGGCTGGAGCAAAGACACTTTGGCCACTGATGGTTTCTGGTCAGGGCAGTTCAGCTCTTTGGGTTCTCCTGATTCTCACTGACTCTGAGAAGGGCCCAGGAAAACAATTTCTGTTTTCCCTTCCAATCCAGGCACCAACATGGACTGGGAGCAGACAGAACCCAGGCCCAGCAGAGCTGGGGAGTCACTGGTTCCCACTGCAGCCACGCCGTGTCCAGGAGCACAGCATGAGCCACAGCCTGGCTGCTTCCCATCCCTGCTCCTGGCAGGAGCCTGGTGGTGTCTGAGCACCTGCCCAGGCTTGTTCCACACTGTGCTTCCCTGCTGGCAAAGGGAGGGATGGGAGAGAGCTTGAATCTCTCATCCTCTGGAGAGGGAACCCCTCGTGCAGGCTCGGGCAGGAGGGCAGCAGCTCTGCTGCTTAGAGGGGCCTCTGGGCAGACACAGACATTTCCAGTCTCTCTCTGACTCCCAAGGGTCTCCCCTCATCTCCAGGAGAGATGCAGCCTTGAGTTACACTGCATGGAGAGCTCTCAACTCACTTTTGACAGGTTTGGGCAAAGTGGAGGCTTGAAGCTCCTACAGAGACTAAACTGCAAAGACCAGAGGGACCAAGGTAATTTCAGGGCAACAGCCATTGGAACACTTGTGCTTTTTCCCTTCTGGTTCTAAATGTTCA
This sequence comes from Camarhynchus parvulus, assembly GCF_901933205.1. Classification (NCBI taxonomy): domain Eukaryota; kingdom Metazoa; phylum Chordata; class Aves; order Passeriformes; family Thraupidae; genus Camarhynchus; species Camarhynchus parvulus. The sequence continues at coordinate 2,663,627 of NC_044580.1, forward strand.
AATTCTCACAAAAATATAGACAAACTCTCCTTGGAATGACTGTGCTGCTGAAAACATTTGGAATTTCCTCTTTCATCTGGTTCTTTCTTTTTTTTTTTTAAATTATTCTGAGGGTTCTTTAGATGAGAACAGATTTGCATTCCTCTCTCCCTGCTGCTCACTTCCCACCTGAAATCTTCGGCTGCTCTTTGCAGTTCCCAACACAATGGTGAGCGAAATCCTGAACAGAGCATTCAAACTTGAGGTGAGGAAAAGCAACAGCAGCAGATGGGCTTGTAAACAGCAGAGACCTGGCTCAGGCACAGAGGTCCTGGTGGAGCAGGAAGGAGCAGGAGGGTTGGTAAACACAGAGCAATTTCCATTTTCTGGGCTGAAATGTGGGGATCTGGGGAGGGGAGGGCGGTGGAGGAACAGCAGTTCTCCCATTCTGGCACAGTCAGCTCTTCCCAGCAGAAGCTGTTCCTGTCAGAACTTGCAGCAAATGGGAGAAGATGGGAAAGTGGGGGACATTTTCCAGCATCAGGGAATTTGTGGGTGATGAAAACAAGATTTCCAGCAGCCCTTTTGCACTAGTCTTGGTTTCTAAAGAGGTATCCTGCTGTTTTCCTGCCATTCTTCCCTTTCCTTGAATTCCTTCTGAAAATCAGTCAGCAGCATTGGGAGTAACTTCACCAATACAAAATTCCCAAAAGTTACCTGAAAGTTTGCAGCTGGACAGAGGAAAAAGAAACTCAGAGCAGAGTCCCCACAGGTGGAAGAAAAAAGCAGAATAAGGAGGCTCAGTTCCATAGTTTATTGAACCCAGAGGGATTTCTACAAACCACATGGCATCAGGTGTCAAAGAAATGAGGAATGAAAACCAATGTGGAACAAGGGAGCAGCCCAAAACTCCCACAGCCCAGCGAGGCTCCAGGAAGGTTGGAGAGTTAAACAGCCCCTTAATGTGAGTGGGCTGGCCATGAGCAGCCCCTCCACCTTGTTCTGTCAGGAGAAATCCTGACTGATGTCATGGGTGTTCTTTCCTTGGACAGGGAGACTCTGCATGTCCTGTGGAGTCCAGGAGTCACAGAAACAGAGACTGATGAAAGATGGCTCTGGGCTGGGATTTTGGAGAGGTTTGTGCTTGAGCTAGGGTTGAAGGGCTGTTGTTTCTGTTTTTCTTGGGGATTGAGGGGGGAGAGGTTACTGAGTCCCTGAGCCTTAATGTAACATGATTAGAATCTGGAACAGACTCCAAAACAGACATTTAGGGACTACTAAATGTACAAACAGCTTGGATATCTATCACCAGAATTTATCCTGGAAAAAGCCTCTGAAATGGGCAGTGCTTTAACAAAGTACAGATGTCTGGGGACTAAAAATACAAGGAAAAATTATGAGGAGGAAGAGATAACACTTTCTCCATTTCTTAGAGAAGAAGAAAATGCCAAAAAGTTATTAATTTTATTCCCAGGACTGTGGTAGCTGGACAAGGATCCAAGGTTAAGGTGATCCCCATGACCTGACACTTGCAGAACAAGTGGGCTCCCTGCATCCTGACACGAGGAGTTCTAGGGAGATCTGTAATCCCCAGTAATAACCTCACAGGTTAATTGGTGTCTGGAAATGAGTTTATTAGGTAGGTGGGCTAGAGAGAGTTTAATTACATGTTTAGATCAGCGTTGCTTCAAGCATTAATTTTGCCTGGGAAAGGAGGGTGTAATGTCAGGAGCAACACTTTCACACTGCTTAGATTGGGCCAGGGGGGCTGGAGAGAGCCCCTGGACTGCTGGGGAGGATGGGAATGAGCTCTGAGTTCAAGCATCTCTTTGTTGTTTTGGGCCAAAATTCCCTGGACTTCGTGTAAGGCCCAGTTTCCTGAGAATGGCACTCAGCAGTTTTGGACAGTCAGGCTGTCAGAAGGAATCCCTCTGAAATACACATTAGATTTCTTTTTTTGGGCCTTATTTCTCTTTTCTGCTTTGTGTCATATTCTCCTCATGGCTTTCCAGAGCAGAGTTACTCTTCCACTTGTTCCCTTTTGCCTCCTGCTGAGTCAATTCCTTTCTTTTCCAACATTATTTGTACTGTAGTCACTCCCAGAATCTGGGAAATCATCCTCAGAAGTCTCCCCATCTCCTGAGCTTACTGCCAACTCTCCCACTAAAGCTTTGAATTCTTTGTTATAAAGAAGAATAAAAGGCCAGCAAAGTGCACCTCGACACCCATTCAGGTGCCATTACCCTGTAATTCTTTAAAAACTCCGTGTGCATTTATAGTCACTGGGAAGTGCTGGACTGGGAAGCCTCTGGACTAAATTGGTGTTAGCACATGAAAGAGAGCCAGTCCTGCACGGGCAGCAGGCTCTGGGCAGGTTTGGGCACCAGCTTGCTCGGTGGGCTTGGGGCACTCATTCCCTGCCTGTGCCCCTGCTGGCAGTGCCCAGCTCCAGCTGTGCCCGTGTGGATGAGGATCTCCCAGGGACACAGCCTGGAGCTGCAGCAGAGCCTGAGCTGAGCAGGGAACACAAACAGGGATGAGAGGAATGCCCAGACAGCAGGGCAAGGCTCCCAGACACGCTGCCCTGTGAGCATGGCTGGAACCCTGGGTGCTGCAAACTGTCTCTGTTCCCAGGCCTTGGCTTCTCTCTGCCAGCCAGCAAAGTGCTCATCACTCCCAAATACAGCAGAGAGGTGAACTGGCAGCTTCCCAGTTCCACTGGGAAACAGGGGAAATCACTAAACTCACTCTGCAAACTCAAGCTGAGCCTGATCAGACCCTCCATCCTGCCTGGAGCTGGGTCACCTCCCTGCAGGTGAAAAGCTCCTCGTGTTTCTGAGCCATCCCATCCCATCCCATCCCATCCCATCCCATCCCATCCCATCCCATCCCATCCCATCCCATCCCATCCCATCCCATCCCATCCCATCCCATCCCATCCCATCCCATCCCATCCCACCCACCATCCCACTCTGCCCATGCTCCAGCCTGTTCCAGCTTGCCAGCAGAGAAATCCATTTTCTCCCCTCCTCCCTTGTTTGAGGAGCTGCAGACACATCCCTTGGCTTTCCCTCTTCTCTGCAGGCTTTTCCAGAGCCCCTTCCTCCTGTTGTTTGCTCGTTCCCTGCACTCCATCCCATCTTTTGCCTCCCTCCCTGCTTTGATACAGCATCTCGCTGGTCCTGCCTCACACTCTGAGCAGGGGTATTAGATGGATTCCCCATAGAGTATAAATTGAATGGAGAGAAGTGGCTGGTTTCCCAGCAATAATTTATCTGATTAAAAAAATACTCCCCAAACTCCCCCTCCTCTGCCAGTCCTACACCCCCTCCAAAAAGCACCATTGGCATCAGGGCTGGGGTTTGAACTGTGTGATTCAAATTGCTGGAAGAGGGATTTAGATGGGAAAATAACTGGCAAAGGATGGTTCTCAGGGGGCTTTCAGTGCTGAAATTTGGAACCTGGGTTGTTGTGTGGAGAAGGCAGAGAGTAAATAACTGTGAGTCAGGTACCTGGGTGGTTTGTACCTTTGCCCCCATGTGCCCAACACCGGATGCACACGCGTGTGCTCTCACACGTGTCTGCCCAGCACACACCCTGCACAGCACCCTGCTCCTGCTGCTCCCTCTCTCCTCTTTTCCTCTCTTACCTCAGGGCTGGTTCCAAATAAAAGAAGGAATCTGCCTCACAAAGGGCATGTCGCCTTGTTTGTTACTTGCAAAGGCTTCATTCCTTCCAAACAATTTTCTTCTCTGACGTTCCTGTTGTAATTATGGGATGGAAAAGCCACCCCAAGGCCCCTCTCGGGCAGTGGGTTTGGCTGGTGCCTGTTCCTGTGTGGGTACCAGGCAGGTATTTGCAGGTATTTACATCCCAGAGTGCTCCCAGAGCACCGGGATTTACAGCAGGGGCTCCCCGGTGCTGTCAGGGGCAGCCCTGCTACTGCCACCCGAGTGTCTGCAAACCTTCCCAGGGCCTGGCATGGCCCCAGCTCCCCGGGCTGCTGGACATCCCTCTGCTCACAGCTCCTTTCTGGCCACTGGGTGAAACGGGAACGGGCCCGGCTGGAGCTTTTCAGCCCGGAGCACCCTCAAGCCAGTGGCCAGGGCTCAGGTTTCCAGCGTTTGACAGGAGGGCTGCTCAGATGAAACCTCTCTCTGCTCCTTCTGGAGGATTTACACTGCCACAAGTCCTCATTTTTTCCAGATGTTTTACCTAATAAATCAAGGAGTCTCATCAGAGGATTGGGATCCAAAAGCTGTTACCATGACTTCAAAGGCACAGGCTGGAGTGGAAAGAAGTGGTGCAGACATTTTATACCACTCTGTATGCACTGATCATGAAAATACACCCTGCTCCCGGGATTTTTTTGCTGTGGATACCAGAACTCCAACCAAGATTAAATAAAATGGTGCTGTGCTCCTTCAGCCAACCTTTGCTGAAAAGAATGGAGCTGCAGGAGCCTCGGGCTGCAGGGCTGGCAAGAACCAGGCTGGGGCTGGTCCTGAGAGAGGCTGAGCTCTGCCAGCCCCTGTCCAAAATCCAGGAGCATTAACTCAGGGCTGAACTCGCTCCATCTCTTCAGATCAATATTCAACTGCATATTTTCTCCCAGTGCTGGTTTAAGCAATTCCCACATAAAGGAATCAGATGTTCATCTTCTTCAGATGTTGGGAGAGAAAAAGATAAAAAGAGTTACATGGCTGTAAAATGTGATTGTGACTATTCAGACCAGTTTGTTCCTTGATCAAGAATGTAACTTTTTTTTAATGTAGTGAAGGCTTTTTACAGTGTCTACATGGTGTCATTTTCTTTTGCTGTTCCATTTCTAAAGATAACTGTGTTTGGAGAAGCTGTTACGTGTTTCTATCACTCCATAGCACAGGGTGCTGCAGGAGACAGAATGAAGAAAAGCAGCTGAAGAAAGGAAAGCTGATCCTGTGGTGGGTGAGCAGCAGGCCCACAGGGTTGGCTTTTGGTTCCCCCTTTCCCAGAGCACTGGCCTGGCATCAGAGATACATGAGCTCCTCTGCCTTGAATTCCATTGGATCCTGTTGGATTTGGAATCACAGAATGGGTTGGGAGAGACGTTAAAGCTCATCTAGTTCCACCCCCTGCCATGGGCAGGGACACCTGCCACTGTCCCAGGCTGCTCCAAGCCCCATCCAACCTGGCCTTGGGCACTGCCAGGGATGCAGGGGCAGCCACAGCTTTGTGTCCCCTCTCTGCTCAGTGCTGCAGGGCTGAGGGCAGGGTGCCAGGCAGGGACAGGCTGCTGGGGCAGGAGGCTCAGGTGTCCTGCTTGTGGGGAGCCCCTGCAGCACGGACTGAGGTGCCCGGGCCAAGTATTCAGTTTCAGGAGAGTTTTTGGGTTTCCTCCTGCACATGGCTGAAGCACAGCCATGGAGGGGAGGCCCTCACAACCTCCTGGGGGTACCTGCAGCAGGTGATGTGAGCAGAGACCTCGGCTTGTGCTGCCTCAGGATTCTGGGATGTAAATAAGTTGTCACTTAACAACAGTGGGAACTGTAGCACTTGGAGTTCTGGGGAAATCCTGTGCACCCCCAGTAGGCACTGTAGTTATGTAAAACACAGGACATGAATTCAGTCCAGGAGACTGTATTTTGTGTTTCATGTGTCCCAGGCAGTGGGGAGCAAGAGGGCATTTGGTTCTGCACGATGTTTAAGCAGATCTGAAAGCCTCACCATGGAAGTTTAGGAAGAGGTGATGTCCCACTGCAGCCAGGTGGAAGGGAGCACCAGGTGCAGATCTCCTGTGTTCTAATGGTATGTTCAGCCTGAAAAATAGCCTCATCTAAGTACTAATGTTCAAATAACAGTCACTACAAATCCATTTGTTCCTGCCACAGACTTCAGAAAAATTGCTGCTTGTCTTCCCTCCCCCACAAGGCTGAATCCCAGCACCCCAGATTGTCGTGACTGCCTGGGATTGGTGACATCTCCAGTGAAATGTGTTGGAGCATCAAAACAGAGTGGGAGAAGCACAGCCTGGCTCTGGGAGCCAAAAATAGGTACTATCACTTCTGAGCTGAAGCCTCCCTTCTCCTTCCCCACCCAGCCCTGCCTCCCTGGCACGTGCAGCACATAATCATGGTGTTCCCATCAGACCAAAGGAAAACCACATTCCTAAAGCAAGCAGGGCATTAAGTGGTGGCCATGCTTTGGAGGCAGAGAACCTGAGGACATGGATTCTAAATTAGGGAACATCAGTGGTGATGGTTTGTAGATTTTCTGTGGGGAATGGGTGTAGAAAGGAGCACGGCTCATCTCCTGCAGTGCCATGTGGAAAAGCATCAGAGGTACACCATAAAAATGGGGAGCTTGAATTCCCTTCATTGCACAGTTGCTCAAATCCTTGTAATTGAATGAGTGAATGATGAATGTAGCACGTTGGATTTCTCCCTGGATCCTTTCTCTCCTTTATTCTGTGACTGTGAATCTCAGTCATGCTTTCACCTGTTTTTTTTTCAGTCTGTCCATTGGAGTATTTGTCCGCTTCTGCCAAACCCTAAAAGCTCCATTTCATTAAAAAAAAAAGAGATCATTTGGGAAGGGTGAAGTTTGATTCACAAAGATAATGCTCTTTGAAGGTGTCTGCTTCTTTGGCAGTGACTGATTCAAAGCAGTTCCATTTCAGAATGTCTGTTCTGCTGCTCCCAAGGCTGCCCAGAGGAGGAGGGGTTGTGAGAGGCCATATAAATCAGGGGCTGTTACAGGGATGTCAAACACAACTGCACCACGGGGTGCTAATGGTGAGCAGGTGAGGAGTCAGAGCAAGTCAGAACCAAAGAAGAAAAGCCACAAAGCTCCTGTGTCTGGTTCTTGATGCTTCCCAAAAGTGCAGTGTCTGCACACTCCTGTCTGTCCTGGGAAAAGCGCAGGCTGCTCCTCTGATCCGTATCACAATTTCAAAGCGCTCCAGTAATTGGCTGAGTAGGTTTGGTGGGAACATCTTTGGTTCTCAATTCTCCCATCAGGAAAGATCTAAATGAAGCTATGTGAGCACACCTCCAGCTCAGGCTGTTTTCCCATGTCAGCCCACTGGATTTGTGCTCACCTGAGGCAGTGGTGACCAGGACACTGGACACACAGCAAGGGTCCTGCTGGATTAAACTTCCATTGGAGTGGAGGAAGAAAACACATAATCTTTGTGCATGCAAATAGGAGTTTCCTCCTTTTCCAGCAGCAGTTAAATCCCAAAGCTCTGACTCCAGTGAATTCCTGAGTGCTAGAGTAAGAAGTGATTTGGGATTTTGGTGTGCAGCTTTTAGAGAAGGGGCCAGTGCTTGTGCTTTTCCCCTTCCTCAATCCCATGAGCATTCCAGGTTTCCAGAGGTTCCAGCTGGCTCTTTCCATGCAGACTCAAGGCTGTGTGATGGACCCTGAGGTTTGCGGGCACAGAGCAAGGGGGATGCCATGGGGGAACAGTTTTCTCTCCCACAATGATGGTATGGTCTTCACAGCTTCCCAAACGCCTGTTAGTCAGGAGAGAAGCTGAGCTCGAACCAAAATGAAGCTGTTAGAGCTTTAAACCAGGCCATGAGACTGCCTTTGTACAGAAGGAACTGAGGCTGGTGGAAGGTTTCAGGGAATGGTTGTGAGCCAGGATGGTGGATGACCACGAGTCCGTTGGACAGGCTGTGCCTGTGCATGTCCCTGCGAGCACATTCCACCGTGGTTTCTGCACCAGTTTTTGTTATTTCTCAATATTCCCACTAATATTTCATGTATTTATCTTGGCTGTGGGTAATTTCAGCAGTGAAAGTGCTGACTCTGATGTCCTTCTGGGACATTGGCTTGGGACAACCCAAAAGTTTTGTGTGGGCCTGCAAAAAATGTTCTGCCCACTGGTCTCCAATCCCAAGAACATTCCTGTTTTCTCTGCAGATCCTTATGCACAGCACTGATAGAAAGATTACATTTGTGTAGAGGAATAACCCAACAATTACAAATATTATTTATTTTCCAGGACTTCTGGGTCACTAGAATGATGGGACAGGAAAGACTGAGGTGCAGCTGGATAACTCCAAATCCCTCCCAGTGGGGTTTGTATTTCCCTTCCAAAGCAGGCCAAGCAGAACCTGCTCCTCCTCCTCAGTCAAGGGAGTGTGTGAGGAAGTGGGAGCTGAGAGAAAGGGGAATGTTGGCTGTTGTCCTCTGGAAGGTTTTAATGATCTTTAGCTTCCATATAGAAAGAGGCTCCTTCTGGAACCAGGAGAGCTCCTCACTTGAGGAACAAAATCAAGGTCAGCTGCAGCCCTCGAGCCCGAGATTTACCTTTCTCAAGCATCTCACATCTCTCTGGACCCCAGGGTTAGATGGGATATTGGGAAGAAATTCCTCCCTGTGCGGGTGGAGAGGCCCTGGCACAGGGTGCCCAGAGCAGCTGTGGCTGCCCCTGCATCCCTGGCAGTGCCCAAGGCCAGGCTGGATGGGGCATGGAGCACCCTGGGGCAGTGGAAGGTGTCCCTGCCCATGGCACGGGGTGGAATGAGATGAACTGTAATGCCCCTTCCAACCCAAACCATTCTGGGATTCTGTGAATCCTCTTAGTGCCCTCAGGCTGACCCTGTTATTTGATATCCTCTTTCACTTTACTTTAGTTGAAAAATGAAGATTTTTTTGTGCTGTACCTTCCACTCTGGCTCTTGAAAAGTTTAGCAGTGACACTGGGAAACACCATGGAAGTATTGCTGCTCTCCACTGGAAAAACAAGGGACATCTAAGGCTGCATCCAAGCAGAGACAGAAGTGAAATGTACATAAAATTTAGACACCTTAGTCCGAAATCATGATCCCGGAAAACCTGCTTTTGGCTTTCCCTGCTGCAGGGCCTGCCTGTGCAAGGCAGACTCTTAACCCTCAGTGTTTAATTTCTTCCTCTGCCATCTCCAAGCACTTGAAGGGATGTCTTCCCACTCAGACCTTTCCTGCTGACAAGACTGACTGGTATTTCTCCCTGAAACACTTGGATCACAATGGCCTCAAGTCTGGTGACAGAGGGCAGGAGCTGCTTCTGCTGGGTTGGCCGTGTGTCCCACGGTTGGAGCAGCCCAGTCCCCAAAGCCAGCTCATATCTCTTTACCTGCCCTTGAAAAGGCCAAATGACCCAAGTACACTGTCCAGGAAGTATCCCATGTTCAATGCCAGCCTTGGAACTCCTCCTAAAGTTCCTTTGAGCTCTGCACCTCTTGGGAACAAGGAGGATTCCCATGATTTATCAACATCTCCTGCCCAGGGGTTTGTGTGTTAACTCTGAGTGACATCATCACCTCGTTGCAGTTTGGGGCACCAGGGAGTCCCAGACCACACTGCAAACAGGGCAGGTGGCGCAGACAGAGCTGAGCAATTTGGAGTTAAACAGTCTCAGTTATTTAGGGAATTCACATCCTGGCAGCCAGAGCAGTGAAGACAGAGAGGTATCACTTTAGGGTGCTCAAAGTGGGATGGGGAGAGCAAAACTACACCCAGCTAAGTCTGTAAGTCAAGACTAAACTATCTCTAATTGCAGCCAGGTGAAACACTCGAGTAGACAGTCTGCAAGTGCTTTACAAAAAGTGGAAAGCTAAAGCTTTTTGTACAAGCATTAATCTTGATGCCTCACTGGGGTCAGCTGGGAGTGCAAGGAGAGAATTCAGCGCAGTCAGCACCGGGCTGTAAAGATCTATGTCCAGCTTTGCATTTCATTCTGTTTATCTGGGCTATTAATTAGCTCCTTTCAGTTTCCCTGTGAAGATCTGTGTGTTAGGGCTCCTGAACACTCATAAAGATCTGTCATTGATTGCTTGGGCAGCTAAATTGGGTCGACACTTCACCACTCAGAGGTTTCTTAACTTTGCATCCTTTTCTGCTGCGCAGGAATACTGGGGATGACTTCAGCCTTCTCAGAGCCCACTTGTCCACATTGCTTTCCTAATTTCATCCTAGGTATGGCATTTCCATTACAAAGGAGTTGTGTAGTTGAGCTCTGCTTGGTCTGGGTCTTTCAATAGCTGATCAGAGCTTCTGGTCATGTGCTTGTGCTCTTTTCCCTCAGAACAAAACATCCTCTACACAGATCCTGGACTATCAAAGCCCCCGAAACAGTTCAAGTGCCAAACACAACCCCAACAGCAGCCTGAGAAATGATGTTTCCCAGTGGGGCTGTTGAATATGCACAAATGTATGGTCTGTTTTCCAGCGTGCCTGTCAGAGCCCTGCTGCTGCCTCCAGCAGAGAAAAATATTTGTCATAGGCCATTTCCCCCCAAACTTTACTGCTTGCAGGAAATAGAGAATGTTCTTTTCCAACATATTTATTTGTATTTCACTGTAATCACAAAGGGTTGTGTTTTCCCCCTTCCTCTGGTGACCCAGCAGGGTCCACTGCTGGCAGTTCTGTCATTATCTCTCACAGAGCTCCAAGCCTTTTCACCCTTTCCTCTGGTGTCAGCTGCACTCCAGGTAAAAATTCCATATAGGAGATGAGCTTTAAGGTGGCTGTTCTCATTTCAGATTTACTGAGCACCCTGTGCAGGTTTTCCAATTTTTAAAATCCCCATTCTCTTGTTCAGGTACCTGGGGAAGGTGTTCTGATGTGAACAAGGCTTTCCAACACAACTGTAAATGCTGCTAATTTTTCCCACCATCTCTTTTACTGTCTGTGTTTTCCCATCCATTGAACAAGGGAGCTCTTTGGTCAGAAGGAAAAATCCCCCCTGTGGGAGCTGACTTGGAGCAATGTCACTGCTCACTCCCCAAAGTCTGCGTGTAGCTTTTTGGGTTAATTAAGTTCCTAGAAGTTTGTAGGTTGGTGTACAACTTGAATATCTTTATATCTTGAATATCTTTATGAATAACTTATCTTTGAGGTTTGGACCCTCCTGCTGCAGTGTCACCCCACCTATCCTGGGACCAGGAACTCCAAACAGGGATTTTGTCCATGTTCCAGGCTGTGTTGGCATTCTCACATTCTTGATCACAGAATCCCAGAAGTGTTTAGTTTAAAAGGGACCTTTAAGACCACCTTGTTCCACCTCCTGCCATGTGTGGGAACACCTTCCACTTGCTGTTCAACCTGGCCTTGGACACTTCCAGGGATGGGGCAGCCACAGCTGCTCTGAGCAACCCCTGCCAGGGCCTCAGCACCAAACACAGCCAAGAATTTCTTCCCAATATCCCATCTAAACCTACCCTTCTTCTGGTGCCAACTTTAGGTGAAGTGCAAGATATCTTACCTTAGTCACATTTAATGGGACAGCCATCATTCACTTGTCTCAAGTGAGAATGAGTGAAACCTTTCATGTGTCAGAACCGCCTGTAGCCAGGAACAAGACCAAGTTCTTCCTCTTTCTGGTGTGGAAACTGCTCACAGCAAGCTCACTGCTCTTGTGTCTAAGTTCCCACTGCTCCCTTCCTACAGCAGGTGCCTCTTCAGGAGCCTTCTGGAGGCACCTCACCCCAAGGCACTGCTGCATTTGCCTGAAACTGGATGCAGAACCTAAAAAAAAAGAGAGAAGAGAGAGAGTAAGATAACAGGAGTGGTTTTGAGTTTTTTCTTCCTGATGTCTTTCACTGGTACTTTTTACAGCTTTCTTTTTAAGCTGAACATAATTCATGGACTCTGCTCTTTAGAAAAAAAAAACCAAACAAGACACGTTAACAGCAGTAGTAAACATAAAAACAAATGTCAGTCACACTATTCCTTGTGGTCCCCTGTGCTGCCTTCTCCAAGGGCAGTGGTTCCCAGAATGTCCTGGCAGCCTCAGGAGTGGTGGATACCACAATGACACCCCAGAAGGAGCAGCTGAGTGCTGCTGATTGCTGGAGGTCAGCAGGAAAATGCTGGACTCCCATCTGAAAACACAAACCCAACAGATCATGGACTGAGCAGCAGCATGGAAGGGGGTGAGAGGCAGATTGTGGCCTTTGGGGACTGGGAAAACAGGAGATTTGTGAGAAAGCTTTTCTCCCTCTGTCAAATCTCTGTTATTTGTTACCTGCCTCAGAGGGCTCACGGCTGAAAAATACCATTGCTTTGCTTCATGGAATCGAAATGTCCACATGATACAGACATAAAGCTCAATTCCTGCTCAGCCCTCACCAAAGGTTTTTGGTCACGGAAGGAGAGTCTTTTCGAGAAATTGATTTTTGTTGAATACCTACACTTCTGTGCTTTCAGAAACGAAGGACACTTCTGATAACAACTTCTGATAGCCTGAACATCTTTCTTGACCAATTCCCCACTTTTAGCAATATAAGTTTGTTCCAAGCATCTGAATTCTCTCCAGTTTTTGGCAGTGATGCTTTTTAGCTGAATTTCTCTGGGAATGTGAAGGCATCTTGCTTGTGCACAAAATGCCCATTGCCTGTTAGCATAAGAGCATTTTCCTCCCAGATTCCCCTGCCAGCATGTGCCTTCACTATGGGAGGAGGAGGAAATGCATTTCCACTTTTGGTCCTTCTAAGAGCATCCCTTAAAAATGTGTATTAGTGCAGAGGGAAGCAGGTGGAGCAACAGCCTGGGCAACATTTACCCTGTGGTGGTTTCTGGTCACAGGGAACCTGGACCAGCACCTTCACCTCTTCTTGGGGCGGTGCTGTTCAAGCCCCACCAATCCCTGCTGGAGTCAACTCCCCACCTTTTGTTTCCTGCTGCTCCCTCTGCCCCATTCAGTGTCTCTGAAGGCCTTAGTGTCTCACTTGGACACAGAGTCCCATTGTGACCTCTCAGACACATTTCATACTTCCCAGAATCAATAACTTCCGCTGCAGTTCCAGGAATAGCGGGCAGTCGATGAATCCCGTCAGGTTCCGTTAGGAGGAACAGAGGAGCAGCCTGAGGATGACATTTCTTAGAGAATGCTACCCAGGCATATTTATTGTTTCAAGTCATCTGACTTCAGGGCTCAGGCAGGGCCTGCAGCCTGTAGCACTCATGTAATTTGATTTTAAACCTGCCACTGAGGTGCTGAGGGAATAATAGCAGTGGTAGAAGCCCTGTGTGACAGCAGACCCAGCAATCCTGACGTGCAGTGCCCAGACCTGTCAGGGAGATCTGAGGGCTCACGGCTCCATCACCCATGTTCCACATCCCATCAGAGCCTCTGGTTTGCTCTCCTGGCTTTGATCACCAGTCCCCTGGGATGAGCATTGAAAGGTGGGAGAAAGGTGGTGTTTTTGCAGAAGTATTGCCCTCAAGGAATGTTTAAACAACAACAAAAAAAAAGTGAAATGAATGTCTGTGAGAAGTGTCAGATTGAAGCTTGAGGAGTCAGACTCTTCACCTGTCTGAAGGCTGCCCACATTCTCCCTGCCAGAGCTCTCAGTACAGCACCGTCCCTTGGCACAAAGTGTGTTCTTTGCTTTTCTTTTATGTCCCCATATTGCTCAGCCCTGCAGCTGAGAAAGAGTCAGACTGTGCTGATGGGGTAAGAGGTTGCATTGGTAACACTAGGAAGGAATGTTGGCTAATTCACCCTGGTTTTAGAGATGCTTAAGAATTGCAAGAAGTTAGAATGATTTAAAAAAAATGTATGCAGAATGAGCCAATAACTCTGATTTTAAACCAGGACCTGCTGGGAACAGAAGCTTGTTTCTCTCCTTAGCAAATCAGGGCTGCACCCCTGCTATTGCTCTCTGGGAAGAGACCTCCATGCTCTCCTTTCACAGCTATGTCACCAAGGTCTTGTCCAGACTTTTGCAGCATTCCCAGGTGCTGCAGCACAACCTTTCCTGGCAGGAAGGTGATTTGGGAAGCACCATGATCACAGTGTACAGGTCCTGTGGCAAAAGAAATCCCCCAGGGCTCCAGGCATCCTTCTGTGGCACACTATGAGCTTGGGGTGGAAGCCCTTTGTAAACCAGGTCTTGTTCTGAAAAGTTTAATTTTACAACTGTTCAAGTTTGTCCTTTTGTCAGATAATGTGGCAAAAATGAAGAAGTCCAATATTTCCTCCATGAAAAATTCATTTTATTTATAGGAAATTCCTTCATAGCATTTGAAAGGGTGATGAAGTTTGTTTGAGCATTCCAGTTGGAGGAACCAAAGCCAAAACTATGACTTTAAAGGGCTGTCTGAGAGTGCATGAACAAGATTATTACAGCAAACAGGACTCTGTCCCTGTCCCAACCTATTGTCCAATGCCTTTATTCCTTCCTGTTTCTGTGGTTCATTGTCCCTGTCTTCACTACATCATAGCAATGACTGGTTTTGAATTGTTGAATTAGTTTTGAATTGTTGATTTGCAGACTGAGGTAATTTTGCTCTTATTTACTCTTCCCTCGGTTCTAATAGCACTCCAGTTCCTGCCATTTAAAGCAGAGGGACACTTCAGCCACCATGTCCAAGCAATGACTCCTGGAATCATTGTTCCTGTATATTCAGTTTTAAACACCTAAAATCACAGTCTGGGATACAGACCAAAAGGAAGGACACTGTGGGAGTTGTGGGTGTTGACACAACAGTCAAATCTATTTGGTGTCAAGTTTTATGTGTGGACTTGCTCATCTAACTCTGGCTCATCTGTTTGTATCTCTCACAGATAATGAGAGATTCTTTCCATTTCCAGGAAACACATGTGATTCCAGCTGTATGACCCAACACCTCAGCTGACCCTTTCAGGTATCACACAGAAAGGGCCGGGCTGTGCTGCTGTTGGTTCCTGCCATGGGCAGAGGTGAGGTTTGTGAGGTGTGCTGGGATCCCCAGGCGTGATGGGCTGTGTTTTCCAGGCATCCTCTGCTGCTGGTCTAAGGTTATTTCTTTGATTTCCCAAGCCCAGAGGTAAATGACCATTTCTCTGTGCTGAGCATCAATTCTTTCCCTTTTGTTCTTCTCCTTTCTCTTCTCCACAGTTTTCCTCTCGCTTTAAATTCTCTCAGAGCGCTGCAGTCTCACTTCCCCTGGCACAGGAGAAAACGTGGTGGTGTTTACAGAGCAGAAGCACTGGGACTCAGGAGATGTGGAAGGTGGCCCTGCTGGCTCTACCTCCAACAGCTCTCCATGGTTCTGACTTCCTGTCAGGATAACCTGCACTAAAACCCCTCTGTCTGTTCCTGTGTGATCCTACAGTGTCTAACACAACCTCAGGTAAGACCTTTAGGCACTCCCATTATATGAATGAGAACAAGATTGTTGGTGTCAGTAATTAACATTCTTGTGGGATTGTTGGAAAAGCTTTGGGATAAACACCACCTGGAATCCTTGCCTGGCTTATGTGGTTTTTAAGAAGCAGAGGAGACTGATCCTGCTCGCACGAGAGGGCATGGACCATCTGTCTCCTCTCTTACTGGATGTGCAGAGTCTGTCAGTCCAAAGATCAGTTGTTGCAGCTCAGGGAGAAGTGGGACACTGCAAAAGTGAGGGCATGGTCAGTGTGTCCCCAGTAATGATCTCATCTGAGAATAAGGACTGATGACAACCACCAAACCAGGAAAACACAGTCACTGTGTGCACCTGTGGCACAGTGTCATGCCAGGACAGGCTTCCAGAGGTGAAATCTCACACTACTGACATGGATGACAAAAATCCCATTGACTGCAGTAACATCAGCCTTTCCCCTGGGGGTTACTTGCATTTCTCTCCTTCTGGATGCCCAGAGACCCATATCCCACATCATTATGTACTTCTTGATAACACATGCATTATCCTTCTCTTTTAAATTGTGGATTGGATTCCAGTAAACCCTGCCTTTTGGATTCTAGGTTCCCTCCATCTACCTCTGAAAATCCTAAATAAACAAACATTGGATTAGACCTCAGCAGCTCCCTTGCTCAGCAAGGGAAGCCTTTAAAAGCATTTTACACCAACTGCCCTGTTTATGTTTCAGACTCTGTCAACCTGGCACTCAAGGAGCTCCACCTTCCTCTCAGCCTTCTCAGGGAACTCACCTCAGTGATTGGAAGGTCTGTCTCCATTTATGACCCTCCCTGATTCCAGTGAGGAGCTGGAACTGCTGTTGACCTCAGGAATGACAGAAGTATATGCTGGGGTTAGGGGGTTTCTGGCATATGACCTGCTAACCTAGAATTTGCTTGGCAAAGTCCAGAGGATGACTTTTAACCTCAGAGCAGTTTGCAAAACCACATCTGTGACCAATAAATGTAAAAAAATAAATGAAAAAATAAATCTAGCTCCTATTGAAGGATGAAAGACAGCACACCTTGCTGGGCACTGCTGCTGGAATCGGGATGGAGATTGGGAATAATCGGACAGGCCATGTGCCAGATGTTGTCCATGAATGGAGCCAATGCCTCACACAAGGGAGGCAGCACAGCAGGTTAAACTGAAGGTATCTCACACCTCTAAGTCTTAAACTTAACGAGCCACGTCTTTATTTGTGCTGCAGCCCCTTCTTATCCCAAATTGCCTTTACCAGCTGCCAGAGGATGCCTGGTAATGGAAAATTCTCTGGATAACAATAAATTGGTGTAACGATTGAGTGTCACCTCACATCCTGCTAAGCAATAGAGAAATCACGATGAGAAAAATAGGCATGAGCAGAGTGGCACTGAACAGTGCAATCCTAATTCCATCACCCTTCTTGTGGGCCACAGATAACCCAGAGCAATTTACAGCTGCTCTGAAGCGGCTCCAAGTCTCAGCAGGAGTCGGGAAAGCTCAGTGCAGCCTCGGGACTGAGGAGTCGCAAAGATCAGGGGAGTTGTTGTTCCATAACCTTGCCTCTGCACCAAAACCAGGGGGCTGCTTTGGAATGGGAAGCACTCCAAGCAAAACACAAAATTTTAATCACTGAAATGAAGGTCCTCCTCTGGCTCCCTCTCTGGAGAATAGTCTGTCTCTGATGATCGTGCACAGATTCCCAAAGAAGGTAAATTTTGGATTTAAATCTCTATGTCAGCGTGTGAATGACACCGTTAAATCTTGGCTGTAAGGCTGAGATATCTCCAAGAGGAGAAAAACACTTTTTTCCACTTAAGTGGCTGAGGTAGAGAAGGTAAATATATTGTCTCCCACTATTAAAGGGCGAGGAAATCATTTATACATGTGTATTACACCTTTGCACCTAACAGTGGAGTTCTTTTTTAAATTCAAGAGTCTAAAAGTTTAGAAATACCAACATTAAGGTGACCTATGCAACTGTAATTTGTCCCTTCCATGCATTTGCATTATGATACAGTATTTAATTCTAATTAGATCACACGCTGTTCTTTCAACAGGTTCCTGGCCTTACTCATTGTACAGAATAGACTGTGCTCACTAAGTAATAATTTTATTTTCTCCTCGCTGTTCACTGTGTGGCCCGTGCTTTATTTACAGCAGACTATTCAAATATTGTTCTGAAGACAGATTTATTCATTTCTTCCTGAGCTTTTCCATGGGACTCATCACTGTGGTATCCAAGTGCTTCACAAACTCTAATTCATTTTCTCAACACTGTAGCGAGAACTGGTGTTGCCCTTATTTTACAGACGAGGAACTCGGGTGTACAGACAGAATAGTAAAAAACATCTTTCATTTCAGAGATCCAATTAGAAATACTCAATGGCCTGATTTTGTCAGAAAATAGAACATGGCCAGGCATCTAATTGAGTCAGAAGTTGTATAAATTCTCAGTTATTGCAGATTTATCTGCAAGAGTTCTTCATTTCTGCAAGTCAGGCTTCAAAATGTGAGCCCAGGCACCTGGGCAGTGCTGACTGCACAATTAGTGCAGCGCTGGGAAGGTCTGTGTAGGGACTGTGCTTTGCATCCCACAGATTCCAGAGGCTAAAAATCCTTTCTGGGAGCAGCAGTCACCTGCCCCACCCACAGTGCTGTGCTTGCTTGCCCAGCAGTTCCTCACAAGGTGCATGAAATACCTACATCTGATTTTTGCAGTAAATGAGGTGGAAGTTTTGGGGCACTTGCTTGGGTTTCCTGACCTTGGTTCAGTGTCTGAGCCTGGCATATCCTTTCGCACTATTTGCCTTTATCCTGGTGTTTGGTAACTGGGGAGTGTGTTACTGTGCAGCCTGAGTACTGTTGCTTTATTGAATATGTACTTCTTTCCCACATAGAGATAACCCCAGTAATGTAATCCTGAGTTGACATCGTTGCAGGCCATCAGCAATGTGGAAATTTCCCTCCGTGAGGGATGTCATAGTTGGCACAAGCCAAGGGGGTGAGGTACATTCTCAGTGTATTTCAGGTACTGATGAGTGCTTTCCAGGTGGTCTTCATTCCCATTCCCAAATCCTCACCTTTCTGCTCTGTCTCCCTGCCCCAGTTTCTGTCATTCCCATTCCTACATCACTGTTCCTAGTGAATTCCCTCTTCCCACAGGCCCTGTTGCATCTCACACCCAGCCTTGGGGTCCTTTTCCCTTGCCCCACTGCAGCTCTTCCATTGCATTCCCTTTGCCCAGCAGGCTCTCCCTCAAACCTTGTCCAGAGCACAGGGACAGCTCCCAGTCCTGCCAGGCTGCATGTCCTCCTCCCAGCAACTTCTCCCATTTCCACTCTGGTTTAAAGCCTTCTCCCAGCAGCCTGGCTTCCAGACTCCTTCTTATGAGCTTTGCTTTATCCCTCCCTCCAGGCAGACCTGTTTTTCCTTCTGGCTCCTCATTCCCTTTCACCACCCCGGAGAACCTGTCTCTCTCTAGAGCCTCTGTGCCTGCCAACTTAGCTGTCCCAGACCCAGTTCCTGTCCCCACTGTGTGCTTTTCAAGGAGCTTCCTGCTCTGTGTTTCCCAAGAAGACTGGAAGGACAGGTCTGCCCTTCCTACCTGCAGACGTGGCATGGTCCAGAGCAGCCAGGAACTGGAGCTGCAGGTCCAGCTCTGATCCCACAGCCCTGGGCTGTGGTGAGGATGGAGCTGCTGGGGAGTGGAAGCGCCAGGAAGCCCCTGCCAAGAACCAGCAGGACTTTCAGGATGGTTTTCATAGCAGGGTTTGAGGGAACACCTCTGACAAAGTGACCACTCTCATTTTCAGACTAGAAAATCCCTGACAGAAGAAACAAAAGGAGAAATGTTTATAATTTAACCCAAGGTATGAACTTCAGATGCCTAAATTTCAGCACAGTGGTTAGTCTGGCCCTATTAAATGCGACTGAGGGCAGGATTTTATGATGGGAATTGCTAACCAGCTTTAATAGGAGTTACACTACCAGTCCTGCCTTTTAATCACCGCTTCCATTTTCAGGATAAATTGCAGCTGGTTGCTGGTAATCCTTGTGGCATATCAGATAGCAGCGTAGCTCGGCAAGGGTAAGCTGGAGAAACCCAAACATCCTTCTGAGGAGGTAATTATTCCATTGTGAAAATGCCCCAGGATATTTTTAGTGGCCAAACCCCCTGTTTCCTGACAGAAACATAAAATAATGAAGCAAGCTTCACAAGGAGAGACGCCTCAGACACCTGTATTAGCTGGTGCTTTGCAGCCACGTCAGCATTTAATTTGCTGTGTGCATCCCTGTACGGCAAAATCCACACCTGCGTTTGGGGCACTGAGCACTCTGCCAGCCTCTGCCTCGCACAAAACCCTCTCCATAAACAAATCTCCAAATCCCGCTGGATCAAGAGGAATTTCACGGGAATATAGAGCTGCCTGCAACAAGAGGGACACCCTTGCCACACACACCGAGGTTATCAAGGGAAACTTTGCTTAACAGGAGTCTCACAGCCAGTGTAAAAGCCTGGATTTTTGGAACAAATGACTTAAAATTAGTTGTAAAATGTTTTGCAACGTGTTTTGCAGGGGACATACCCATGTTTCACGTCCTGTGGTGCCTCAGGGGTCTGGCTCTCTCCTGGTTACCTCCGGCTCGGGTCCCATGTAATTTATGTCCTGAAAGAGACGATTCAATTAGTCGATAATAAAATGAGCAAGGACACCGTATGCATTGTAAAAATATAATTTAGTGGGAAACAAGCTGAGATGGAAAAAATATCAGGGTACACTCCATATGATTAATGAAGGAGGAATGTATATTTATAGTTTTTATTGTGTCCTTTCTAAGGAACCTGGATCTGGCAGCAGGGCTGGAACGGGCTGGTAACGATGCGGCATTCCAGTGATTTGGATTTGAATGGCAAATGCTGTATAAAACTAATTACCCCCAGGAGGATGAAAATACATCACATTTGCCTTTTTGGAGCATGTCTGGCCTTTTCTTCACGTTATTTATCTTTGAGAAGCATGTTTACTGGGAGAGGCGGCATCCCGAACAGAGCGGCAGAGTCGCTCCCCAAGAAAACAAGTTTCTGCAAGTTATTTTTCTACATTTAGCTCGATTTCGGGTTTCTGGGCGGCTCTGGATTGCTGGTAACCAGCACCATGGCAGAGAAGGGCTCCCTCTTCCCACACCCTCCGGCTCGCCACATAGCGGGCATACCCGGATTGGTGCCGAACCGTCTGGTTTTCCATGTTTTTACGTGTGGAAAACGCGCAGGTCCCGCACTCATGCTGGGCTGGTCCAGGAGAGGGGAAAACATGCATTTATTGCCTTAAAACCCACGAACTTTACGCACCAAACGCCTGAGGGGAACGGGGGGCAAAGCGTCGCCCCTCAGGGGAGGGCGGCGGCCCCGCCCCCCCGGGCGCGCACGCGCAGGCGCGGTGGCGCGCGCGTGGGTGTGGGCGCGCGCACACCTGGCGCGGGGGTCGGGGGGCGGGAGGGGAGGAGCGCGCGCATGCGCGAGGCGGGGGGCGGGCGGGAGGCGGCGCGCGCCCCGCGGGGTCCGTGGGAGGGAGGGACGGAGCGAGCGAGCGGCGGAGCCCGGCCCGCGATGGAGTGAGGGAGGGAGCGCGGCCGCTCCGCCCGCCCGCCGCTCTCCCTCCGCCGCCTCCGCGCAGCCCGCCCGGTAGGGAAGGAAGGCAGGAGGAGCCCCCCCGGGGGAGGGGCTGGCGCTGGGTGCAGCCCGGCTGCCGGGCGCGGGGAGTGGAGCGATGGCGGCGCGGAGAGCCCGGCGGCTCCTCGGCTCCCTGTGCATCGCCCTTCTCTTCGCTCAGCCCGCACCGACCGGCGCCGCGGCGCGGAGCGGCTCCCGGAGCCTCCTGACGGGTAAGAGCGCGGCGAGACCCCTGCGGCGGCAGGCGCGGAGCTGTGCAGGGGCGCGGAGGGGTCCGGGGGGCGGCGGGGCCCGGGGCGGCCCCGGCAGGGCGAGCGGTGCCGAGGGGCTGAGCCCGCTCCACTCCCCCCGTGCGGGCACCAGCAGGGGCCACTGCGAGCCTCGGGGAGCGGCGGCGGTGCCTCCCCGCCAACAAGGGACACCTGGAGCCCCGTCTGCGGGGGATTGAACGCTTCACCCACCTGTGCTCCCGGCTCGCTGGTACCGGGGAGGGGAGCCAGGCACACATGAGGGGAATCAGCCTTGCAGCTCACAGGGCACACCTGAGGGGAATCGGGCTTGCAGCTCACCCCTGAGGGGAGAAGGGCACACGTGAGGGGTATCGGGCTTGCCATTTACCCTTGAGGGGAGCCGGGCACGGGCGGGCTCTGCCCCGGCTCGGGAGGGTTGCTGGAAGCGGCACGGACTCGGTACCGGCAACCTGTGGAGAGAGAGGAACTTGCCTGGGAACTGCCGCAGTAGCCCAGAAATGAGCGGTCTGGCAGCGTTTCAGCCGCGGTAGTTCTCACACCTTTTACCATTGTTGTCTTTAATGGTCCATGATTGAATCCTGGTTCTTTATAGACTACGGAAAACGTAATCTCAGCCAGGTGAGGCAGGAGAAGGCTCTCTCAAAAGCCCTTGCATGAGACCATTAATACCACAGAAGCCTCCTTAGCTTTGCAGCGATGTTATCTGCTCGTTATGCCAAATGCTGGCTTTAAAAAGTAACTTCTTTATTTCCTTCTTGCCAGCAATAAGCTAGTAGGATGCTTGAAAGAAAATCTGGTCTTGAATGCTGAGTGCTGGGATTAAAAAAAATACCCCCTATAGGTTGATTGAATCCTCGTATTTTAAGAGAGAGCTCTGTGCAAATGGAATATGGAAAAAACTGTTGGTCAAATGAGTGTTTTTTAGCAAATTGGGAAAGTAAGAATGGTTAAATTCTGATATTAAATGGTGTAATTGTTCTGTTTCAAATCACATGAGGCAGGATCTTCCACGGTGGTTCTCATCTTGGACACCACTGATGGAACCATGTGAGCTGACTCCTGTTGACAGGGAATATTTTTATTTATCCTCTTACACAGTACAAACTTTGCAGATTCCAGGTCTGAAGTAGATTTTTTTTCTTTTGAAAAATATTACAGTTTGACTCAATCTGCAGAACATGTGTAACAGATAAGTTACTTTGTTATGTGTAAAATCTTGCCACGTAGTGATTATTTTCTGATATTCCTGCTCTCCTGGCAGCTCAGTGGTCTTATGGTTGTGTTAGTAGCTCTTTACTAGTTTAAAATAATCTTTTATGGTTTGAGGAAATCAAATTAATAGATGAAGTTCTGTCTGTTGGAGCCAAATATGTGAATTAAGTCTGCAGAGGGGGGATGATGTGCTGAAATGATGTGGAATAAAACCTTCACTGGAGCTGTTTATCAGAGCAGGAATTTAGGAGTATCATTGTGGAAATCTTGGAAGTTGTGGTGAGCTCCTCCTCTCGTGTCTGTCTCTTGTGGAAGGTGTCCATGGATGTGTCCTGTGGGATCCCTGGGGAGCACCAGGAGCTGGGCTTTCCCTGTCTGAGGGTGTTTGTACCAGTCAGTTAGAGGAAAGGGAGAAAGGCTCTCTTAGCTCTTTGTCTCAATGAAGAGGGTGTGTAGTGGATGAAGTTCATTTTAATTCACACTATTTCCCATCTAATTGTCAGTAGTTTTTCTTAAATACAGGATGTTCCACATGCTTTATATGAGCAGGTGCTCACAGGAGAGGGACTTTGGTGCAGATGTTCCATGGCATGAAAGTTCTCTTGTTGGAGTTTAGATGTGAGGGGGGTAGTGCTGACTTCTGTTCCGTGCTCTGGGTGAAGCTTGATCTCTTCAGGATGCTGGAAGAGCCTCCTTAGGCTGATGCTGAGGGCTGGAGAGGCAGAGGAACAGCAGGTTTGTAGGTCCAGGTGGAGCTTTGGCTGTGGGACTCACAGCTCTCCTTGCCAAGGCTGAAGTGCTGCTTGTATGTCCAGATCAGGGCGTTTTCATGAAAAAAAAAAACCAAAAACAACCCATGCTGGCAGTTTGGTGTGGGTAAAAGTGCCATAAATGAGCAGAAGTTGCAGATTTGGAAGACTGTATTCTTTGTATGGAGTCATGTGTGTTGGAGGGACATTTGATCCTATTTATAAATAGCTCATCATGGCTCTCTGAAGAAGAAAAGAGTGCAGCTGAATTATTTTAGGAGAAAACTGTGTAACTTCATTTATTTGTGTATCTGCAAACATTAGTGTGTTTTCCATTGTAGCTGGTTGCTCTGCAGATAAGGCAAGATGAGCTGCTGATTTTAGAATTGGGACAACATTTCACTTAGCTGAGGGAATAAAACAAATCAGGAAGAAGCATCAAATTAAGCTAAATCCTGCCTCCTATAACTGTTTGTAACTGAGTTGAGATAAGCATGAAAACTTGGATCTATACAGATTGCATTATTAGAAATAAAAATGAAGCTGGTGTCACCTAATTTTTAATAGGAAAGTTGTGATAGCCTGTATACACCATTAAGATTGCAAATGAGATTATTCAGAAGGAGGAAATTTGTTCTGTCTCTCCCTGGTATTCTTGAAGTCCTTGGAATTGATATGTATTTTGTTTTTAGAGGACAAACTGCTGCTTTGGGAAGTCCCAATGGAGCAGAATTAGCAGTTGGTGGGCCTGGAGCTGCAGGAGGAGCCCAGAACTGAAGGGGTCTGTGAGCAGCAAGCTGGGAAGTGCATCCAGGTGCTGCTGCCAGGGATGCTCCTCCTGGGGAGTAATGGAGGGTATGGAAAGCTAAGGATGGCAGCACAGATCAGCTGGGTCCCTAGAAACAGCAGGTTGTCATTTGTTTCTGTTTTGTGTGTGCTGCTTGATTATTTCTAATTATATCCCAAGTTAAAAATAGAGCAGAAATATTCAGGTCTCGGTTACGTCCCAAGTCAGTTAAGCACCGGTCTCCCTGCTTGATATTCCTGTTCCATATGGACACGTTGCATATGGCTTTTGCACTGCATGTTTATTAGTCATCTAAGAAAATTACTTGACTGGCTTATGAAGCTTTCCTAATAAACTAACACTTCAGTTTCAAAGTTGTCAGGTGTGTACACACCTGTGCCTAATGTTCATCACAGTGAAAAGCAGCAAACAAAAAGTGTCATTAAAAAAAAAAGCTTGGCTTAGTTACCTGGTGTTACCTTATCAGTGTAAGTAAGGAAGTTACATATGGTAGATATTTCCTTATACAAATAAGAGTATTTGGTTGTTCCTGATGATAAAATGCCCTTGTGATTTACACGAGGTTTACCTTCAGCCAGAGATTGTCACAGAAGTCTGGAGACTCTGTAGGCACCTAACTGGAGTTTGTTGCATGGCCAAGAGAAAGAGAGTGATAACAAATGAGTGAGGAAATGAAGTGGGAGTTTAGGAAAACTACACAAGGAGCAGTGCAATATTCTGCTTAAGTTTTGCTTTCAAGCTCTAAAAACATTTAACTTGGGCAAAATCAGCCTGAGTGTCACGGGGCATTTGAAAGTGAATTTTATTATCATCACCAGTTTCATGGAGATAATTTGGTGTGTAAAATGTGTGCCAGTGTCTGTAGCCAACTCTTCTGAGCATGCAGTGGTTTTATAGATGCAGGATGTTTAAATGCACTTTGCATTGCCTATGAGGAGGTGTAACTGGAGTTGTTGCTGGAGCTGGTTAGTGCTGGTTTCCCACGAGGAATCCGTGCTGATGTTGGGATCTCACTTGGTGGAAGGGAAACTACACTTTGACTTAGCTGGTTTGTAGGGGTCTCAGTGGCTGCAGGACCCAGGCTGCAGCTTCCATGCTGGTTCCAGAGGAGTTTTCTACCTTCCTCCAAGGGTTGTGGATGAAGTGTTCAGCCCCTGAGAGCTCCAAAGTCTCGGTGCAGCCTTTGGGAATGGCCATGGAGGCACAGGCCTGTGTTTGCTTCTCTGTGTGCCAGCCTGAGAGGGGAGAGCCGCCTCAAACACTGGGGTGCTGCTTGGATTGTCCTGCCAGAGTACACCTCTGGGTCTCCAATATTGAAACATAATGCCTGAGGCTATTGATTTTTTAAAAAGGCAGAATAGTTCTTAATAGAGCAAATGCCTCAGCGCAGTGGAAACAGTCATATTTTACTGATTGGGTGCTATTGATTTCGTCCTCCAGTGAAATTGCCAAGATGAAAGTGGTAATCCTGATTAATTCCATATAAATAGATAAGCCTGATTTGTATGTGTAGAGTTGCAGGGTTGTGTAGGAAAACTGAAAGTCTGCTTTATGTGGTCTATTAGGTGCTTTAATTTCCAGGGTTTTTACCATTTAGTATTCATGCAGAGGAGCAAATTTTACAAAATAAGCAGACTATCAATTTATGATAAATCCTTTTTGCATCAGTTAAAATATATTTTTTTCCTCATTAAAGCTGCCCTAACCAAAGGCAATGAAGGAATTGGATTATTCTGCTGCTAAACTTTCTTGGGATTTTGGATAATTCCCTGGAGTGTGTAACAACCACAAGCTGTTTGATTTGTGCAAAAAGAGAAGAGGTTTAATTTTAATGAAAAGTAATACATTACTCTAAAGGAATTTTTTCTTTTTACATCAACACTAAACTTATCACTCCATTTGTTGCTTCTGAGTGTTTTGGGATTGGGTGTATGAGTATGAAAGAAATGACAGTTAAATCCATAAAGGTACTGTTCACACAGGACTGCCCATCTTGGGAACTCACTGGGCTCCAAATACATAAACTTAGGTATTTTTTAATGGCATCACTGATTCTCATTGCCAGTCTCTGAACTTTCCTGGTTCAGCTTTGGGTTTGCTGTTGTGGTATGACCAAGACTGAGTATGGCATTTTTGGGAAGGAATATAGTGGTCATTCAGTTATTTAACAATGTTTTAGTTTCCTATTCCTCTGACATTCTAGCTTTCGTAGTTTTCCAGTGAGAAATTTCATTTTAAGTTGATTTAGAAACAGTGAATTGTACAGTAGAGAGAGCTTTTCCCCCCTCAAAGTGTGTTGTTCTGCATATGTTAGCTGTGA
This sequence comes from Camarhynchus parvulus, assembly GCF_901933205.1. NCBI lineage: Eukaryota > Metazoa > Chordata > Aves > Passeriformes > Thraupidae > Camarhynchus > Camarhynchus parvulus. The sequence continues at coordinate 2,689,739 of NC_044580.1, forward strand.
ATTTTCTTCACTGTGGAGCTGTTTGTGCAGCTGGCTTGGTGTTGCTTACCACTGAAGCAATTCAGATGTTCTGCTTAGCCTGAATTTCTTCATTTGTACATTTTAATCTATTGATCTTCTTTTCCTTAGTGCATTGCAGAGGTTTTAGCTTGTATGATGGACTGTTGTTGATGGTGTGGATTTTGATGACTTAGTTCTTTTGGGTCTCATCAAAGCATGGCATTTTGGTGATAATTTTTGGTATCCTCTAGTCATACAGTCTTGTTTGGAGATCTTTTAAAAGTGGAAAGGCTGTTTTGTGATGAAATTACCCACATAATTCTTCTCTCCGCTCAAAGAAATTGCGCACTACTGTCTGTTGTAGTCAGATCAGATTTTAATTGTTATGTATATGGGTGTGAATCTTACTGTGTCTTCATTATGTTTTGTTTTGTTATTATCTTAAAACCCCATGTTTTTGTACTTCTGCCTGCTGGTTCCCTTTGTCTCTCCTAGTAGGCACCTCTGTGCTTGGTATCCTTTGGGGTTTCAGTGCTTCATCAGTATAGCTCTGTTGGACTTTGCCATCTGTTTGTTTTTTTAACTTTCTTTTTGGCTTAGAAATTTGTGTGACTTACCAGAGGGTTTAATTCTAGCTCATATATATGGAGTCCAAATGTATTTTAGCTTTGTTTTTGTCTGATGCCTGTCTTGGATGTCTTGGAGCTGTCAGGTTTTGTGACACTGGGTCAGAGCATGTGTCAGTAGCCAGCACAGTTGTCAGCTGTTATTATTACGATACTTTGATGAATTTATCTTGTTTGATGTGTTTTTAACTCGTGACATGTGTCCAGTGTTGCTGCTGACCTCGGGGTGAGCAGCACAGAGCAGGCTGTGTGCTGAGGGCTGCACCAGTGTAGCCTTTGCTGCTGTTTCTTGCCTGTTGACATATTCAAGTTAGACTTGATATGGTTCTGAAGAGACATTGTGCTTATCTACAGCTTCCATTTATTTCATGTTCTGCATGGAGTTTCCAGCCATTTAATGAGTGCTTTTCTGGGCAAGTTTTGCTTTATTTGTTGTGTACTTTACAATGGTATTTTGAGCCATGTTAAATCTCAGTTTGTCTTCATGTTTATGTGACACTATGAATAGATCCAGTATCTTTCTATATTTCAGATTGTGTATTTATAACACAGCACTGCTCCCTACATTGTCTGGGAAGTAAAAGCTCCAGCTCTGATTGTGTTGGTTCCATTTCTTCCTTTCATCTTCCTTTTGGCAGAGCCACCTTTGTGTTACTGCCATCACTAACAGACTTGAGCACTTGGAGGCAGCTTCCAGGTTTTTTTTCATTCCCTAGTTCTCAGTGTAATTGTCCCACAGCTTGCTTCCACTTGGACTGAGATGGAGTCGAGCCCTGTATAAGCTTCATCTTTCTTGGCTTTCCTCTGTAGTTAATGAGCCCGAACATCTCCTCTTAACACGGCTCTGTGGTTTGTGCATTGAAACCTTATAATGTAACTGTAGTGAGGAAGGGAGAGCCACAAATAGAGGTGTTTGGATATTCCTTCTAAAAGTAGAACAGCCTGCCAAAAGTCATTTAAGTCATTAGACCTGTCATGACTTTTAAAATTGAGAAGTGGAGTCTAGCTTGTCTTCAAAATTTTAAGAGAGGTCACATTGCTTTAAAAAAACAAACAGAAGAATCATTAAGGTTGGAAAAGCCCTCCAAGATCGAGTCCAGTCATTTCCTCAGCAATGCCTAGCCCACCACTAAACCATGTCCCCACGTGCCACACCCACATGTCTTTTAAATAACTGAATAATTACTTGAAATTATGGCTGTTGTAGTGCTGTGCATAGCAGAGAGGAAAGCTGGGTGTTAACAAGAAGATGAAATATTTCCAAAAGTGATTTATAAAGCCAAATGTTCCTGTTTGAAAACAGGCAAGGAAGGAAGTATAAAAAACTGGAAATAAAGGAAAACTGCATCCAGAACCATTTTTTGCTGTGGTAGGATACCTCAGCAGTTTGTAGTACGCTCCAGTGCTGTTGGGATTGGAATTTTTAGTGGTGGGTTGTCAGTGCTCACCTTGCAGAAAATCCAGGTATTTTGTTATCAATTTGTGAGTCTTCCATTAGAAATGTGCTTGGCCAGATAGGAAACGCAGGCGAGATGAAGTCGTAGCCAAGTGTTAATCCTATTTTGGTGTTTAGTTTCAGTGTTTCAAGCTGGCAGTGCCACTGCAGTGAGGGGTACTGTGCCCTTCCTTGGCTTTCCTGAGTGTTTGTGGAGGATGTAGAGAATTGGATCAGATCCCTGCTCTTCTGCCTGCATCAGTACTCGTGCTGGCAGAAGGGAGAGGGTGACACGGGCACAGGGAACGCTGCCACTGCTTTTCTGGTGGGGTGGGGATTGGCATAGAATTGGAGTATGAAAAGCACTGTGAGCAAAATAACATTGTGTCTCTCATCTCACCATTTTAATCTTTAATATTATGTATTACAGCATATAGATTTCAGATCTATAGACTGAAACTTTCTCAGAAACTCTGCATTATTTATTAGCAAATTCATTGAAAAACAAATGTTTCATAAAAGTTCATTTTCAGATTGGTAACGAATTCTCAGTTCAGCTTAATTACTGCTTTGGTTTGTAACTTTTTTCCCACACTGAAATTTCATTTGTTTGTCTGGTTCTGAAGTGGGAATAAAGCTACGTGTTTCATCTTAAAATACTTAGCCTTGAGGGGAAAAAAAAATGCAAAACTGCCCAACAGGTTGTGGTTTCAGAAAAGGATGGAGGCCTGACAGCTCTGAATACACTCACTCGCATAAGTCCAGAGGGAACCTCGATTGATGATGCTTGTCTTGTGTAGTGTATCATTTTTAACAGCTGTACTGTAGCTTTTTGGGGCCTGGACTTTCACAGTCATCCCTGTATCAATAATGAAATCCTGGAAGGGCAGCACTTCATAGAAACCTGGTTGGAAACATAAGAAAAATGTAAGTGTTGTAGGGCGTGCCAGTATGGTTGTGAAGGGAAATGGGAAGCACTCTTGACAGCCAAACCAGCCCCCAAGAGTGAGGAGAATGGCAGCCAGTTGAATGGCTCAGGATGACAGGATTATTTTTTTCGGGGTAAAAAGAAGTTGAAATGAAGTGCTGGGGCTCTACATGTCCTGGGTGGAAAACTGCTCCCTGCCTGCACTGGGCTCTATTGTGCTGTCTTCTTGTTGGTTCTGCAGAGCAGATAAGGGACAAAGTGTTTTGATTTGTCTTGGTTACCCCTTTTTACCGAAGGAGATGTTGGTGATGCAGAGGTAGAAATCATGGGGCTGATAGACCAACCTCTGCCAGCCCCTGTAAGGGTGCAGTGCACTGTGCCTTGTTTGTGGTGAAGGGACAGACAGTCCCAGGGATTCCAGCTGAAATCACAGCATCTGTTCTTACTCATTTGCAACAGCAAATTTAATACATTTTATGGGACACTATTTTCATTAGCATTAAGAGCTCTTAGAGACTGCACCACAGATTTTGGGTGGGACAGCCCTCCTTCATCATTTTCCCAAGTTGCTTCCTTTTCTGGAATCTGACAAGGCTTGTCTTCTGTTTGAAGTGTAAAATAGCTTATTTATCCAAATCTTCACATGTTCTTGTTTGCTCATACCTACTTCAGGTCTTCAGAGCCTTAATTTTAGGTTCTATAGTTCTTCTGTTGCTATGGATTCTTTTTACTTATCTCCTTATTTGAAGTTATGGTAGGTTTTGAAAAATACCTGGATAGTATGAGATAAGAGATGGTTGAGATACCTGCAGTGATTTGGTAACCAGCTTGTGTTGTGGTTTTATGTAACTTTTTGGAGATGTGGATGAAAGAAAACCCACACAAACCATAACTGCAGAAAATGGAGTGTCCTGTTGGCACAGCTGGAAAACCTTGGCAGTTCCACTGAGTGTAGGTTCATGTTTTCCCCCTTTCAGTGTGTTTGTAAGTGCAGATATATAGGATTTCTTGTAGGTGATGTAAATATTGTAGGTCTGCTCTAAACTGAGGGGCCAGAATCTGCAAGGCAACACCACAGCATGTGAATAGAGGTTTTTGTATTTCACATTGGAGACTTTTGGAGGGGAAAATTGACTTCTGAATGTGGAAAGAGGAGAACCAGGCATCAGATGCACCCAAAGCAGGATCCAATGCATTCCACATTCTAGGTAGTGCTGGTTAAAGGCTTTTCCTGGTTCAGCTCAGTTGGAATCTCTTGTGCTCATGGTAACAGCATGAACAGCCCCAAATCTGAAGTGTTGGTTTTCTAAAGTAATGTTTTCCAGTTGTTTTCTTTGCTGTTGTTGCCAGCTTTTCATTTCACTGAGGAAATCAGTCTGAATGGAAAAAGGCAGCTGGAAATCTCTGCTAGATCTGATCTGTGTGTGCAATCTGGTTTGTGCTGTTTGTTGTTCTCTCTGGAACTTCCTGTGGAGACACCACTGCTCGGGGCTCTAGCAGGGCTTGAGCCTGTGCTTTGGGGTTTCATCTTTGCTTTCACATTCATCCTGGGCAGACTTTATGACTTCAGCATTTTCAAGCGTGTCCTTTACTGATTTACTAAAATAAGGACCTGTAAGAAGTAGATTTTTGCCTTTACTTTTGTCTTATGTGGTCTTAAGCATTTTCTCCAAGTTTAGCCCATTCAAGACATCCTTGTTTCTTCAGAAGGATTTGAAAGGTTATCAAGTGCATGTTTCTGTTATTACAGGTGAATATATGGAGCATATTGATTGCTTAAATCTAATTTAGCTCCTGTCATGTGAGCAACTTCATCATTCTGAACTTGTGTGCTGAAAGCCTCTTGGTTGTTGTGTGTGAGCGCGATGAGTGGAGGTGATGGTGTTCATTAAAAAAATAAAATAATAACTGGTCCTTGTGTGTTGTGCCTCAGTGATGGTACTGAGAGCCTTGTGGAACCATTACCAAGCGCAAAGCTGGGTTCACTGCCCTTCTTGACAGCGATTCCCTTGGGATGCAAAGCTGGATTGAGTGAACTGAAAGTCAAATCACCACCCGTTCAGTGACCTACCATGTTACTGGCATCTGATTTCTTGTAACTTGTGCAGTCTTTCAGTGTTGTGAGTGGATGGTAGGTTGAGTTGATGCTTTATATCAGCAACCCAAAGACTGAAAATTTATTCGGGCGACTCTTGTCATATAACAAAATCTAGGAGTGGTTTTAAGTTACAAAGTTTTAAAGTAACTTTCAAGTACTGGTGGGGTGGGACCAGTCTGTTACCTTGTAGCCAGGGAACTGTTCTGGATGTTACTGCTGGTTTTCTTAAAACTTTCTCATAAGTGGTGTCAGAAACCGGGGGTTCATCTTCTTTCAGGGCTCTCCGGAGGTGCTGTGTGGGTAAGGAGCCATTACCCATCCTCTGCAAAGGAGCAGGAATATTTCTGTTTTCAGGAAACTGTTACAGCTTTTTAGGCAGAGCTTTGGAATTCTGCTAACAAGAAGCCTGTTTGCTTTATCGCCTGGAAAATTCCTCTTCAGGCAGTTTTCCTAGAGATTGATAGGCAGGTGTTAGATGCTGACCAAACTGGGTATCACTGTGAAAGCAGAGCCACATTTAATTCATTCTTCAGCCTTTAATGATAATAACAGTTACATTTGTGCAGACTTACAGCAGTTGGAATCAGAAACATCCATGCTCCTGCTGTAATTGCTTCTATACCCTTCCAAGGCTGTAACACAGCCTTCAGTGGTGGCTGTGCAGATGTAATTTCATTTTGAGGTGCCATTTCCTAAATGCTTTTAGAATAAAAAAATGTAATACTTGTTTCCAAGCCTTCTGATCTGCATGTGAAGGGAAAGATGGGTTGAGGAATGGAACTGGAATGGTCTCTGCAGGTGTGTTACTGCTCACTGTGAATCAGGTGGGGTAAGTAAAGAGTGAGCTTGAATAGACCAGGAGGCAAAAACCAACTTTTAAACCCCCCAAACCTTTTAGTTTATGTAACTGTAACTGCCCTGCATTTTTGTATACAAACGAGCACACACACGACTCAAAACCTGATTAAGATAGTATAAATATTTGACAAAAATAGCTCATAAATGCTATCTTTGAGCAGGCTTTTGATGCAGGAAAGGAGCAGCTGGACAAATTTGCATTTACAAATCATTTACCTTAGGAGAAAGCTCAAGCTTGGTGCCTTATCACAAAGGCATTGCACGTTAATTATTTATCATGTGCTTTGATGCCGGGTTCTTGCTTTAATAAACTGTTCTGGGGGAGGTGGCTGCTGCTCCTTTTAGCTCAGCTCCTCCCTCCCCTCCCCTCTGGGTAAACCCTGCAGTGCCTTTCCTCAGAGTTTGCCTTCCAAGTTGCTGCTAAGTTGGATTTCACAACTTTTTGTTAAAATTAGAAACGTTGCTGTGATATGTGTTTAATTGCTCTGCCTCTGTCATCCCTGTGTCTAACTTTGTAATCTCTATAAAGATAGAACTGGACCTGATTTAATTCCTCTGTTTTACATGTGTTTTTGCATTTTCAACATTTTCTTTACAGAAAACGATCAATAAAAATGTTTATCATGGAAGTCTGATTAGAACTGTCTGTGCCATCTGTACTTGGCTTAAAAGTAGAAATTTGGTGGTCTCAACACAGAAAATGTAAACTGCTCTGGTCAGTAGGACAGTCACTTCAAGCTTGTAAATTCTTGAGAAACTGCACTGATAACTTGGAGATTGTTTTGAGCATGACTGTAACACCATGTGAGATCTTTCTGAAGTTGCTTCATGATTTTTGGAGTACAAAAATAAAGATTTTTCTTAGACTGTACTTCTGGAATGTGGACATCTTGTGTTATCCACAAGCTAAAATTAAATAGCAATTAGGAAACTGTAATTCTTGTGGTTAAAATCTGTGTTGGAGTTTTAATCAGAAGTTCTCTGTATAGATCTGTTTTCTGGTGGCTTTTGTTTTCAAGTCTGGAAGAATCCTGTATTTCCCTTTGCATCCCCCAGCTCACAGTGTCTTTGGGAAGGTGTGTGAGATGGATAATGTACACACAGCCATGGGTTTGTTTAGGTTAGAAAAGTCCTTTGGATTGTTGAGTCCGGCTCTTCCCCCAGCACTGCCAAGGCCAGCACCGAGCCATGTCCCCAAGTGCCGCATCCGCACAGCTTCTAAATCCCTCCGAGATGGGGACTCCAGCACTGCCTGTGCAGGGCCAGGCAGCCCTTCAGTGATTGTCCCCGATACCCAACCTCAGCCTCCCCTGGGGCAGCTGGTTCCTGGGGGCTCTGGGGACCCTCTCTGCCCTCCTGTCAGGGACTTGTAGAGGACAATAAGGTGTCCCCGAGCCTCCTTTGCTCAGGTTTTGTGTCTGGCTGTTCATTCCCGGGGCTCTCTGAGGGTGTTGGAGCTGTCGGGCTCCTGGGAGGTGGTGTGGGGAGGGGACAGTTCTCTCCCTCCACCCCAGAATTGTTAAGGATCACGTGTATGCTCGATTTCTAGCTGTCAGCAATTAGCTTTTCAAGTAAACATTGGAAGGATTTTTAAAGATGTGAAAAGGAGTATAATTAAGGAGAATGTTACTACCTTAATGTGGCCTGGAAGCCACACTGGGATTGAATAATTTTATTTAAATATATTTGCTTGGCAAAGGAGGTGAATGCTGTAGTGAGGGCCTCCTTCTTCAGGACCGTTTTCTTTGTTAGCCTGGTGCTTGGAGCCTTTCTCAAGTGTTCCTCGTTGTAGAAAAAATGGTTTTCCTTTCTTAATTTTTTTTAAAGCACTTTAACCCTTGAGCACTCTGTATGAAGTTGAATAGGAGAAGAACAGAGTAGCTGGCTGTGCCTGTGCCCGGGATGGAAATAGGAAGAGATGTTTTGCTTTCTAATTTCGCTTGTTCTCGTGGTTTTTTTCCCTTAGTGTAAGTGCCAGAGCAGGAGTCTGCCCTCCTTAATGAACACTTCCAAACGCTGGCTGCATCCCACAAGAATGTGAAAGTACCAGCGAATTTTTAGAGGTCTTAATTTGTCAGCGGCTCAAGCCGCGCCGTTAGCGCTGTAATTGAGGGTCATTCCCGCTCCTGTGACCCCCCAAAGCCGTGGGTGCCTTTCGGGGGCCGGGGATGTTCGGGAGCCGCTGTCTTCCCCAGGGCTGCTCTAATCCCCTCGGGGATATTTTCATTGCCTGACAGAGCACAGGAATGTCTGAGGCCGCCGCGGGGGGCTGCGGAGAGCTCTCGGCCATCGGCGGAGCGGCTGCGGCCGTGCGGGAGCGGCTGCCCTGCCCTGGGGAGCGGCCGGAGCCCGGAGCGCGGCGCATTGTCCTGGCCGGGAGGAGGAGGAGGAACCCACGCCCGCATCGCGCTCTTGCGGCGCGGGTAGGGCTGAGGATGGGTTTCTGCAGCTCGCTTTGCCTTTCTGTAACGCTGGGCACAAAGGACCACGATTTCAGCCTTCACCTGCAGCCACACTTGCCCTGCCCTGCCCTCCCATGCCAGCCCTGGCTGCTGGGAGTACCAAACCCGCAAGTTTTCAGTCTGGTAAATTCTAGAAAGACTGAGAACTCCAACTACTGCTTCCAGCGTAGCTGTTGGAGACAAAGCTTTTCCCAATCCATTGTGGCAGCTTTTCTACGTGGTTATTGTTCTTAATGCACGCTTGCACTGGAATCCTTTGCAAGGGAAAAGCTGTTTTGGTGATCTATACAGAGAAATAAATCCTGATTCTTACACATTGGGGGAGAAAATGTATACTGTGAGAGCTAAGTGGGTTTTGTTACCCCAAAGTCAAGTGTAGAAAAGCCTTGAAGATGTAAATATGTTCAAATTCTATTTTAGTCAACACAATTGATTTCGCACACGACTTGCATCAAAAAAGTAATTTTTTATATTTCTGAGGCTAAACAGTTACAATATTATTCTGAAACACTGCAAAACACTGTGTTGTGCACAAGTTACAAGGAAATGTAGCTGCTTGCACTTATGTTGTTTATCCAACCCTTACTCAATGTTGTAGCTCTTTGATGTAGCCTTTGCTTGAAGAGTGTTCTGAATTTTGCTGTTAGATGTTAATGATGCCAATATTAAGTCAATTCTTTCTGAGTACCTAATCAATATACAGAATTATTTTTTTATGTGCCAGAAATTGATTTTAACACTACTTTTCTCTCTCTAGCTTTCCTGGGTTCTCAGGACATTATTATGAGAAACAGGTACAAAAATGTCTTTTACACAGGTATTAGTTTTGTGGCATGGTACAGATCTGACAAAGGAATTAAACTTATTAAGTATAGAGTCATTGCAAGGATTTTTCATGTGGGCTAGGCAATCTAGTTTTTAATATATTAAAGCAGGAGTTTTGTGGGAATATGGCACAGTGAACTGCCTGGTGTCTTGAAAGCTCCACAGAAAACTCTGTAATTACGTTCACTAACTTAGAAGAAAACAATCTGTGAATTTGACTCGACAGATTCTGTCAGACACAGATGTCACAAAAATATCTTAAGTCCTTGTTTTGGTACATTTGCTGGACTCTGTTACCCATCCAGAAATCTCCAAGATATCGAAACTTTGGGGTCCTTCTTTAAATGGCATCAGGTAGAGATAGAGGATACCATGCATACACATTTGTGCTGCTAAATTTAGAATAAACCCTAACATTAGCTCAGAGACTCAGATCAAACCAGTTTAAAAACCAGACTTGTCTGTTGCTCTGGGGTAGCCCAGATGAGCTCACCTGGTGGGGTGCAGCCTCTCTCCAGTGCCGTTCTTGGGGTTGCTATGCTGTTTGTTTTGCAGAAGACTGGAAATTAAAATAAGATGTCAGTCTTTTCATAACCGTTCTCATATGGAAGGAAGTCGACTTGGCTTGTTACTCTGACAAGTGGATTTTATTGTAATGTGTTGGTGCACTGTTGTTTTGTGCACATTACACCATTCTTATGCATATAGTCTGGTCACAGAATAGTTTATTCATCACTAAAATTGTTCTGGAAAGTGCAGAGCTACCAGCAATTGTCACTTCCCTGAGTCTTTCTGAATGGCTTGAAATCACTCTGAACTCTTGAACTGTCTTTTCTTCTTCCTCTGAATATTAACCTTATCACTTGAGAAACGAGCACAGTTTGGGTGCGGAGAATACACAATACTTCATCCTTTCAGTCCCTCAATTTTACTTTGCATGGAAATCAAAATACAAAATTCCAAAAGCCAAGTGTTCCCACGTGACTGCAGGGTGTAAGGTGACCTTCTTGGCTCTGGTCCCAGTCCAGGAATGTATCGTTTCTTTGAGTTAGACTTTGAAACAGGTATTACTTTACAATTTAATTGGCTGCATACATCTCAAAAAGGATATAAACCAGTGGGTTTTTCCACTATGGAGACATAAAGGCTTGTTTCACAGGAGAGGAGGCATAAACAAGCTGGTACAAGGAGCCCTGTATGAACTGAGCTATACTGTATACTTCAGGGGGAAAAAAACAGTCGGAATTTTTTTTTTTACCTTGTGGGTTTTGGCAATGTAAAACAAAACAGTCAGTGTTCTCTTATAAAGCTGAAGAATTCTTTTATATCTTGAAAACATATTTAAAGACCCCCCCCTCTGCCATGTCTTTGTGGATCGCTGCAGATGTTGTTCAACCTTAATTTTGCTGGAGGTTCTTCCTCAGTGTGGTCACTGCCGTGTTTGGTGCGTGCTGGTGACAATTTCAGAGCTGGGGCAGCAACCAGCTGCTTTGGAAGCAAAGGCCACTGCCAATTAGAGACAAGAAAAAAAGAGAAATTCAGAACATTTTGAGTGGTAAAACCTTTGTTTTGGAGATTTTTTCCCTTTTCTCTTTTTTTAATAACTGAAAGCGATCTAATTAGTGTCTGTAGTTGGATCTGAAAGGCTTTTGCTGACCTATATTCAGACCCCTTTCATCAGCTCCTGTGTGGGGAAGATCTCAGTAGCAGTTATTTAGCAGTAAGGAGCCAGACGTTGCAGGGAGGGTGGATAAGCCTCTTAGTTCTTTGAATCTTGTTTTGCTAGTTGTTTGTTCATTCCTGACTTCAATATTTGTGGCTTATCTGCAATTTTAATCTGACTTTACTGTTTTGACCCTTCTTTCTTTGTAATCTGTGGCTTTTAATGTCTAAAAGGTCCTAAATATTTGATCAAAATAAGACCTAATTCCCCTTCTGAAGGAATAAATCACTTTAAAAGTGGCAGAAAGAGAAACCATATGCAGGGAAAATGTAGTTTGAGGGGAAAGATGGAGCGTGCAAGCAGACCCAATCAATTACTGAGGCTTGGCACTAATGTTCCCTCTGCTCCCCACTCAGCCACTTGCAGGCTTCTGGTGCAACTTTGGGAGTTTCCATTAATCTGTTTAACATTGAGAGCTCTGAGCACACAGCTTGGGCCTGGCTTTTTCTGTCCACCCCATCCTGGGTGCTCCATTTGTGCTCCAGGTGCACTCGGTGTGCTTGTTCCTGTGGCAGCTGCACTGGCGTTTGCTCTGGGATTGTTTGGAGCAGAGGACAGGGATCTGAGTTCCTCTGTGGTTCAGAATTCCAAGAAGGATGTTGAGGTAATGTGTGTCCTTCCTAATGCTGATTTAGCAGAGTCTTCCTGCTCTCCACCTTTCACCAAAGAGAGTTTGTTAGAGCTGATGATGAAACCACCACGTGTGAGTTATTCAGACATAGGACTAGAGGATAATATTTTTCCTCTGAACTCCTCAGGGTTGCAGCACTTGACATCTTCAGAGCTCCTTAACAAAGATGATAAGCAGCCTTCATCCTGGGGCTGAATTAATCAAACTGATAAATGCCCAAAGGAGATGCAAGTTTGGGTAACATCCATGGCAAAATAGCTCCTAGTTATTTGCTGGAAGAAAGACTTTTAGTCATGAGGTTTTTCACGTGTGGATTTGGTTGCCAAGAAAAAGTTGGAAAAAAATTACTAGAAATTATCACTGTTCTCCCATTTTACAAAATGTCATTTTCAAGCAATTCCTGACCTATTAGCTCCTGGAAATTTTGTTTATCTTATCTGAATATTTACTGGCCAAGTAGTTAAAATATTATTTAAACACAGGCTATCATTTATAGCTGATTTTTTTTTTAATAAAAGCTAAATATTTAAAGTTGAGCTTGCTTTAAAGTCAACATTTATATTAATGCATAACTAAATATTCTGGCAGCACAAGCCTGACATTTAAAAGAAATTCATATGAGTAGGAAGGGGGAAATCACTGGATAAGCACTGGCAGTTGAGTTTAAGTAGTAGCTGGATTCTGACAGATATCAGGCTTTATGCTGCTGCAAGGAAAGTTCAGTGGATACTTCATTCAACCCTAAAATATTCATCAGGAACAGGAAAATCGGGGCAACTGTGTCTTCTGCTCAGTCTGGGAGTGAAGAGGAGCATGTGGGAAGTGGAGATCACAGCAGCTCGCGATCAAAGCTCTGCACTCCCAACCAGAGAGGCTTTTGTTCAACACATCTCACATCTGCACAACATGGCAAAACTCAGAGTCAGGAGCCTTTAATGTGTGCTGTTTAAAAAGACTCAAACAACACCCAAACAACTTCTCCCTGTGTTTACAGCATTCCAGTTAATTCCCCAGAAAAGCAGCTTGACACTGGTATTGAGTAATTTTATGTCATAAATATTTCTTTTGAATGTAATAACATGTGAAAAGTAGTACAGATGGGTTTTAAGCAGTCTGATGTATATAAAATATCTTTCTTGCTCCAAAGATTAAGGTTTGGTGCTGTGATTATAGGTTATCATCATGAAAATGATCAGCCTGGCCTCTAGGGGAGGAGCTTTGTAATAATAGAGTGATGATTTTTAGAACAGCCAGAGGATGGGATGACCCAGTAAAACTGTTTTCTTGTTTTTTCAGAGTAACAGGATTAACAGATCGATCCAAATAGATCAATTCTTTAGTCTGACTAAGCATTGAAAGGCCACCACCTGTGAAATCCTCACTTTGAAGTCCTGGTGATCTAATTGTTTTACTTTCAGGTGTAGCATTTCTGTGGAAAAGAAGTCTGATGGAATTTTTAGTAAGTAACTGATACATTACACAATAAGATCAGTTGCAGGTAAAATTGTGTCATGTAAAAACAAAACAAAAAGGGTGTGTTACATGTGCAGACCACATGGCTGTTTTGGATTTGAAGAAGAGGGAAAACCAGGAGTTTGGAGCATGAAGCATCAGGTTAAATGTGTTGTGAAGGAAATCCTTCTCCCCAAAATGACTGGTGATTTACTCTGTGTTCCCCTTCCCCTTTCAGACTTGTTCCCCTTCCTCTTTCAGACTCATTCCCCAGCCTGGTTTTCCATTTGTGGTCAGGTGCCCTGCTGCTTTCAGACAAATCAAAAAAAGCCCAAGATGTTGGGCATTACCTGACCAGTTCATTCCTTTTCTCCTCTTTGGAGTGAGAGGTTTGGCCAAAAGAAAAACCCATTGTTAGGGAGCCAGGAATGGGTCTGTGTGTGCTGTAGGAATGTGCTTTTAATATTCTTGGACAACTTGCCTCTCAACAAGAATTGTTGGTGTTGGAGCTGCAAAGACTGAATCAGCTTCCTGAGGGGAAGCAATTGTAAAATATCCAGGAAGCTGTTGGGAAATGCAAACTTCTGCTCCTGCCTGCTTGCTCTGGAGTGCTCAGCTCTCAATAGCAGCAGCCACAGGAAAATGGAGTTGTTTTCAGTGGTAGAAAACTTTCTTGTAGCCTGGGTGTCAGAAATGTGGCGTCAGGTACTGTTAAGCTCAGGCCCTTGCACAGGTTTGTAACCATGCTGAGAAGAACAGCTCCTGGCAGGTCTTTGCAAGGAGGACTCTGCACTGCTGAGAGAAAGGAATCTCGTTGTCATTATTTTTCTTGTTGGTCCAATTTTGATTTTGAACACCAGCATGTCAACTTCAGTGTACTTCTGTCTGGGAAAATAGGCAAACCAGAAAAAACAGCCAAGGGAATAGTGGGAGAGGCAGGTGTGAGAAGGAGCAGAAGTGTGTGTGTGATGTCTGCTTTGACAGAGTCCCCCTGGTTTTCCTTACCCGAGCTTCTCCTCATCTGCAAACAGCCTTGCAGTGGGGACCTGTATTGTGCTTCCTCCACTAACACTTTGTATCAGTGGCAGAGTGACATAAAGTGGTTTTTGTTGGTTTTTCCCCTCTCCCTGCCCTGGTTGGGCTGCAGCCAGGTGGGAGTCCCTGTGCTGCTGCACTGCTGTCCCTGTGAGCTTTATCCTCACTACATCACATGGATTTTAAAAGAGAGGAGGAGATTCCTTTCATGTGATTAAGCGTTCCTTTTTGTTTTTTAACTGATGTCTGTGAGGATAAAGAATATCTTAAGTGATGAAATGTGTTCTTTGGCTGCTGTAATGGACATGAGTTCTTTTTTTGTGTTATTAAAGTAAAGCAGATCTGGCAGTATGTAAGTACACGGTCCCAGGATTGGGTAGCAACTGCTGCAAAAGTGTATAATCAGTCTGTCCTCCTGCCTTATGATTATGTAGACAAGGAATAACATTTTTGTATTTGAGTATGAACATTTTCAAATCTGAGCAAGTTTGAGTTCAGATTTTTCCTAAGTCTTGCTAACACAAAATATTGTCTCCTGAATTTGAGAAAGTTTGTGAAGAGAACTGAAAGGCTTGAGAAGTTCTCAGGGTTGAAAGAAAAAAACGTTAACGTGAACTTTAAGATATATTTTGTGGCAGTGCTTTCACCATTTGATAGGTGAAAATGAACTTGTCTGAGGTGGTTTCAGACTTGCTGTCCCTCAGGAAATGAGGTGCTCGACCCCATGGCAGCAGTGCCCACCTTGTGCCCTTGTCCTGGGCACTGCTGCTGGGGAACTGTGGGCACAGTTTCAGAGTGCAGCTTTGTGTTCCTGTTCTTTGGCCTCTGTAAGGAAGGAGGGAAGGAATTAATAATTCTACAAGCCATGGAATGAATCCTTTTTGAACATTTGTAATTAACATTGAAATATTCTCTGGATATTTTCATGGTCTAAAAAGTGACTTTGTGGCCGTTTTCATCTTGAGAGCATCAAATCCTTTCTTGATTTGATTCAGTTTTTATTCATTTATGGGAATTCTTTGAAATAATCTTTGTCAAATATGCTCAAGATTTGCAAGTAGACTCGGAGTTTCTGCAAGTGGGGACTGTGTGTGCTCAAATATAACATAAATGTACATAATTAATGTACTTATGTACAAAATGAGCCTTTTTTTACTTAAAAGCAGCAGCAATATTGATACAAATATGGCTGTTTGGTGGATTTTGGTCTTACTTTTTCCATCTCTGACATGCAGACCATTGTCACTGCTTAGCTAAATTACAGTTTGAGCATGGATTTTGGGGGTTCTTTTTTTAGCCTTGGCCTCTCAGTGGGTTTGGACATTTTTAACAGCTTGTAGAATGAGTTAGCAAATCTCAGTGTTGTTCTGTGCAGTCTCACAGTAGCTGTCCTTGCCTGCTGAAACTGGACTAATTGGGGTCTGATTAAACTGATTTACTTCTGAAGAGAACAGAAGTCTAAGTACATCACTAATGAACTCTAAAAGGTCATTTAATTTGTTTCTTTTCCTTCCTTCTGTGCATTTTCCTGTATAGACTGGAAACTGCAGGACTTACCACGGAGTATTTTTGGGCAGCAGTGAATTCAGTGATAGCCAAACTTTGAAAGCTTTCAGCCACAGTGCAGTGTGAGTGTTGCTTAAGCTTGAATGTACAGGGTTGATCTTGTCCTCTCTGCCCCTCTCACAGGTTAGGAAGTGATTTGATAAAAGAAAGTGAAAGAAAAGAAAAGAACTTTGACAGTGTTTTATTCTGGAATTAATAATGTAAGAAGTGGTGCTAGAGTTTGATCCAATATTTATATATTTCTGCTATCTAAGAGTTAGAACAGTCTCATGAGAACAGGCTAAAACCCACATTTGTAGTAATCTCTTAAAGCTGAAAGATTTGTGGAGTCCTCAAGAAAAGTTTTGTAAAGAATTCAGTAGTGAGAATTGTACATATTCCTGTTCTGTTGGGTTCTTTGTTTTCACTGGAAATACTTTTTTCCCACTGCTTCAGAATTTTGCCATTGTTCCTGCAATATAATCCTTATATTATTGAGGTGTTACAGACCAGGTGGAACTTTTGGCTGAGAACTCTTGTACTCACCCAAACCCACCAGACCTGGATCTTTAAATCCTATCACCCATCAGTGTCTCTTGTTGAGCCTTCTCCTTGAGGGCACTCAGTGCTTTCAGTGTGGTATTGCTGAGGGGTTGGCCCCACTGCTGGCTGAAAGTGAGGAAGTTCTGATGTATCTAATCTATGGGTTCATCTTTGCAGGATCTGAGTTTGGCTTCTGTGGGAATCCTCACCCAGTCCCAAACTGCTCCCCCTTGGGGATAAGGACTCAGGATTGTAACATGCCAAGTATTTTCCGCTCTTGTAAAATGCCAAGTATTTTCTGGGACTTTGCTCATAAAATTGTTACAAAGTATTGCTCACCTACGTTCTGTGCAGGGCTGGAGCCTCTTGTGTTAATGAATGAAGGTCTGAAACCTGCTGGAAGAGGAGGAGGAGGAGGCTGCTGGGACAGCAGGAGTGTGCTGGGGCAGCGCTGCTGTTGGGACTTGAGCTCTCCTAGGCCACCTTGAGAGCCACAGGCACACAGAGAGTGTTCTTTCCACGCTTCAATCCAGAGTTTCCTTTGGATTACCCAGGGTCTGGGCAGCTGCTCTCTCTTGGAATTGCACTCTTGGTGATGCACTGAGCCTTGTAGAATCCACTGTGACACACGTATCTGTGGATTTGGGATGGAAAAGCAAATCCCATGTGCAGAAGAACCCCTCAGGAGGCTGAGAGAGCCTGGTGGGTGCTGGCCAGGTGTCACTCAGGCCCCGGGGAAGCTGTTGAGTCCCAGCAGAGGCTCCCTGGGATGTGGCCCATGACAGTGCTGTATTTGCCTGGGCTGTCAGTCTGTCTGGCTCTGGTGTCCTTGGGTGACTTGGAGCCTGGCTGTGTTACAGCCAGCACTGCCAGCGCTGGTCCAGCTGAGGAAACGGGCAGTAAACTTTGTCAGGACTATTTTTGGTAATTCTGAAGTAGAGAATGCCTGAGCATAAATAGACTTCCCCATGCCCTAATGAAAGCACTGGGCTTTAATTTGACTTAGTGTGTTTTCTGGTTATGCTAAATTACTTTTATGTGGCCCTTGTGGTTATGTATTGAATTTTTTTTTTGTTTGTTTGCAACAAACTGGCTCCTCTGGCTTAAAGCCTGCATGGACCAATGCTGGAGCAGAATTTTTCTGGTAAAGCCTCAGTAGGTGTAAGCACAAGAAGGAAGACTTTGATTTGTTCAACTGTAAGTCTGGTGAATGTTGACTAAACGTAGTTTGAGGCAGGGGTAAGGCTTTTCAATGTAAAAGCGAATTTCAGCCTAAAGGGAAATTTTGAATACAGGCTCTAGTTGTGTTTAAACAAAGTCTCCAATGGTATGTGGGTAGGACTCCCTGCTGTGCAGGATTTATTTTAAATTACCACTGGGTTGAAGTTTGCCATGTGTTGGGTTCCCAACAGTGCCAGTGCTGGGACTGCTGATTATGAAGGTTTTCTGTGAGGATGAGGTAATTTTTAGTTGATTTCCAAAATTTTTACCCAAAATACCTTCAAATTTCCACCTGTCTCTGTGTGAGAGTTTAGCCTGCTGTTTTCCTCCAAGCTTTGTGCCCCTTTGGAAGCCCCTCTTCATGTTTGTAGTGGTTTGTGTTTGAAAGTGTTTGTAGTGTTTGTGTTTGTAGTGTTTAATGTTTGTGTTTGAAAGTACTGGAGATTCTCCTTAGGACCTTGTCCTTTTTGGTCTCCTTGTCAGAATGGTGCAAGAGATGTCCTCCTCAAAGAGCAGCACTTCAGGGGGCAGTGTTGGGTGGGCAGGGAAAGGTGGTTTTGTAAAACCTCAAGCAACTGCTGTAGCTCCTCTGAGCTGCACCAAAGACAGATGGATTCAGTTACTTCAAACTTGTTTATTTATGGCATAATTCACTGAAGAAATGTCCTGAAGTGATGCACATTTTTAAACAGTCTGTCCTGGCATTCTCCATGAAATAGTGGCTTGCCTTAGGATCGCGTGTGAACTGTGCCTCTCCCGATGTACTATTCCTAATCACAAAGAACATGAATGATTTGCCTTTGACCATCTTGAACAATTCCCTGCCCTCCTGGTGTCTGAGCTCACTTCACCTGAGGTTAGCTGAGGAGAATTGCTCCAGCCTTTACTCTTGCCAGGTGTGTGGTGCACAGAGAGGGCCGGGCTTGCACCTTGCTCTGGAAGCTGCTGTGAGGGGGAAGCAAACCTTGGGGTGGAGCTGGACTTGTGGCTGCGTGAAGGGGTGGAAAACACATCTGCAAGGACAGCCAGAGCTGTGGGCTCTGTCACATCACGGCTCCAGGAGAACAATAGAAATGTGTTTATTCCAGTGGGAGCTCTGTGATGAAGTTGGTACTTTGCTGCCTGGCTCTAAGTACTAGATCTCTGTCTTTATGTAAATTTGTCTCACTCTCCACAAGAAGTCTGCTATTATCTAGGAAAACAAAAACAGTCTGAACACCTGCTTTGAAGACTGAAGAAAGAACATTTATGTACTGCTTTGTAGCAGTTGCATAGTTCGTGGCTGGACTGCAGCATCCCACATTCCTGCAAGCATCTTCCCCAAGATCAATGGGTGGACAGTGATGCCAAGCAGTTGGATTTGGTCATGCAAAAATTGAGGGCTTTATCAGCTGAAGAACTTCCTGTCAAAATGGAGTATCAGATGTGAGAACTCACCAAAAGTACTGCAGGTTCAGTGCTTTTCTTGTGTCTCAGTGAAATTTGTATTGTTCCAGTTCTACTGATAAGCATTGACCTCAGAAGAAATCGGGTCATGTCCTTCAGCAGCAGTGGCCTCGTTAAGATGCACTCTGAGCAAAACAGCTCAAATCCAGGATTATCCAGGAGAGGGGCTTCATTTAAGAAAAATGGCCTCACAAAGGAATTAATTTAGGCTCCAGCTGATTGCATGTTTGCATTTTATTTCATTATTTGATACTTAAAGTTGTTAAAACAATTGTTTAATGATCTGCCAATTTGCAAATTAATTGTTTCACCTTGAAGCCTTTTGCAGATTTAATAACTTCAGTAGTTGTGCAGCGACAGCAACGTAAAAGTACAGAGAGGGGATGGGGTGAGCATCCAGGTGCTGTCCACAGCCATCTCCAAGGAGTGGCAGTTCCATCTGATGGATATTCTGTAACTGGGCACTGCCTCGGTGGTGCCTGTTTGGATAATCCCTGTTTGGAGGGGCTGTCACTGCTTCATCCCTCCTTTCTGAGGACATGGATCACAATGCCTGAGCCCGTGGAATTGCAGGACTGCTGCCTTTGTTCATTGCTTCCCATTAGGATTCTGAAATCCCCCAGGCTTGAAAACTTGTGATTAAGACCTTAGATAAGTTAGAGGCCAGTTAAAAAAGGTATTTGCTACTATTTCAATTTATTGAGTTGTTACAATAAAAATGCTTATTTTATAAGGCATTTCTTTAAAGGAAAGGAGGAAAAACCCAATCCTGACATTCAGAACTCTTACATTAAGGTCGTAAATAATCTTGTCCTTTTTAAAGTCCTGTGTGTGCACATTCAGCAGGAGTAAAAGCTGGTGCCACAGCAGAAGGGATTTTGGTTAATCTAGTTTTTTTCCTGTGCTTTTGCTCTACAGAGCTGTATTAATTATTGACAAGACTGGCCTAATCCAAAGTCACTGCAGACTGAAGCATTAATTTACCCTGTAGCCTGCTGTGAGTAGGGAAAAAATGAAAATTGAGTCTTTCTGCATGTGAGTACCATATTCCTGAAGGCAGTAGTGTGGCTTGATGTATTGTTGGGTGTAAGGCTGGGGTGGGCTCAGCCTGGGCTGGAGTGCTGTATCCATAGCCAACCTCAGCTTCTGTGGCAGAGAACAAATTTCATGTTCACTGCAGAGCCAGCCAGGGCAGCCACTGCTGCTCTGCTCAAGGGGTGGTGAATTCACAGAATCTTCTGCAAAAATGGGGTTAAATCTTGCTTATTGGTGATTGTTGTAGTAGCACTCAAGCTTTGAGCCATCAGCAGTCAAAGTTAAGGTAAATATGATGGTTTTGAGTCTTGGCATTCCAGAGAAATGGTTAATTATGTTTGGAAGGTTGCATTGCCTTGGGTTTTTTTCTGTTGAGCTGTACTATGTTCCAGAGTCCCAGTGGCTTTAAAACACTTAATTTGCATCACTGAATCAGTTATCCTCTTGCTGACTTTTTAATTTGCTTCCTCCCCCATCTTGTAGATTCACTGCTAATCTGCCCTTCATTTTGAATAACCACTCACCCCCAGTGCAGCATGCACAATATACTGGTCAGTCATTTCAGTTACCTTTGTAAGAGCTGCTACAGACCTGTCACCTATGGGTTTAGATTAACAGCAAGATATTTCTGTTTATATATGAATTTCAGCAAGTTCCCTTGTTTCATGTAAAGTATTTCTTAACATCTAATCCACATCTGGGAAAAAAGGCTTTTTGTAGAGGCTGTCAAGAAAGGATACTGTATATTCTTATTAGATCTTACAGAGGGATTTGGGCAAATTAGGGGAAACTGATTTGGTCTTAGTGATATTTCCATTATTTAAGTTCTTTGTAAAATCAGATTTGTACTGTGGAACTGGTGGATGGCTGAGGGAAGTGAGCTGTTTGCAGGTGCCTGAGGAGGTTCTCAGATCCATAGAAGGCAAATAGCTGACTGGTGTGGGGAGCTGTGGTGCTGAGGAGATGCTGCTGGTTGGACAGGGAGTGCCGTGGGGAGAAACTGCTCTGGGCTGAAGAGGTGATGGGGAAAAAAGAGATGAGTTTGTGCCAGGAGGTGTGAAGAGCTGGTGGGTGGATGTGGGAGCTGGTGGATGGATGTGGGAGCTGGTGGGTGGATGTGGGAGCTGCTGCTGCCTGCTGTTACAGTGTGGGTCTGTGCTGCTCCAGGGGCCTGCTGAGCAGCTGTGGTGCCATTCTGGCCCATGGGCTCTCCATTCTCAGGCTTCATCCCTGGTGATCTTATCTCCCTCCCTTGTAGCACCTGTTATGCATGAAAGATCCAGTTCCTGCTTATCAGAGGTGGGAATGGATCCTCTCCCACCCCCATGAATCTGGGCCCTGTGTAACTCTGGTGTTTGGGAGCCCCCCACACCACCCAGCCCCTGGAATGGCATTGCTGCCTCACAGGATGGTGTCCTATGGTCTCTTTGCCTGTCTTTAACTTCTTGGTGTCCTGGGGGACTTCATAAAGATCACTTCCTCCAGCAAAGCTGCTGACATGGAGCAAAAGCCATCAATAAATTATTCATATGCTGTTCATTTTCTGTGTTTAGGAATTCATGCAGCTTCGCTTCAAAATTCCCTTCCGTGGCTGAAGTTGAGTGAAAGTGTTGCATACTAAGTTACTACGTTTTCATTTTGGGTGAATTACTGTGCATTTGGAGCCGAGGCTTTGAAACAAAGTTGCAAAATCTCCCACTGTAATATTAAATACTGTCAGTAGGTCCTATTTGAAAGGATTCATGGGATTTACTGCGAGGAGGGCTGGTTTTTGGACAGTCACTCATGTGAAGAGAGGTTGTGTACTGTTTAGAAGATAATTTGTGCTACTTCAATACTTTTTGAAGCAGAAGCTTCAAACTAGGTGATTCTGAAGTCCTCAGGTGTTGGTTTTGTTGAAGAACAAAACAAAACTCACAAGCCACACACCTCAACTTCTCCAAATCCCCCAGGCCTGTGGTGTTGATTGCTTCTATCACATTTATCATGTTATTTTTCAGGAAGGTGTTCTCTTTGTAATTTGAAAGAAGTGTGAAATTATGTTCTTTATCTCATTTTAGCAATTATCCAAGAGGCAAAGACACAGATATGCATATAATGTGTATCTCTATATAATTCTGTAATACTCTCACTCTTCACTTGTCTTTGGCTATTTTTTTTAAAGTCTTGGATTGTGCTTCTGGACTTGTGGGAAATAATCACTTTTCTTTAGACCACAGATTTAAGTGTTCATGAAAATGTCCAATTTTCTTCCACAGACACTTTATTTCAGGCACTGAAATGCTGGGAAGAACACACTGTGGAGGTAGATGGGGAATTTATGTCTTTGAAATGGCATAAATTTCAAAAGATGTAAAGATGTTTGAAAGCATTTTCCCGTTTGCAAGGGCAGCAAATGAGCAGTTCTGTTGGCCTTGCTTATGGGAAGGAGTGACAAGCATTAGTGTTTCCTGCCTGCTTGCTAAAGGAGCACTTTGAAACAGCTCAGTCATCTCAAAACCACTTTTATTTTTCAGTGTTAGCACAACTTGTTATTGTAGTTTGCACCGAATTATACAAAAGAAAAGAGAGAGTCAATGTTTAATTTCTGTGATGGCCCTAAAAGGGTTTCTGTGATTTGACAGCATTTGTCCTGTTACTTTGTCTGAAGGTGTTTTGCCTTGGGCACAACATGTAATTCACTGCAGCTTTTACACCAATTTCCTTCTCTTGACAGGCTGGAGAAGAGCCTGAGGTAGATCCTGCAGTGGGATGAGTCACTTGGTGAAACCAGGAGCTCTGTTAAGGAGGAGTTCCAGAGAAGCACAGCCCACAGTGGGGATGGAGCTCCTGGAACTCACTGCCATGGGAGGCCAGAGCAGGGGGAGAGGGGCTGGGGGTGGTGGGGAAAGGCAGCCACAGTCTGGGCAGTGATTTACCCCCAGCAATTTGTGTGTGTGAGCTGTAGGAACTGCAGGAGTGCAAGGGGAATGAGTTCAGACAGTGCCAGGCTCTGGTGTTCTCACTTGCAAAGGAATAACAGAACAAAGCTGCTGTTGGATGGCTGGAGCTGAGCTGTAGGTCAGGCCCAGTGTGGTGTCAGGTGGGTTTTCTTAGTCCAAGTGGGGACAACTTTAGGTAATGCAGCAGCTTAAACAGCAGTGAGGCTTCCAGCTGGTTCTCATGCATTCCCTGCACCCTTTTGTGGCACTGCTCCTGACCTCTCCATTCTGGAGTAGAGTGTTTTGCAAATCATGGAGCTGGTGTGCAGGTTCTCTGCTGCAATTAATGCTTTCTCCTTTCTCAGTGCCCTGCTGCCCTGGGTCACTCAGAAAACATAGTGGCTCTCCCTCCTCTCCCTGACTACAACTGGGAACTGTTGATACGCTCCCAGCTTGAGTCTGTTTGCACTCAGTACCTGTTAACCAGCACTTACAGCATTTATGTATGATTGCTTCCAAAAAGCTTCAAACCAGTGTGCCTTTTTAGGATGCAGGATGTCCTGTGATGGCAAATACATCCCTGAG
Organism: Camarhynchus parvulus; assembly: GCF_901933205.1. Classification (NCBI taxonomy): domain Eukaryota; kingdom Metazoa; phylum Chordata; class Aves; order Passeriformes; family Thraupidae; genus Camarhynchus; species Camarhynchus parvulus. Next base: position 2,713,108 of record NC_044580.1, read on the forward strand.
AATCTTTCCAGTCTTAGTGATGGGGAACTTTCCACTCTTGTTGGTCATCCAGTCAAGTGGTCAATTATGTGTGTTAAAACCTAACTAAAATTTATGGAGGAAGAATTGAAATACATTCTAATGTTTTATGGGATCATTCTGTGTACATAGCTACTGCTTTGGAGTTGCATTCAAATTCCTCAACCTAAAAATTAGGTTTGCTGGAGGGGCTTTCTGCATCACTGACTTTTATAGGCATTTGTTGTGTTGACTTCTCAGTTTGTAAGTATGGCCTCTTTTGAAGGAGTTGAATCTGAATATAGATTTCTAATAATATTTTACCCTTATCAGAGCAGAATTCATATTTCATGTTAAATTTTTGTGATGATGTGACTGTAGAGGGGGTTATGGCACACACATTTCCATTTGTACTGGCAGCACTGGACCATGTGCACTTGGGGACATGGTTTAGAGCTGTGTTAGGCTCAGTCTCAACTGTCTTGTACAACCTAAATGATTCTATGATTTTCTGATTGCTCAGGATTTGAGGTTTTTTGAGCACTAGCAGATTGATGCCTGTTTTCTCCAAGTTAATGTAAGAGGAGAGGTGTGAAAGGTTGGCCATGGTGTTCATTAAATATTTTGAAACCTGTGTTTGCCTTAATCACAAAGCTGTTGTTTTGTGCCTTTTCCGAGGAGTTCAGAGTCTCTCACTGCCAAGTGCACCAGAGAGCTCCCATCTCTGAGGAATGAGGAATTGGTATCCAGGGGCTCTGAGGTTACAGCTGAAGCTGGTGGGAGGGCTGGCATCAACCAGGGACCATCTCTGGCACCAGCAGATCCCACAGTGCCTTTGGCTGATAGGCCTGTCACGATTTTCCTGGGAGGGGGCAGGTGTGGCACAGAGATGGGCCTTAGGAGGGTCTGGAAGGAGCTGTTCAGGCCTGGAGCAGTGCTTAGTGCACAGTGCCTTAGAGAGCAGGAGGTACATCTCCAGTGATTGCTGCTAATAATGGGGTGGATTTGAAATGGAGCAGAATGAAAAGAATCTTGTTTTCTGGGAGCAGTTGTGTTCAGGTCCCTGCACAGACACTTCACAGAGCTTGGGGTGATGGAAGGGGCAGAACCCCTTGTAAATCAGGGGAGCTCAGTGTGTGCCCTCCTATAGGGGAGAAAATGTGAGTCAATTCTGAATTCTGGCAGAATTACCCACTGTGACCTCACTGTAGGACCAGGACTTCCATGGTGGAGCAGTCTCTTTGTCAGGAAAACCAATGTTCATATTCTGAGGTTCAGGACAGATCTGCAGCTGAGGCCTGGCTGCATTAAACATGGTGCAATTCCATGGTGCAGACACATCCCATCCCTGCCAAAGAATTAAATAAGGAAAGAGCAAGCCTTGGGAATGGCATTGAAGTTGTACAGGAGAGTTTAGCAGAGACTAAGCCCCCAAATCTTTCCTTTTTATGTTTAGAAAAATGCTGTTGTTTTTGTATAAACATCTGGCTGTTTTGTGTTGGCTGCTGCAGCCTCATAGATACAGCGTCTGCTGCTTTTATTTAAATTTCCCCTGAAGATGCAAATTAAAATCAAAACCCCACAAGGTTCCAGCCGTTCCTGCTTCACTTTGCTGTGGAATTCTGCTCTTGAAAAGCTCTCTTAGGCTTTGGTGGATTCTTTTCCTGCAGGGACAAAAGAACACACAAGTCTGAAATGCAGCAGAGGAAGTTGGAGCGACTGCAGGAACAGACCTGTGGGGCTGAGAGTGTTCCGTTGCAAACACTTCCATGGTGGGCTGGGAAGGAATGAACTCCACTTAGGGGACAGACTGGAGGGATTCAAAGGGGAGTTTGGGCTTAGTTTGGGACACCCTAATGCAAGCACATCTTTGAGGGGCGTGTTTAGCTGGGTTTAGAGAGGAGATTGGCTCCTGGGAAAGGCAAGCCTGGCCTTGGAAAGCTGGAAAGACGGGACCTGCAGCAATGAATTTCTAGCTGACCCTGGATTAATTTGTCAGCAACAGCATTGCAAAGCCACTTTATTTTACAAAATTCTCAAGCTTCAAGAATATCTGTTTCCTGGATGTGGAAGATTAATGCTGTTTGTATTGGTGATGCCCATCTTTCCAGATGGCTTGTTTAAGAGCACTTGTTGGATTGATTTTAATTTTTGTTAAAATTGGTTAAATAATAGCTTCAGCTTTTTCAGTGAGACTCAAACTGGCATCCTGGGAGACCAAGCAGCTCACAGTAGCTTCAGTTTGCACTCAGGAATCGAGAAATAACTTTCCTTTGAGTGTGTCGTGGTGTTGTTAATCCACATCTGGCAGTTCCCTTCTGTGTACAGTTAAAATCCCATCACTGTTCTGTGGAGGATGGAAGCAAAGTATCCAAAACACCATTATTGAAACTCCTGCCATGGAAAGCTTGCTGCTGCTATCTCCTAATCTGTTATATTCTTTCATTTTTTTGAAATTGCACAGCTTAACCCCATTTTCAAAAATACTATTTGAATTATATAAACCTGCTGAATTTGCTAGATATCATTATAAATGTAATTTCAAATGGAAAATACTCTAAGCTTTATTTTTTTTCAAGAGTGTCTTCTTATTTCAGTTAATAACTGTTTCATTCTCTTTCCCTTTTTTTTTATTTTCAAATTGTTTGGTTTGGAATGAACCTGATGAAAGAGGGACAGATAAATCCACCAGATAAAGCAGGTGAAGGGGAAAGTCTGATAGAGCAAACATGGACATTATAGTTTGGTATCTGCAGGAAGGTGACTGTCAACAAGGAGTGCAAGTGCTGCCTCTTTGCAGCCTCTTCTCTTTCTGCTCACACCTCGGGGGAAGGAGATTGTTGTCCAGCCTTGCAAAGGGAAGACTGATGATTTTAAAGTGCTCAAAGCAGTGGCCTTTTGTAGGAGGAATTGGAATTTATCTGAGTTTCCATCCAGTCTTACTGGCCCTGGAACATCCCGAGTGACTCAGCCAACAAGAGTAGGGGAGGGGGAAATTGTTCCTAAGCTGAACTGGTTTTGTGTTTACCTTGATTTCATACACCAGACTTTGCCCTCAGCACCTCTGCTGTCCAAATCCATTCTCTTTCACGTTGTGGATCTGATTTTGTTGCCTTTGTGGAGCTGCAGTACTGCTCTGGACTGTGTCAGTTTTCATCTGGAGCGCTCTAAGTTTGTTAGAACACGTGGTCTGGGGCTTCCTTCGAAATTTCACAAAATTCTGGGTAAGTCTGGTTTTAATTTTGACTACTGCCATCAGGTTGAGAGAGGCAGGAATTCGGTCAAGTATTTAATTTCTTTGTCCTGATTTGACACTGTCATGTCTCTCCTTGGTCTCTCTGTCTTGCCTTTCTCAAAAGTAGGATTACTTCTGGGAGACCTGTCTGGCAGGAGATGATGAGAGCCACTGCCTGAAGGTAGTTGGGTTTGTCAGCTGGAGTGTCTTGGGAAATGCCTGTCTATAACCCCCATTCCCGTATGTTTTTCAGTTTATAAACCTCCCAGAAATAATAAAACACCATCAATCTGGTGAAGGCTCAACGTACAGAGATTGCAGGTGGCCCTGTGTCTGTAGCAGGGAGTTGCTGTGTTTTTAAGCCCCGCAGCTGGGGTGGAGGAGGCACTTTCCAGAACCTTTTTCCCCCTAGAAGAGCCGTTTTACAGAATGAGTAGCATTCCTCACCGAGGGCACAGCCCATTGTGTTGGTTGTTGTGTTGTACTTGTGGCTTGTGAAGTGCTCCTAGGAGAGAGGAGAGGAGAGCTTCTGGTGATTGCCCATCGAGGCCCTGAGTGGCTGAAAAGAATTCCCTCTTTCCCAGGGTCTCTCTCCGTAGGAGGCCAGGCTGCTCTGACCTCACACCAGGGCAGGGCTGCAGCAAGCAGTGCCTCTCTGCAGGGATGGCATGGAGCAGGAACAGGACCCTCCCTGGCCACAATCCTGCTGCAGACACGACACTGGGAACATAGGATTTTCCCCACAAGAGAATTCCTAGAGTAGATTTCCTTTTCCTGCTTGCAGTCTCTAGAACTGCATTTGTTACTCAGTTGGGAGCTTTGGGAAAACCCAGAGTTTTTCTCCTAATGTTGCTGTGAGACACATTGAAATTGCTTTGCTTTGTTTAAAACGAGGAGCATAGGAAGTCTGCAGACCGTGCTTTATTTTGGATACACTCTCCTGATCCCAGTGGAGGATCCCAAACCTCAGGTGGTGGGGATCTCTGTGGTACAACTGCAGGGACCAACAGCTCCGTGTTTCCTGTGGGAAAGGGATGCTGTGAGGAGCTGCAGGCAGGGCAGAGTGTGCAGTGACCAGAGAGCACATCAGCCTTTCACAAGGAATTCTGGAAATTACCTTCCAGACACAGCCACGTCTGTGGGGCTGGGGCTGCTCCAGCTTGGGCAGGAGGTGGAGGCTGGGGGATTGGATTTCCCTTAAAAGCTGCCAGGATTTCACTGAGTGGAGTTGTGGAGACTGAAAAGATGAAGGGATTCATTTTTCTTGCATTTTGTTGCTTTTTCTACTAAAGAGGTTTTTTTGGGCAGCCTCCCCAAAGACTGTTTAGTGTTAATAAAGTGGCCCTTGCTTTTTATCCCAGTTTGGAGAATTTCACTTTTTTGCTCTTAATGTTCTGTAAGAGAAACTCCCTGTCTGTGCTCAGTCAGGGGATACATGTTACCACCTTCCCTGCCTGCCATTATGAAATCATTAAATGTTCATTTTTTATAGGTGACTGGCCAGAGAGGAATCCTAGAATTCTCTGTGCTAGGCAGTTGTAATAGTATGGAATCATCTCAGCTTAATTGAGCTAGAAACATTTTTTCTTACTCTGATATAGAGCTTCTGAAGCTTTACCTTGCTTCTCCTGCATAATTTATTGTTCAGTCATATGTAACCTTATGAACAGTAAGGGTTTTTTGTAAGAGAATGGATTTGCTCCCATTTTGATTTCCAAGGAGCTGCTTACACCCAGAGGTTGTACTGTAACAATGTGCAATAAAACATTTCAGCAGGAGTGTGAACTCGTTATGCATCTGCTTTACGTGGGTTTATCCTAAAGCTTTATTCAAGTGTGTTTTATTATGGTTACTTTTTGTGCTGATAACTCTTGTGGTTTTTATTGTACTCACAGCATTGCAGGCTGATCTGTAGCTGTCTGGTGAGGTAAACTGTACGTGTTTTCTAATAGGGTTTTCAAAAACTTAATTTTTATGATTTTTTGGTAAATAACACGTGTGTGTGGGTTTTGCTTTATCATCTTCCTGGACTATAGCTTCAGTCATTATGCCTTTCTTCTTCCAGTTGTAATGAATGAGTCACTTCTGTTTATAAGGATTTGGTTGTTTACTCTGACAAACCCTTGATAGGAGACACTCGACAAGATCTCAGTAAATCAATTTGTTCAGGATCTATAAGCATCTCATTAGCATTTATTTGCAATGTTCATTGTAAGCTCAGCTGCAGCTGTTGAACGCCCTGAATCTCCCAAAGATTTCCAGGATTGTAAGCATATGTTTTGAGATTGTGCTTTAAGTGGAGGAATTTTGTGGGCTTTTTCCCCCTCTTTTCATTGCTTCTGCTAACAAAGATCTTTTTGAATGGAACTGCAGGCTCTGTGTCTATAATCTTTCCCATTTCTGACTGCTGAAAGCTTCCTTGGAAAAAACATTATTGCTGGAGTGGCATGACTGAGAGACCATTCTTCTGCCCGTCTTGCTTTTCTCTTCCCCATTGGTGGTAGGACAAGGCTCCCATTTTCACTATGGTTTCTGCAAGAATGCTTCAAAGGAACACGAGGCTTTTACCTTGGAGTGCCGGGTGGAGCCGGGTGATGTCATTGTTTGGGACTGCCGGGGCACCGGGGGGACAGCTCTGCTTCAGCTGCCCCTGTGCTGCCAGCACAAAGGAGCCCAGGGCTACCTGCAGCTCCTCACCATTGATTTCCTATACAAATCTCATCATGGCCTCTTCCAAAGGAGTGGGGCAGAAAACCAGGCAGATCCCGGCAGCTCAAAGGGAGCTAACAGCTCGACTTACCTCTTGCAAGGTTTTTACAAGGGGAAGTTATTCTCGGGTTTGTTTTCATTTTGCAAACGAGGCTGCAGGGAATGAGAAAATCAAGTGAAAAAACAGCTTTTTGAGAGAGAGAGTGGGTAATTGAAATAGTATTGAAATAGTGCCCAGCCCAGCTTGGAGCCAGTGCTGTGTCCAGGGCACTCAGATCACACTGATGTCTGTTAAAGCTCCCCTGTAACTTCTTGGCAGTGCCAGTCCTGGGAAGGAATGTGTGTGCAAAATGGTTCTTTTTTCCTCTTTTGCCATAGCAAATGGCAATGCCTTACTGGTAAAGCAAACGTGGGGATTTAACACTTACCCATAATATTTAAATTCCCCTGACTCCCTACCATCCATACCTCCCCTTAACTGAGATAACCCGAGTTTATTTTCATTTTCAGGCTGGAGAACTGGGGCAGGCTGCCTGCTGCTCAGGGAGCAGCCTTCAAAAATCACCTTTGTTTCTGCAAGTGGGGCTCACATTCTTTCACTGAAACCAGTACCCGATCTGCTGACGTTCTCCTACAAGTAGCCTGCACTCCAGCAAGCTGTTTAAATATTATTTTCTAAGTTCCTTTCCTTGTATGGCGTCAGAAATACCAGGGCTCATTCCAGCTGCCTGCTTGGAGATTCCTGGTGCTCCATGTATCTTGCTAGGCTTGACCTCACGTGATCAATAGTTCAGTGAAAATTGATAGTGTGTTTTCAGCTTGGCTCAATAATAGATCAATGATTTGGGGAGACTCAAAATACCACCTGTACAAAATACTTCCCATGGCAAAACTGGTATTTGTGGCTGTACCATTTATGCTGAAAAAATGATCTAATAGAAATGTGAGGTGGAATTGCAGGGCAGGATGCTGAATCTGAATGTACAGCTTTGGGGTGAAGAGGAAAAACATGATAGATTGTGTCAGTATTCCTGCTGTGTGACACCAAAGAGAGCAGAGTTTGGAATGGGCACAGAACTCCAAGGTTGTACTTCAGAAGATTGAACCAAGGTAGCTGTGAAGACAAAGGGCAGGTGTCCATGTCTTGAACTAATGGACTCCAAAAGGCCCGCCCTGAACCTCCAGCAATGGCTACATGGGAGCCATTCCTGTCCCAGAGTGGTGTTCCCATTCACCTGAAGCACCAGAGGAGTTCTCCAAAGCCTTTCCCAAGCCTGGAGTGCTGCTCCCTGTTGCTCTTGTTCACCGGCTCCAGTCCTTTCCCTTTGGGTCCCTGAGCAGGCAGTGGCCACATCCTCCTGCCAGCTGGGAGCCTGCCTTCGTTCCTGCCTGACCTCTCAGCCCCAGGCAGTCCTGCTTGGCTGCCTGCCATTAGCCAAGGGCCTTTTCCATCCCTTTCCATCCCTTTCCATCCCTTTCCATCCCTTTCCATCCCTTTCCATCCCTTTCCATCCCTTTCCATCCCTTTCCATCCCTTTCCATCCCTTTCCATCCCTTTCCATCCCTTTCCATCCCTTTCCATCCCTTTCCATCCCTTTCCATCCCTTTCCATCCCTTTCCATCCCTTTCCAGAGGCTGCAGTCATGACCTAACATTGTCTTCCAGACATGGGGAGTAGTAGCACACCTTCCTCACGGAAATAAACCCTGTTGCCTCCTCTGCTGTGCTCTTTTATTCCAGAAGTGTCTTTGTGTGTTCAATTATCACTTTTTAAAGTCTCCTTGTTAACTGTGAAATGGCAGAGAGTAGACTTGTCCCACCATGACCCACAAATAACACAAGGGTGGCCAAATCCTGCAGTGGCACTTGGGGGTGGAGGTAAGCCTAGGAATTGTTCTCTCCTGACACTGGGATCACAAAAAGGTGATGACAAGCATGTGGCTAAAAATGCAGCTTGAATTTAATTTAAATTTAATCTTTCAAATAGTGTAGTCTGGTAGGATACTCAAATTGTAGCTTGAAATAATATCTTTTTTTAAGCCCCTTTGTTTTTCTTTAGTAGCTCCACCTGTCCTCTTTTCAAGGTTACTGGTGTACGATGGGAGGAGGAGCTGGCTAATAGGGGAAATTTGGAGTGAATGAAATAGAGGGGTTTTTGTGTGGTGACTGAAAGTGAGGGTCTGAGGCAGTTCTTAACAGTCCTTGGAGATCTGCAGTTTTAACCTTGAGTTCTATAGTGGGGGAAGAGCTCCCATTTCCCATCTGATCACTTAATGAAGACTCAATTAGATTTTTGGCATAGCATTTAGAGAATGATCTATGAGTTGCATGCAAAATTAATGACATTTAATTTAATCGATGAGATATCAAAGACACCTTAGTCTAATAGTAAGTTTTGACCATGATTTTTTTTCCCTATGAACTAAAAGCAAGTTCTGCAAAGTTAATGAGCTGCTCTTGCACTGTTCTCAACTTGCTGCTTAGATGTGAGTGTGACATCTGCTGGGCTCTGGTTTGGTGGGGTGGTTTGCAGTCAGCAGCCCTTCAGACAGGTGGGTTTGGTGCAGAAAGAACTTGGGACAGCTCATTGTGCCCTGTGGCTGTGGGATCCTGCTTTTCTCACTCACGTGTTCCAGACAGAGCCCTCATTAGTGTGTCCTTCTGTAGTCTGTGTTTTTTCTGTTGTGTGGTCCTGCAGCGTAGCCCCAGATTCTCAGTATTTCTAGATAATTATTGTTCTCAGATCTCTGATTAAATATCCTCTGGTAAAAATAGCTCACCTGGATTACCAGTTTGGAGAAGTGGCACTGGTATCTGGAGTTCCCTTTGTATCTGTTAATAGTGAAGTGGGGAGATGAACCCCAGGGACTGCAGCCATGCCAGAAGTGGGGCTTTGTGCTGCCCTTGGCCAGCTCAGCTCCCACCTCCCTGAACAAGCTCATGAGGAGCACTCAGACTGCAGGAGCATCCAGAATTAATTTGGATGCTGAAGTGGATCTAATACCATTTTTGGTTGAATCTCAAATGATCTTGTCTATGCTGTATCAAAGCCCGTGGGTTTATTCATAGGTCTAGCTTAATTTTTGCTTTAGAAATCAGCAGGTACATCCATTTGCACAGGTGTGCTGATGCTTTTCCATATAAGTATATAAAAATAAGTCAGTATATAACTCAGTGTAAGATGTTTAAATGCTTGGGTTTGGGCTGTCTGCCTCGTGTGCAGCTGGGGAGATGCAGGTGACCCAGCTTTGGGTGCCCAGATTTGATATTGTTATATAATATCTCATTTCATAAGATTCCTGACACACTTCAGCCTGTGCCTTGCTGAGCTCTGGCCCATCTGCCTGCCCTGATTGTGGTTCCTTCATTTTTGTTGTTGGCACAGACTCCTGTGACAAATATTTGAGTCCCCTCATCCTCAGCCAAAGCAGGGATGGAGCCCTGGGTGCTGTGGCTGGGGAGGAGGTGCTGCTAGAACTGAAACTGCTAAGCAGAAAAGTGGAGTAATTTTACCCTCCCTCTCTTCCTTTGTGTTTACAGAGATAAAAACAACTTCTATATATGCAAGTCATGTATTTGAAAACTTTGGGAGACAAAGTAATTACACTTTAATATTGGCTGTAAGAAATCTGTGCTGCAGAAAAACCCTAATCAAATAAAGGCAAAGCATCTTACTTTGCTTAATATTCTGTGATTTATATTCTCTTGGATGTGCAAGCAAGGTAATAGTGCAGCAAGGCAAGGAGGACCTCAGTCGTGCCTGGTATTGAGACAAAGCCAGAAAATCCAAGAAAAGCAATGTTTTACACCAACCTAGCAGGTTTTGAATTTAAAAAAAAAAGTGAATATGATCAGGTTTTGTTTGTATTGTGCTGCTCAAGTGCATCACGCCACAGATGCTGCTGCTTGTGACCAGTTCCTGATCTCTGTTTTCCCCCCTCCTCCCATAATCCCATCTGTAGCGTGGATGTTCCTGTTTTGGAGCTGATACAATGATTTTACATGCTCTTGTCTGGGACTTTTTCATGGTTGATGGTGACACAAGTGCTTGCTTCTCCTGGCAAGCTGAATTTCACCCTTCTCACAGCTGAAAGGAGCCAGTTCAATAGCTCTGTTTTCTGCTGTAGTTCCTAAAGCAAACAAAGAACCCCACCACATATTAAATGACAATTTTTCTCGTGGAATTTTTTTGTTTAGAAAGTGTAAATTACTCTGCTAGAAAATAGAGCTTCCCTTTTGTGATAGTCATCATGTGCTGTGAATTACTTGAAATAAAGCTTTTTTATCCCCTTAAACATAGCTTGGAAGTGCTAATGGCAGACTTAGAGGGACCACAATCTAATTATCTGATTATGCCGTGATTTAGGTGCCTTTAGGTTGGGAGAGTTTCTCAGGAGAAGGCTGTGCAGGCTATTTACATAAACCCTCGGAAGGGACAGGGAAAATGAGACCAAAGGAATTTTTACCTCTGGTGGTGTCTGGTGGTGGCTCTGTGGAGGCTCTGCCCTGCAGCTCCCAGCGTTTGTGCCTTTCTCTGAAAGGTGCTGCTTGGGGACTGGGACAAATTACAGCAGGAGTTCTGACAGAACCTGGGAAAGGCTGTGTTGTTACATCTTCTGGAGCTGTGGAAAGGCTTTGTGTTTGAATGCACTCCTGTCAATGTGCAGTATTTAAAACAGAAAGCTTGTTGTGACACGCACTGACCTTGATGCAGATGGGAAAGATGTGCCAAAACCATCACATTGTTGCTGCCAGGGACCTTGAGTGGAGGAGAAAGGCTGCCCTGGCAGTGTGGATGGTTGGATTTAAGGAGAATGAACCAAAGACAGCAGTGTAAGGGTGCTGAGGTCCTTGTTCTGTGCTGGTGGTGATGACTGCTGACCTGGGGCGGAGCAGTCACATCAGAAATTGTAACAGCTCTCCCCAGATGTGCAGCTGAGGAGTGGGATCTGCCTGTGGTTTGGAGCTGGGCCAGAGTGCAGCTGAAGTGAGGAGGTGTTTGGGGACCCTGAGGGACACTACAGCAGTGAACAGTTCCCAGTCAAGCTCAGCCATGGCTCCATGTGTCTCTTGGTCCCTGGACTCGTGTGCTGGGCTCTGGGAGCCACAACAGCCCAGGTTATGTGCTTGGTGGTACAAACCAACCCATCACTGCAATGACAGCTCCACACCAGGCACTTTGTGGAGCTTTTACTGCTGCATTCCTCAAAACACATCTTTCCTAGTGTTGCCATTATTGTGGCTTTGCGACTTAATTTGTAGATGCTTAATTAAAGCTCACAGTTGTGATATGTCAGGAGGGAAATAATGAGAAGCCATTTTGGGGGTGTATCTCTCACCATGCTTTGCTGCTTTGGATGCTCACACACTTCTTGCTTGCTCTCTTCTATTGTTGGGAAAATGTTCCTTGGGGAAGTTTGAAGCTTGGCTGGCCAGATCCCTGAGCAACCTGATCTAAATAGACCTGCTTGGGGCAGCTGGCTGGACTAAATGAGCTCCAGAAGACTCTTCCACGAAAAGAATTGCATTTCAATGATGTTTTGTGAAGTATTATCATCCGAAATTTTTCGTTTGGGCAGTGAGTTGCCAGGTACTTTGCATCTGCTGTCCAAGCAAATTGAAGAGCTTTTCATTGCAATAAAGGTAAATATTTCTCTGGTGAAAACACTGGGATTAGATTGCAGTCTGTGAATTGGAACCACTGTTGAGTGGTAGATGCTTTGTGTGCTGTCTTTCCCTAACAGCCCCCGTTCAGGAGCTCACACTTAGGCTCTGCCTGCCCAGGTGAGCCTTTGCCTGCTCCAGGCAGGGAGGGCAGAGCCAAGGCTGGGACGGGCCCGGTGTGCCCAGGCCTCAGGAGCCATCTGCCACACGGCTGGGACTCGGGCACTTGGCACTGCTGCCAACAGGTACTGCTCTGTTTCTGTGCACTTGTTACTTCCTTCTGCACTTCTGTTGCCATAATTAGCCAAATTAATATTTCATCAGGTCTGTCTGTTTGTTTAACAGCTTTAGAATGAAGTGGTGTGAATGGAGTGCTGTTCTCAGACGTGATGCACAGAGTGCAGGTCTGGGACCTGTTTTGATGTTATTATTTCAACTGAAAAATTCTCCTTCGTGTTAAGCAGAGCAAAACCTTGCAGAGGAACCTTTCAAATAACCACCCAGGTAGCTGTCAGTGCGTGCCAATCCATAGCACAGCCAGGATTAGCCAGAGCAAAGGCTTGAGGGAAGCAGCAGATCCAGAACTGTGCATCCAGTAATACCCATATCTATATGATAATTCACTTAATACATGCAGTAATTGTATTTCCACTCTTACATAAGTTCTTTTGAAATGTACTTTCCCACTTTGAAATAATCTGTGTTATATAAATGAACAGAGAAATCTATTTTTCCCCTCACATGTATAAAACATTTGCCAAGCTAATACTTGCAAATGTTTTTACTAATATATTTGCAAAGCTACAGTTGAGCTTTTTCCTTCATTCTGACAAAAGCTGCGCCAGTCAAAGCTCCAGTGGTGCCTGGGAATCGGGGAGGTGAAGGCAGTAAACAGGGGAGATGAAAGGTGCTGCTTGTCTTCACACACTGCCACAGGAAGTGTTTTCATTAATGTGCTTTGAGGAGAGACAAGAATCTGTGTAAAGCTTTTAAAACTGCTCTTTCACTTCATTTTACTGTACTTTCAACTGAGATCAAATGGGGCAGGCATGGCTGTTCCACACGCTCCAGTTCCAGCCAGGGTTGTGTTACCCACTCAGCTCAGCCAGCTCCAGTGCTTTGGCTGCTGTGGGGAATGAATGGCAGGGATACCCTGGGGCTGCCCCTTGCCCTGCCAGACACGGGGAGAGAACCGTGCACATCCCACTCCCCGTGGGGAAAAGGAGACACTGAGAATCACGAGTTAAATTTGGAGGCATTTGGCTCTTTTTCTCATGGCTTTTCTTGGATTGTGAGACTTAGGAGCACTCAGAGCTTAGTAGGAATCTGTTACAGAGGAATCTCAGCTGGGTGAAATAACACGGCTGCAAAGTTACAGTAAAGGATTAGTGCAATTAGGTTTTTTTATAGATCTGTTTAGAATACAAATACACTGTTAATAGGCTGCAGTTGCCTTCCCAAAGTGTAGCTGCTTGATTTCTTATATAGCAAATAATAAACAAAAATCCAATAATTTGCTCTACTCCACGTACATTCACTGTACTTGAAATAATTAAGTTGTGGTAAATAAGACTTGGGGATATTTTGGGTTTTATTCCAGATCATTTTTGTGCATTTCATGAAGAAGGGGCAGAAGATTTGCAGATACTCCCTCGGGGAGGGAGTGCTGGGCCAGGCAGAGCCCGTGGCTTTGGTGAACAGGAACAGGCAAAGCATGTAAAAGGCATTAAACGTTTCAGGATCAATATGCAGAGTTCACAGCTGAGAGGATGAAAAAAAGCCAAACAAGCCACGGTTTGTTGTGGAGGTGGCACAAATGGAGAGTTTATCCACCACTCAGAGTAAAGAATGAGTAACTTGAAGGAGCTGTTGACTCCACAATGCATGTTCAAGGTCCTGCTTAAGCTGCTTTCCTGGTGGGCACAGGTCTGGGATGTCATTTCTTGGTTTCTTTTTCTAACTTGCACAGTTAAAATGGTGCTCATTTGAATATTGGAGTTGATCTGGATATCAGATTTAAATATTATATATATTTTTAGCAGTTCTAGATTTGCCAAGTCTTCCTGAAATCTGGTGCAGTAACATACTGGTTTTGTAAGCCTTGTTATGTATTATTTCTTTTATATGGCTCATTCATTGATGATACTAGCAAGGTATTTAGTGGTTTTGATGGGTGTTGTAATTTTTAAAGGCACACCTGATGCTGTGCTGTGGTCACTGACCAGAGTGGACATCTCTGAGGGGTTTAGCTTTGCACTCCACAGCTTTTAATCTGGGCTTTGCAAACACAGGCACAAACCGTTATGCTCAGTGGAAGTCCAAGAAAACCTGGGATACCTCTGGTTCTCTTATCTCCTCAGCTCCCCCAGGGTATTACCTTGGTGCTGGTGTGACTAAAATCTGCCCCAGTTTTCCATGTCATTGAGGGCACCTGCTGCATCCCTCTTTTCCTGTGACTGGTGATGTGCCTGTCATCCCACTCTAACCCTTGCTGCTGGAACAGTCTCAATCTGGAGCTCTCTGGTTGGCCAGCTCACTTTTACAGGAGTGTTAGGAGTTAAATTTGTGAGGGGCAGGTTTTATTGCACCTGATTTATCCCCAGGTTAAGCCACAACAGCACCAAATGAACTCTGCAGATAACTTTGAATTTTATGGGATGGAAAACTGGTGTAAATATGTTCTTAAAATAAGATTCTTGGTAACATTGTAACATGTGTGTGGTAGTGTGGATGTGCATAGTCTCCACTTTTCTACTGTTCCTTTTTTTTCACTACTGCCCTGAAAGATCAATAAAACCCTCATTAACACATTGCTAAGGTTATTATATTTTTATGTATTGTGAATTGGTGTGATTGGGCAGTGCTTGGTAGGAAACCAGAGAAGGGAAGGGCTGTACAATTATTGTGCTGAGTGCACAGAATTTACTGATTATCCTGATCTCTCTGCATTAGTCCCCTAAATTAGGGACCCTCAAATCAAATTCTGAACTTGTATTTGTTTTCCTTTTCCCTTTGTCCTTCCTTCTCTCTCAGAAGGCAGCTCTGAGGTGCTGGCAGAAGATTCTGGCTGTGCTTTCCCCCCAGCAGCTGCTGAGCCAAGGAACAAGCCCTGGTGTCCCTGGGCTGGGAGAGGGAGGGGCTGGGGCTGACTCTGGGGGGCTTTGCTGCTCTTGGTTCTGCCCTGGGTGCTCCCAGCATCTGCTCTGGGCTGCTGGCACAGGATGCTGAGTTCAAGGCATTCCTTTTGCTCTGATCCAATGCTGCTGTTCTGTTTCCAGGTCCTCTCAGATATTCCTTGCTTGATCTGACATTAAAGGTATTTGTTAAGAATTTTTTCCTCTTTCATGAAGTATGACAAAGAAAAGACACTTTTTTTAGAAAGACACTGGAAATTATGTTCAGCAACTTTCCATTTGATGCTTCCTTGCATCTTTTTTTTTCATGTTCATCCTTTTTTTCATTTTATGCTTCTTATAGAAACCATTTTTTTTTTCTTTTCCTGCCAATATTTCTTCCTGTGTGGCTTTTCTGGCCATTGCATTTCAAGCCCTGACTTGGTACCAGCTTTCCCCCTGCCCTTCACACTTGTGAGCATCTCTGTGGTCTGCCTGGAGCCCTGGACTGAAGAGGTGGCTGGGGGAGGGAGATCGTTCCCTGAGTGCAAAGCTTGCCTCACTTAAAGAACATCTTAAACTGAATTAGTTCTGTTGGGTGCCCCATAACCTCCTTGGCATCTGAGAAGTGGTAAAACTGCTTTCCCCTTGATGCACAGTTCTTGGATGCTGCAGCGTGTTTACACTTGGGAAATATTTAAGTAATTGGTTTCAGCAAATAATTCTCTTGTGATGTGTGGGGATTTTTTTTTCTGTATTTATATTCTAAACCGTTTTTGAAATACCAGTCTGGCAAAAAAACCATCCTGTCTGAAGCAAGGAATGTGCTCCTTGATTATCTGGGCTTGGTTTGCAGAGCAGCAGGGCATCTCCACAGGGAGCTCAGTGCCTTGGGAGGGTTTGGGGAGCCAGTTCTGTGCCTCTGAGCAGGGTGGTTTGAGTGGAGCCCAGGCAGGGGGAGCAGGGCAGGATGAGGAAGCTCCTTGCTTTGTGTGCAGTGTGTATTTTGAGCCTTACAAGTGGGTTTTCTGTTTGTCCTTAACCCTCTGAAAGCCACTCTCTTTCACATCTCTGTCTGAAGAGGTAAATTAGGTGCCTGAGTGCTCAGAAGACTGGAACTCTAGGAGAGGAAATCCATTACTCCAGGAAAAAATGGAAATTCCTCTTCACCTGCTGTAACAACTGCAGCATTGTCAGGAGCCAACATCTGGGAGCTATTTCTGGGGAGAAGTCAAAGTACTATTGTTCGCCCAGAGGAACAGAAATGCATTTTCTTCCTTTTGTAGGTGTCTTTACAGTGCCCTCTAGGAAACTTGTGGAGAAATGCTGGAGGGGTGTTTCTCAGCCCAGGTGGAGAAAATAATGAAAAGAGGCCCTGGAAGAATTAAAAATTAAATAAATAATGGAGCTCTGGTCCCCTGGGACTGAGGTGCTTTTTGAAGAAAGCACTGCTGATATTAAAAACTGATAGTTTGAAATGAGAGAAATGGCTTTAGTATTCCACAAAAAAAGAGAAAAGTGGATAAAATCCTTTAAGCTCTCCTTCTGAAATGGTTATGAGAAGGAATTCTGCAGTTTGGACCTTCAGAGAGCTTTCTTCACTGGCTTAATTCAAATATAGGGTGTTAGATGGTCTGACTTGTGTTCCCTTTGATTTACAAAAGCAAAATGACCTGAAAGAATGTTCCTTGCACAAGGTGAGAGGTTTGTGGGGCTCAGCTGCTGCATGAGAATTCTGTACAATCCAAGGATATTTTTAAACAACCTGAAAGAAATCCACATTTCTAGTGCTTATAAGGGATTTTTTTTCCTGCCACACCAGGAGGAACAAAAGGTGCACCAGAAGTTGTTTTTGAAGCACAGCTGGCAGGCAACTTTTATTTTCCTTTTTTTTGGAGTATGGATTTAAAGCAAATGAATACTGTTTCCTACTGACTTCCTTGTGAGTAGGAAACAGTTTAAGAGTGAGAATTTGGACTGAACATGAGGAGCACTTCCTTGGTGGGGATTTTTTTGGGACCAGTTGCACAAGGGTACTACAAGAAGTGGTTCCAGTGGGTCCTGCTTTAGGTGAAGAGGAGTTGGTGCCATCTTTTCTCCTGTAGTTCTCCAAGCTGAACAGAGCTGCAGCCCCACAATAAAGGGAGAGAGAGGTTGTGACCTGGTGTGACAGTGCTTGGGAGCAGCTGCTGAAGGGAGCCAGGGCACAGCACCTGGGACAATTAACTGTAATTAATAAAATCACTTCCACGTGTTCCAAATCCAGGTAAAAATGTCTGTCTCTCTCAAGGGGTTTGAAAGGCTGTGGAACTGAACACCAGATAAATGCATCTCCACAGACATCTGATCTCAGAGATTACAATCTGTGTTTGGATTTGGCTGCTGATCATTATCGTGTTTTTCTTGCCATTATTTAATAATATATGAGGTGATGGTATCACTTACAGAGGGAGTGGTTGGAGTAGATGCAGGGATTTCCTTGCTTCCTTGCAGTGATTTACTGCAGACACACCACACTCTTTGGAGGCTTTTAATTCTATTCCTGCACACTTTTTTAATGGGCTAATTTTTTCAGATATAATTTTGTGCTTGACGTCCATCAAGAAGGTCAGTTAAGATTAAGCCAACAATAATTTGTTATTTAACAAATGAAAGGTGTAACTGGAAATACAAACAAAGCTCCAAAGGCGTGGTTGCAAAATATGGCTTACTTTGCTTGACTGGCTCTTTGTGTATTGGCTGTGCTGTCTGGATACTCCCGAGTTACTGAGGCCAAGTCCTGAACCATATCACCTCTTTGTTGCAATTGTGCCATCATTGTGGGGACTGGCTTGATTTTTGTGTTCTTGTTGGTACATGATGCCAAAAACCTTTTCAGCTCAGTAGCATCATAAAATCTGGGGATGGTTTGTGTTGGAGAGGACCTGAAGGATTATCCATTTCCACCCCTGCCATGGGCAGTAACACCCTCCACTAGCCCAGGGTGCTCCAGGCCCTGCCCAACCCAGCCTTGGGCACTGTCAGGGATCCAGGGGCAGCCACAGCTGCTCTGGGCACCCTGAGCCAGGGAGAATCTCTTCCACACGTCCTCCTCCATCCTGAAAGGATCTCTCTCCCTTGGGGTTTCAGAGCAGCCCCTTCCCTTGTGGGCGGGGGGAATTTGAGGCAGCCCAGCAATCCTCAAGCACCATTCCCAGCCCACAGTTCCCAGCCATGCTGAGGTGAAGAGGAGTTACTCTTTGTGATGGATATCTTTGTTACAGCGTGTTAAATCATCAGAGGAGGAAATCTGCTTGAGCTGAAGGAGAAAGGAATCTACTGAGTCTGGGAAAGTCTGGATTTATACAAGGCATTACTTATCTCATAATGTTCCGTCACTTGCTCTGCCAGGTTCCACTGTCAGCCCCTGCTGGAATTATGGAAGTACCAGCAGGATTTATACTGTACTCTGCAGTCTGGGGTAGCTCTTACACTCCCTCCTTTTTTTCTTGATGCTTAAGTGCAATTTAATTTTTTTGTCTGGTATAATTTGTGGATTGCAGAGTCTTTGTGAAGCAGGACCTGAAGTGGTGTTGAGAGAACAGAGTTTAGAAATGTGACCTTGGTTTTTGAGTGTGGTGAACTTGCCAAGCACTGTGTGTTTGATTGGGCTTTGGAAGTGCTTTATGAAAGTAAAATCAAAAGATGTTTGGCTGGTATATTGCTGTTGTAGTTTAATTTGATCAGGTGGTGTATAATCTCTATTGCCTGTAAGAGGAAAATGTAATGTTAAGCAGAAAATACATCTTTGTCTAAACATTGGTACATTGTAGTATCATAGATAAATTTTGCTTATTGGGGAATGCAGAATGCTTCTGATGCTGTCAGGACAGTAAATTACCAAGCTGGAAGTATATACATTTATTTAGAGATTACCACATGCAGCAATTTGCCCACATAGATAACGTGCTCCTTAGCCATGAATATGTGAACAAAACCACAGAACAAGTTCCCTGTGAGCTCCTGCTGGCAGCTTGCAGGGAATGGTGTGGGGAACATCTTCACTTAAAGCACGTCTGGCTGGTTCTGGAGGCAGCTTTTTGTAATGATGTAGGTTAGGAAGGGCATAACACTGTCTTTAGGATTATAGAGGCCATTGGGAACGTTCATTAAATTCTGAGGAGAAGCCTTTTAAAAGTGCAGTCCTGCAGCCAGAGAGCTTGGAGCTTTTATCATTGACTCACAGTGAGAAGGGGCTGTCTAACAGTTCCTGCCAGTCTGATCAGGACCTGTCAGATGCTTCTGTTTTACATGTCAGGCTTGGAGGGTGTCATATCCATGCTCCTGAATTGCCTTGGAGAAGGACAGAAGGACAGGTATTGCCCCCAGTGCCACATCATTCCTCAGTTCCCAGCAGTGAGTGATATCTCTTCATCAAAGCCCAGTTTGACTCCTTCCAAACCAAAGCCTGGTGTACTGCTCATCAGCTAATTGTGATGGCAGCTTTTGGCTGCCTTAATTTATCATCCTGTTTGGAAAAAGGAGTTCTGAAATGATACCTGTGCTTCACATTTTCCTTCTGGGTGGTTGTTGCATTTGGTCCTTGTAAGATGTGCTGTGGTTTCTTTGCAAAGTGAAGGGAAATGAGGTGTTGAGCCCTGTGCTTGGGCTGCAGCTGCTGCTCGTCCTCAGGAGAGCATCACAACTGGGCAGTTCTGGTGGCAGCATGGAATCCCAGTCAGATCTGTGGCACTGCTGGGAAAATCTCCAGACACTGCTGCTGTGCACCAGTTTGAGGTGATTTATGTGGAGTCAGTAGGACTGAGATCAGAGTGGTTTTGTCTGGAGTTATTTTCCGAAGTGCTGTAATTTCTGATGAGCTCGTGGCAGGCGGTTGTTAAAGGATGCATTTGGGTGATTTAAGGTGGATATTGGAGTGCTTGTGTCTTCCAGAAATTAACTGGATAACGAAGGGAAGCTTCTTCCCACTTGTGCAGCTGCTTGGCGTTTACTGTTCTACACATTGCTCACATGAAGCCTTATCAAGATGTACCTCTGCACAGAAAATGGTGCAGGACAGGCTGGAAGCACTTCATGGTTAAATACTGTCAGATTCCTTTGGGGTGATGGGTTTTGTCTTGGCTGAAACAGTGTCACAGCTGATGGTTAATTGTGAGACTTTGAGCAGAGAGGAGCTACAAGGAGGACTAGAACACCCCAGAGTATTTTTAATAGTAGAGGGTAGGAATGTATGAAAATAGTTAATTGGGCATCAGTTCCTGGACAAATAGGTGAGGTGATCAAGCTGGTGATCAAGCTGAGTGCCTGTGTGCTGGGATGGGCACAGGAGTGCTAAGACTGACTGGGATGGGCACAGGAGTGCTAAGACTGACTGGGATGGGCACAGGAGTGCTGAGCCCAGCTGGGATGGGCACAGGAGTGCTAAGACTGGCTGGGATGGGCAGAGGAGTGGTAAGACTGGCTGGGATGGCACAGGAGTGCTGAGCCCGACTGGGATGGCACAGGAGTGCTGAGCCCGACTGGGATGGGCACAGGAGTGCTGAGCCCGGCTGGGATGGGCACAGGAGTGCTAAGCCCAGCTGGGATGGCTGAGCCCAGCCCTGTGCACTGGCAGGGTGAGTCAGGGAGCTGTGGAGTTTCCAGGACACAGAAATGACTCCGTGTCTGTGGCTCATTGAGATCTTGTCTGTGCCAGGGCATTCCATTGGGTTTTGGCACATCTGGCTCACTGCCACTCATCTCCAGAGCAGATCTGGGGAGAAATAAACTCCACCCTGGTGGGAATGAATGAGATTTATCTGTTCCTGTTCCTACCAGGGAGACAGACTTAGCATAAGCTCCTTGGCCAGTGCTAGCACAAATGGAGGCAGTGGTGTGTACCCACCTGTGTATGCAAGTGTGTGCAAGGGGAAGGACTCCCTGCACCAAATAAACACCCATTCTACCCAAAATAAGATGTTGTCATCGAGCTGAGTAATCACTAGGTTGATGGAGTGGGAGAAATGGCTTGTTGGTACAAATAGAAGTTTATTAAGGTCAAGGGTGTACAAACCCTTCTTGTGCTGAACTGAGGCTTGAAGGAGACTCGAGCTTAGCTGGCTGCAGTGTGGTTCTCCAGAGTGCCCCAAACCCAACTGCAGATCCTCTGAAACCAGATCAGAGACCATTTTTTAACTTCCTTCAAGCTGGAATGGAGTTATTCACCAACTCTTCACATTTTGTCCCCACTGCATTCAGTGCAGGAGCACAGTGATATCCTGGGACAAAGCAGCTTGTGCTGTGTCTTCCCAGGGCTCTTGGCAGGAGTTTGGTACCTCTGAAGCCTGGCTGAGAACCTGCTTCCTTTCTTCCTCAAGGTTTATAATCCCCGTGGAGCTGCTCTTAGGTCTTGCTGTGACCTCTCTTGGCATCCTCTGCTCTATTTCCTTGGACACATTGTTGCTTCCAGGGCAAGAACAATT
The DNA here is from genome assembly GCF_901933205.1 of Camarhynchus parvulus. Lineage (NCBI taxonomy): Eukaryota > Metazoa > Chordata > Aves > Passeriformes > Thraupidae > Camarhynchus > Camarhynchus parvulus. The sequence goes on from NC_044580.1 coordinate 2,734,287, forward strand.
TTACTCTATCGATGGATTAGATCTGCTCCAATCTCCGCTGGAGACTGGCAGGGCAAACAAAAAGCTGCCATTCCCCTTTTAAAGGTTTTCTGGCTTTTCTTTGAAAACTCAGAGTGAAGCAAAACTCAGACCAGTGTGTTTTGTTCTCTTAGGGGTCCAGATTTATTCTGGAAAAATTTGGAGAGGCTGGAATTGAGGTGGGGGGGGGAAATGCTTCCCTTGGAAAGCCCAGGGACCGTGCAGCTCAGTCTTTAATTTTGATAAGAACTTTATGTTTCTGCTGCACTGGAAGAGATTATAGGGATAAAAACGTCAAAGATTTCCCTGCTGTTCATGGCTCTTGTTTCTGCTCTGCCTTTCGCTGCTTCAGAGCTGACACTCAGAGGATTTCAGAGGCACAGAGAATCGAGAACATCCACACACAGGTGCCCTTGTACAAACCAGAGTAACATAAGCAGCTCCTAGATATTTTTTAAGTTTTATTGATTTTGGTTTTTTTTTTTTTTTTTGTGGTTCTGTATATTTGGTTTGGGTTTGTTTTTTTTTTTTTGGGGGGCGGGGGAGAAGTCTCTATTATCCTCAAGAAAGACAATCCCAAGGATTTGGATCCCAACCTAACAGGTCTCCAGCCTGACTCTGTCACTGGAGAAATGTCAATCTTTCTAGAATGTTTTCCTTTATTTCCTCTTTGAATTCCTGGAGGTAAGAGAGCGTTTGAATGCTATCAGCTGCCAAAGCCTCATTTATCTGTTGTTTCTTTCACACCACTCCTGCCTTATCTCCAAGTTGCTGTGAATTGTGAGTGGCAGAGACAATGGGCTCTGTGCAGGAAGGCTGGAGTCCCTCCGGCGGGAAGCTGGAGGCTCTTTGGAGACCAGGGACTCTCTGTGTAGTTCGGTGATAGAGGAAATCACATCAATTTGTTAATTAAGGTCATTTTAGAAGGTAAATCCGATTTTAAAAACACCACAAAACAACCAAGAAATGGGAGAAGCTGCAATGTTTCCAGGACAGCCTTTGTTTGCAAGTAAAGGTCGCCTTCAGAGTTTGTGCTTTTTCCTCAAACCCCAGAATTATTCTGTGGCTTAATTAAACAAATCATGTTATTAAATGCATATTTGTCTTTCAGGTGGTCTTAAAATATTTCACCATTTTTTTATTGACCATGAGATTAAATGGTCAATGGTGAGGGATGCAATGGTTTTGAGATGAGTGCAGGAGTTTGTTAGTGTTATATGAGTGTTATTTCTAAGGTGGGCTTTAAAAACTGAGATGCCCTTTTCCCTGAACCCAGGGTTATGCTGATTGAAAACTGTTCTTCTCTGGAAGAATTTGTCTTCTCTTTTCTATAGATGATTAAATTAAGACAAGTCAAAGTGATATTGACACACAGTCGTTCTGCTTGACCAAATACACCAGAAAGACAGTAATTAAAATTCACTTCTTAATGCAAACTAGATGTTAATTACAGAACTCTTTGGGGAATACTTAAAATGAAAAAGTAATCATGTTTATCCTGGGCTAGAACAGAAGTAAAAAACCACTGTATGACACTTACAGGATGTGTTAAGCCCAGAAAGGGAGACTTTCTCCTAAGGGCTGAATGGTTTGGATGGTTCCCAATCTTGGTTCCACAAACCAAAGGACAGCACTGCTGGGAGGGGACCCTCACCACTGAGGCCGAGAGCAGAGCAGGGAAATACATTTTAGGGATGAAAATGTCTGGGAATCTGAGGGTCCATGATATGAATAATCAAAGCAGAAAACACTGTCCTGCAGACCAAGCTGGTTGAATGTGTTCAGGGGGAGGATGTGAGCTGTGCTTGTGCTCATTCCAGTATCTTCAAGGAGGGCGTGTTTCACATTAAAAACTCTGCAAAACTCACCCAAAAATTCTGTGATGCTTTACAGAATCACTTGTGAGAACCTTCACTCCTTTCTACTTCCTGGTGGAGCCCCTGGACGTGCTGGCAGTGCGAGGGATGTCGGTGATCATGAACTGCTCGGCGCAGTGCGAGAGCCCGCCCCGGATCGAGTGGAGGAAGGACGGCTCCTTCCTCAACCTCGTGTCCGACGACCGCCGCCAGCTGCTGCCCGATGGATCTTTATTAATTAACAGCGTGGTGCATTCCAAGCACAATAAACCTGATGAGGGATATTATCAGTGTGTGGCAACTGTGGACAGCCTGGGGACCATCGTGAGCAGGACAGCGAAGCTCACCGTGGCAGGTAAGGCTCTGCTCGGGAGTGTGGCTGAGAACGTGGTGATGGAAGATGGAACGTGGTGGTAGATGAGTGATGTGATGGCTGACTCTCACAATTAAAAGGAAATATCATATATATGTGTTATGAGAAGTTTTTACAGATTTATAGTTAAGTTTCACCCCCCTTGTGTTGTTATCAGGGGTGACCTGGGTTTGGGACATTTGGGAGGGTCAGCTCCTTACTGTGGCAGCTCCTGAGCTCCAGTCAAGATGTCAGGAAGTGATCTCCACCACTGGACAGATGGACAGAACTTTGGGGGAACTAAAGGGTAAAAAGGCAAAACCTCCATTGTGTGGATGAGCACATGGTGGGAAAAATCCTCTGTTCCTGATGCTGTAATATTTTCTCTATTCACTCTTCTGTTGTATTTTTGATAAGGTTTTAATAAACCTTTTCAATTTTTGGAAGTGAGTATCATTTCTCCCAGAAAGGAATGCTCTGCCCTTGGAAAAATGGGAAGATGCTTCCCAAGGAGCATGAGCTGGTTCCATCAGCTCAGGGAAACTGGGACTGTGGCTCTCATTTTACTGGCTGGGAGTTGGCATGTGTTCTGTTCCTGTAAGCAGCTTAATGTGGGGTATTTCTCAGGAAATGCTGGAGATCAGCAAAGCTGCAATGAATGGATTAAGAGAAGTGTCAGGTGTCTGAAATCACAATGGAGATTTACCACAGCTTAGAAGGAGGAAGAAAACAGGATTTTGCTTTCTTTATGTATAAATAACCTTAAAATAACTTTCTGTGCTTGTATGAGGAGAATTACCTGCTCTGTCTGAAACATTTGGGAAGCTCCTAATAGCAATGTGTACAATCCCTGCAGGACTGGGAGATGGGTAGGGATGGAGTCCTGGGGAGTTGTATTTCTCTGTTTCTTGAGTATCAGGTGTGAACAAGGAAGCCTGAAAAGTAACAATGAACCAAATGCACACAAATTTTCCATGAAAAAGCCTAAGTCATAACCTCTGCTTCGGTGTTTTGAATACCTTTTAGGCTTGATAGGTGATAGCTTTATTTTTGGGGGTAGGAAGCAGTGAAGGAGTGAAGTTTGCGGATAAAAATAAAGACTGTGTCTGGGAAAAGTGATTTGTTCTGTCACTTGCTTATTTCTCAGGGCTTGGTATTGTCAGCTTGTGTCTTGTAAACAGTAAAGCAGGAAGAGACTTGTAATTACTGAGTAAGGGTGAGACTTCAAAAACCAACCCAACGAAAAAACAAGGTAAACTAAGGCACTGTAACTAGAAAAAAAAGCCTGTGAAGCGATTTCCCTTTGTTTCTCTAATGATGTTTGCCAGCCTTTTTCAAACAGTTTTTTTTTTCCTTTGCTTAATAAATGTCTGGGGGTAATGAATTCTTCCTGAGTGGTGCTCCTGCATCTCCCAGAGCTGCTGCTTCCATCGTTTGTATTCGGATGTTGTTCCCATTAACTTGGCTTGTAGCATTGTTGTGGAACATCAGTAGTGTCAGAAATAGAAAAATTGGGGTTTTATACCTTAAAAGAGTGACTTTGAGAATCTCTTAATGAGGAATAGATTTCCGAGCTTCTTGGCAATGAGGACAATAAAGGCAGTTCTCCCACACTTCTCTGCAGCAATTACCACCTCCTTGCCTCGCTGCTGTCGGGATTAATTCTGCTGCTTTCCACATGAGAGCCTTCAGCCTCCTGCCTCTGCTATCAGACAGCTCTATATGATCATTAGGTGAGGTTAATGGGGTTAAAAATGAAGGTAAGCCAAAATGTCTGCTGAATTTCCACTTCCATTTTCTCCTATCTAGGTAGAAGGTATGATTTCAATTGATATTTTCTAAAATGATGGAATCTTTAAGAGCCTTTTAGTACTTGTGGAAGAACCCAAGTACTTGGGGAAAGAAAAAGGAAACCCAAGAGCTTACTTAAAAAAAAAACCTACAACAAACAACAATGCAGTTCTGGTGAGGTTTTTTTTTCCAAAAAATCTTAAGTAGAAAAGAGAACAAATGCAGTCTAGCCCTAAACAATAAGGACCTTCCCCACACAACCAGTTGCCCCTTTGGCACACATTGGCCTGACAGCTGTGTATTTAGATTATTGATTAATTCCATGCCATAAAAATGGTACTTTTACTGCCCACAGCTAGAGGAAATGCTGGTGACACATGTTGTGCATTGCCTTTTGCCATCCTGTGCCTTGGAAAGCTGCCCCAGAACATCCTCTGGCTGCAGTGCTGCAGAGCTTTGGCAGATGTGGGTGTGTGAAAACCTATTTACCACCCCAGACAAGTGCCAAGAGCTGGGCAAGACCATGCTGAGTTTAATCCTCTTGTAGGGGAAAAGGCACTTTGGTTGCTGAAGGCTTTGGAATAAGAGGTGGAATATTTAAATCCTAGTTTAGCCTGTTGCTTTTCTTGTGCTCATTTGAATCCCTTAGTTTTAACAGTGGTTTTTAATATTCCTTCCCACTCTTTGTTTTAATTGGCAGCTTTCAGGCTGTGGTGAGCGTGGGCATTGTTGGCATAGGAAGGGTTCCCCTTGGCCTCAAAATTCCAGTGGGAGGGAGCAAATTCCCCTCTTAATTGAGCAGTGGTTCCTCTGCTGTGTGAGTGTGGTGCTGCCATGCACCCGATCTCTAAAAGGGAACATTATGAAGTGTAGGTTGCATGTTTTAACAGCTTCTTACTCATTAAATAACTCTTAAAAATGACAAGTTTAGGGGGGCAGGGCAAGGAAATGGAGTAATAACATGTTGTGGATACAGGGCTGGAATTTTCAGTCTTGGAACTGCACAGCTGGTGGATGATGCTGAGCATTCCACCTGCAGGAAAGTGCCCAAATTTGGATAAGTTTCTCAAGTTATTTAAAGGACTTCCTATATATTTTAGTTTGAGGGATCTAAATTTTTGGGGTTTTGGAATCTGAAGCTCTTTTGTTGCCATAGGGTGACAGGGGTTTGATTAGTGAGCCACTGCATGAAAAACTCAACCCAAAACAGGCTCTGAGTGCCTGGGCCTGGAGTGCTGGGTCAGGGCTTGCAGGAATTGTGTTAGAGACAGGCTGGCTGGGCTTTCATCAATTTGTGGGTCTGAGTCTGACCCTGCTCTGAGTGTGCTGGGACAGGGACTGGGTCATGGCAGCTTCCCTGGGCAATGTGCCCTTAAAGGACCTTCTCTGTGTGTGATTATCCATGGGAAGACTTTGCTCTTTTGGAGGGGTGAGGATCAAGAGGTCCTGTGGCAACTGAGCCTTGTAAAGAAACTGATCTTTGCTGCCTTTAGATTTCTCAAAGTCAGAGGACATGATAAAATATTCCATTGTGAAGAACACTTGAGTTAGTCTGTAACTTGAAATTGTGTGCTGTATACCTTGGTAGGAAAGTGTTTGCTGTTCTGCCAGGCTTGTAGTAGTAAATCCTTGACTTTTAGGAGCAAACCTAAATTTTGAGGTTGCAAACAACCATAAATGTTAGTTTTCTTTAATGAGCAGCAGTTTGAAGATATGAGTATCTCTTTCTCATTCAGTGTGAGCTCCACAGTTTGGTTCCTTCAAGCAGATGAAGGTTGAGTTTGCCATCACCAGTTTCTAAGGGCAGTGAAGGGAGAAGGTGGTCATACAGTCCATGTAATGTGTGGGATTTTCCCATTGTTATGATGGATTTGAAACAGGGAAAGTCAAAGGAACTGCCTAATTTATGTAAAGCCACAACACTTTAATCAGTGCCTTGGTACACTATGTTTTTTAATTGGCTTTTGAAATGCAAATCTGTCTTTGATACTTAAGTGCTAGTTAGATCTTAAGAAGGGTAGGGGGTTTAAAAAAGCTGCTGTAAAACATGGATTAAAATAGATTTACAAAGTTTTCGAGATCTGTGTCAGTAATTCATCTTGGAAAAATAAATATGTATGTATTTTAATAAAAAGTATAATGACACAAGCTGAAAATATTCCCAGGATGATCTTTCCCTAGTCCCTGGTTACTGGGGCTTGGTTAAAGCTTTTATTAAGAGCACAGATACACGAGGATCTAAAAGTTGGGAAGTGTGACAGGGACACTGAGTTTGATCAGGCAGACTTATTTGCTCTGTAAATCCATTTCAAGACTGTTCACTAAATTATTTGTTTCACCTCTTGTCATCTTCTTTCCCCAAGTGAATCCAGCTGTTTTTCTTCCTCTTCTTCCACTTATCCTTGCATTTGATAGTTCTTGGCTTTGAGCTTCGTGTCATTTGCTTGGCTGTGATGAGGCAGCTGTGGCACTGCATTGGTACAAACTTCAGGTGTGTCTGTGTTACATTAATTCAAAAGCACTCACTGATAGCTTCTGACTTGTTTTTTCTCACCTCAACTAAATAATCTCCTTGAATTATTATTTCTCATTTAAACACTCACAGAAATTTTATTTTCAAGCCTTCATTTTGTAATTACTTTTAGAAAAGGTACAGACATATCACTTCTGTTAAGAAATGCTCCTGCCATGTCAAGTCAAACTCTAAAATGGGTCAGAAACCAGAAATAGATTTGATATTTATTTTTTTAGTATAAGTGTAGTATCTCCTTTGGAGGCATTGAGCACATTGCAGAGGCAGCACAGGAGGAGGATGTCCCTGAGAAGTGACTCTGGAAATGCCACAGTGAAGTTTCACGTGTTGTTTTGTGTTGAGGCTTTGGGAGACTTCTGACTTCAAATTGGGGATGCTGGAGTGGGCCCATGGTGTCCATACCTGGAAGAAGGATTTGGAGCAAATCCAGCCATACTCAAGCTCTTTGTTCCTGAGCATGGTGTTGTTCTCTGCTCTGCTGACCTGGGTAAATCCCCTCCTCCTGCTGGTCCATCCATGGCTCCTCAGGACTGCTGTGCTGGGGCACAGGGCTTGGGGCAGCTCATTGACAAAGTGGGCACTCCAGAAGTGCACCCAAAGCTCCTGTGGCTGCTCCCTGTGTGGGGTCAGGTGTCCCCAGGTTGCTGTGACCATGCCAGGTGTCCCAGGGGCTCTGCAGGGAGGAGGGACCTGCTCTCAGTCAGGTTTTGCTGCTGAGAGTTCCTCCAGACATCAGACAGAGGGAATGGTCTTTGCTTGGGGAATTGCTCCAGTTTTTAGCTGACCACATTCCCGCTTCAAGATTTATTTGCATCTTATTTGTGTGTGTCCAGCTTGGGGCTTCCAAAGTGATGACTGGGAGAGCTGCAGGAGGCCTGGATGGGCTGTGGTGGTTCCTGAGGCCTGCAGGAGTTAATGGAGTTCTGAGCCAGGTGATGCCAGGGTCTGATCCTGCTTCTGGTGCAGCTCATGACACAGCTCCAGATCCCCATGCTTTGCCTTCTCTCCGTGGGCTAATAAAGAATTTCTCTACCATAAATTTCAAGTATTACTTGTTATAATGCACCAAGGTGCTGCAGATGAGGAAGGCAGGTAGAGATAAGGAATTCTGTATCCATTACAGAATGGATGGCAGGCAGTGGGTGAAGTTGTGGCCAAGAAATCATTATCCATTATCAGGCCATGTAATCATTATCCAGGCCATTCCCTGAGCACAGCCTGTGGGAGGGAGCAGGACCTGGAGGGATGTGGGCTTGCAGTTCAAGGTAGAGCTCTGCAAAGCTCAGCCTCAGAGGTGTGCTGTGCTTCCTTCTGGGGTGTTAGAGCTTAGCAATTGAGTATCAGTCACTTATTTCTGTATGAATAATGGTGAATAGATTAGGATATTTTTCAAACATTATTTTGAACTGAAATTTTGTCTTTGCTTTTTTTACCATAACTACAAGGAGCTGCACAGAAGTAGCTGGATTATTTGGTTCTGTTTGCTCATGTCCTCTGAGAAGTTTGCCAAGCTCTAAAGATTATTTCTCACTAGACTCCATGTGCCATCCCAAAGTGAGAGAGAAGCTCAGAACAAACTGTCCCAGCTCTGCAGAGATGGGGTTAATTTAGGAATAACAGCACATTTTTATTCAAGATTGCACATTTCCTTTAACAGCAAGGAGAAAAAAGCAATCTTGATCTCATCTTTGTGAATAAAGAACATTCTGTATCTTGGAATTGGAAAAAAACTCAGAGCAGAGATTCTTCAGAGGAGGGTATTTAAGAGCACTTAGCCAGTAAGTGACATGGGTGATAAATTTTCCTTGCAGAAATATGTTTTTTCTATGAAAAAAGCATCTGTGTTTTTTATAAATTGGCTTAGATCAAAATGCATTTCTTCATGACAGGTAAATGGCAAAGGTGGTTTTAACACAACTGCAGTTTGTACAGGTTCTGTCAGCTGTTACTGCAAGTGTGAGAGTTTAGACACTTAAGACAATAAATACTCTCTTATTTGTCATTCTCAATTCTTGCAGTTCACATTTGTCCGGTTAAAGTAGCAAAGAAAATCTATGTGAGCCTTTGAACTGGTTTGCAGTTCTTGGACTGAAGGCAAAGGTCCAAGTTCAAAACTATTATAAATTTATAGTCTCAGATTGGGATTTAATACCAGAGCCTCTTGCCATGTCCAGAGCAGAGAAGGGCAGGACTTGCCTGCAGCTGGATTATCACTGCAATCCTGGGGAAAGCCCACAGCAGGGAATGTGACCTGCTTGTTTTGAAACTCTTCATTGACATCTAATGACCAAGGCAGAGCCCAGGTGAAGAGACTCTTAATTGCTTGCTTAAAACTAGTTCCTATTGGAAAACACAGCTTATCTTAAGCTTTTATATTTCAAATTTATTTCACCTTATATCAAACCAAACCCAGCAGCTCGTTGTGACTAATACTATCCCTGTCCTGAATTCTGTGGGTCAGTGAGCCAGTTAAAGCTTATTTGTGCTTGCTGGAGGGTGACAAATGCTCTGCTGAGGCTGGAGCAGAGGGGGCACAAGGAGATGTGTGGCACTCGTGCCTGAGCTTCCTGCTTTGGTAATGATGTAATAGCACTGCTCAGAAAAAACCCTCGTGTTTTCTAGACTGAAATTCAAGTGCCGTGCAATGCAAGTCTTGTAACTGGCAAAGGGAATATCCTTTGTGCATTTAGTTCATGGGCAAAGTTATATTAATATACTTCAAAATAATATAAACTTACTGTAAATCATAAGAAATGGGAGCTCTTTGCAGCATATGTTCCATCTTGACCTTTGCCTTTGAAAATATGGCAGGTGATAGAGTTAATCTGTGGAGAAACAGGAATTTGGTGGTAGGGAGTTGGGAGCAAATCCCTGAAATCCATGAGCTGACGCTCAGCTGGGGGGTCTGGGTGGTGAGACAAGGACAAAGTGACACCATACTGATGCTGCATCAACACCCCTGAACAAGAAACTTGGCTGAACTTTGTTTAGATTGGATTCTCATTTGTTAATGTTTTGACTCAGATCAGATTTTTCCCTCTCTGTGCTCTGCATGTCAGCACCAGCAATCCCTGTGTAATTCTGTTTGACAAGTTAGCGCGGAGCTCGCTCGGAATCCCGAGCTGTCAGCACAGTGATGGTTACATCTGCAGCCTGTGCTCCTCACTCCCTGCCTGCTCCTGTGTGCAATCAGCAAGAGATTGCAGCTTTATTACTGCACAGTGAAGGCTCTGTGTGCTGACATTGTTCAGGTTTCTGCCTGACTCAATATTGCTTTTTGAAAACGATAAGAAGCTGTACTATTGCCCCAAGTGAAGGGTGACACAAAAGCAGCAAGGGTAAGAAGTATCAAGGCACAAGAGTATCTCTGATTAATGTTTTCTTTTTCTGTAACAAAAATTCAAGATGAAATTCAATGACCCTGAAAAGGAGGAAAAATATTTAGAATAAGGAGAAATTAGGTTATGACATTTGCTAGGGTTGAGTTCAGTGAGGTTAGTTCTCGGTAACATTGTTAAAAGCATAGGGTATGTTTCATCCTTCACATAAATATGCTGGGAATAAAGATGTTAAAAAATTGTTAACTCTCCAAGCCCTATTCATTTGCATATAGAAAACCCCTATTTTGGGGGGAACATGGGGAAATGTCTCTGGATAATTTGTATGTTTCTGTAAAGGTGTTCTTATTCCTTCTGTGACAGCCTCTGAAGTTGGCCCTGGCTTAAATGCACTGTCAATCTGCTCTTAAAAACAGAGTAAAAATTAGGCAAAGCAAGGCTCTGTTGTGGAGAGACCTCTAAAAACCTGTTTCTCATACTCTGAGGTTCATGGCCAGCAGCTGCTGGGGGGATCACTGGTGTGCTGATGCCACCTGAGCTGCGCTGGTGTTGGATAATTTGCAGTTATACGGCTTTTAGTGTTTGCCTTTATCCTGCCACACACCCTTGTTGTCTCCAGACACCTCTTTGAGCTGCATGTTTGTGTCTGTAAAAGTTCTTTGTGTTTTGTGTTTGTGTGCTGTTCTGTCAGCCTCCAAGCTCCCTGGTTTTGGGGCTTTCTTTGCCATTCACACATCCCGAGGAGTTTGCAGTGAAATTGTTGGTTATTTCCTGTCTCTAAATGCCTGTTGTCAGGTACCAGCTGTCTTTGTCACTGTCTATAGAGTTGCCTGCAAAAGTTTTTCAGATCTTTCCTTTCTTCCAGTTTTGTGATAAATTTATCCTGACAGTCCTCTCTGTGCATTAATCTTCTTTGAATAGCTTGTTCACATGAGCTTCCGTAATTGATAGCCTCGCCTGGAACTAAAATTATTTAACCTGTCAAGCTCTTTTCTTCCACCACAACCCTCGGATCTTATTCTTCTTTTGTTATGGCTCTTGATTTTGTTTTAGAAAGAGTAATTGTGAGCCTGTAGGGTTCTTATTTTTAGGCAGTCTATTGATGAAGACCTGAAGTTCCTTAAATGATGAGGCAATCTGTGTGCCTTATCTTTAGGGCTTCTCTTGAAATCCCACTGGGGTTTCATTGGTCTTGCTATTAGAATGATCTTCAGCAGCAGCAAATAAATGACTCCATGGTTTGCATGTCCTCCGTTCATTTTTTCTGGCATTAGAATGTTGTTTTAGCTGTTTCTTGGTGTCTGTGGAAGTCAGATTCATTAGCTGCTGCAGCTTTTCCTGCTGCTGCTGGAGCTTTTGTGTTGTTTGGCCCTTGGACTGCCAGTCCTGTCTCCAATTTTCATGATACTATTTCACCTCCCCCATCAGAAGATCTATTTTTTTGGTCTGTGCCATTTCTTGCAGCATTTCTTCAGCCTGACCATGTGCTATGGACAGACATCCCCACCTCACTTCCCACTGCTTTTCTTGTAGTTGTGGTTGTCAGTAGTGACCTCTGTATTTTGGAAGATCTTTAAGTCATTTTGTCTCTCCCATTTCATTTCTGAAATAATTGATTGATCTCCTCTTGATATCCCCTAACTAGAATTTGGAATTACTTGTTTTGCCAGGTAGAACATCATATTATGCTGATGTGTTTTCCTTGTCCAAACACCCTCTAAAATTTTTGGATGTGTAGTAGATAAAAGGGAGAAATTGTTCCCTGTGAGGGTGGTGAGGCTGTAGCACAGGTTGCCCGGAGAAGCTGTGGCTGCCCCTGCATCCCTGGAAGTGTCCAAGGCCAGGTTGGAAAGTATTTTCTGCAACATTTTGCTATTTCTCACTATGGTTTTTTGTGTACCTTGCCCATGTCATCAGATAATTGAGCTTGAAAGGGGCCTTGGGACGCCTGGAGTTCAGTTGTTTGTTCAGAAGAGCTCTGAGGTGGCACCAGGTCACTCGGTGTGTCATTGTAGTGACAGTACCTGTGTCTGTGAGTGTTACTGATGTGTCCAGTGACATTTTGCTCTCACTCTGGCCCAGGGACACTGTTTTGAATCAGCACATACCACGTTGTCATGGCTGTGTTTAACCAGGTCAGGATTGTGGTTATGCTCTGACATTTCTCATTTGTGTTCTGTATTCCATATACTTCCCACCTCTGTTTATCCAGCAAGGACAATTTTTAGGTTTTCCTCTCTCCATGTTGCAGTCCTTGTAAAAATCCCTATCCCTTCCCCAAGGAGCTGCCTCCTGCCCAGATTTTTGGTTGTTTTTCCCCTGTCTGCTTTGCCTAAAGCAAAGGGGGAGAATGATGTGCTGCTTGGTGTTTGTAGCAAGGACTGGAAGCATCTGGCCTTTTCCTAGTTCAGGTGCTGCTGGACTTGTGTTCTGCAGGAGTGTTTGTAATTACAAAGTCTGCTCCATGTGCCAGTGAGATCCATGAAATATGGCTCATTAGCAGCAGTGTATTTTAAGCCGTTTCACACCTCTGCCACTCCAACAAATGATGCTGAATAATGTTGGAGAGTAGGAGCTGTGATAATTTAATGAAGTGTCCACAGATGGCTGGACTTATTAATTTTTTAGCAGGGTTGGGGTGAGGAGCTGATGCACTAACAAAATAGGCAGCATCTTTGTGATGGCTGTGCTGCTGAAGGGTAGCAGATGTTGGAGCTGTCCTAACAATAGGGGATCATGTTTCCATTCTCCAGGACCTCCTCATGGTACTGAAATCTCCACACTCCCCAAGAGGCTGTTTGGGGAAAGGAGTTACAGTTATGGATTTGTCATGAGTTCAAATTCGATCAGGCAGACAGGAATGGGGGAAAATTCAAGTGGCTGGAAATTGTGAGCAGTTTGTGGTATCATTTACAGACTAGTTGGATGAATTTCAGATGGAGAATGGAAGCTGTAGGGTGGAATGTTTGGAGCTGGTGCTGCTGGAGTTACTTTAGACTTGGGTAAGTTAGGAGAAACTTGAATAAAAGTTAACTCTGGGCAGCAAAGGCTTTTCACAGATGGTATCCTGGAGGGAACAGGATGGAAAACCTGCCAGCTGCTCCTGTGCTTTGCTTTTTCCATATTGCAGTAGGAATGGGGGGAAAAATGGAAAACATTTGCTGAGCACATCGAGATGTCACAAGAAGGCCTGAAACCAGCCTTGGGAAAATGTTAATTGCACAAACATGTGTTGTGTGTGTTTAGAGCAGTCTAATGCTTGTACAAAGTGTTATCTTAAATTCCAGTCAGAGCAGTGGCAACAGAGGGGACACAAGTGAGGAAAACTCCCAGAGGCTTGTGACCACTCCTAGAGCCCTGCCCCAGGCAGGAAAAGGGGATTCTTCCCTAGAGATGAGGAGATGGTTCTCATTTCTCACTTCCCTTTTGCAGTATTGCATTGGTGAGATGGGTCCCAAAGGGTTGGCAGGACCCTGGGGGGGTTGAACTGTGCATGGCAATGGCATCCACGTTAACCAGAGCAGTGTTTGCAGTGTTTCTGGCAGGCTGCAGAGCACAGGCAGGTGTGACTCTGCAGTTACTGCACTCAGGTGAGCCAGTTATGTAGTAATGGTTGATAATGAAGCTTTTTTCCTTTCAGTCTCCTTGGAAATGATTGGCACTGGCTGCAGTTGCAGGGAGGCTGCTGAACTAGATTGGCATCTGGCTCAGGGCAGTGAATTCCCTGATTCTGCAGAGTCCAGGAGATGAAATACTGGCTCCATTGAGGGCAGGAGACTACAGCCAGAATTTTAACCATCTGTGTTTTCTAGGAGCATGGGAATTATTGCTCTTCTAGGCACATCTTTTTCAGAAATGGAGACAATGAGCCACAAATCTCAGTAAGGCTGAGGCTGGGAATGCTGATTGAATGCACCACATTTGCATTAATAGATTGTTCATTCACATTCCTACCATTGCTCTGGGCTTGGATGAGGGGAAGGAGGAAACAAAAGGGAAGGAGAAAAGAGGCACAGAGTTGACTTCCCCACCTTCTCTGCCATTTGCATTGTCCTGGCAGAAATGAGGGGTTTGGGATGCATCTAATCCCTGTTATGTGCACGTGAGTGCACTGTTGCTTATGTGTCCTCCTGCCTGTGTTTAGAGAACATTCCAAATGGAAAATCATCCTTCCTAAATTGAGTTTATTAACCTGCATTCTTGCTAGGTCAGTAGTATTTTCCTTTGGTGTCTTGAAATCGATACCTAATGTATGTGCACTGCCACAGAATGATTAATGTGTGTACAAACATGAAAAAATTGTCTTCAATGTCAGAAGCCCAAAGTGTCATTTATCATGACATTCATTTACCAAAAGATGGGCTGATGTCTTCAACTGATTGTCCTGCACCACATGGCTGAGGAGTGGGGGCTGCTTCCTCAATTAGGAGTGTATCTTCCATCCCTGGAGTGCCCAAGGCCAAGTTGGATGGGGTTTGAAGCACCCTGGGACAGTGGAAGGTGTCCCTGCACAGGGCAGGGGGTGGCACTGGATGGGCTTTAAGGTCCCTTCCACCCCAAACCATCCTGGGCCTCTACTCATCATTAGAACCCCTTGCTCAACCTTCTTGGTTGAAGTGTTTGGGAAATACCAAGCACTGAGAAAACTTTTTTTAAATTTAACTTTAAAAATGGTTTTAAAAGTGTTTGTAGTTTAACTAGACTGAGTTGGCTCATATGGAAATGCCTCTAAAAGTGACTATAGAAAGTTCAGGAAATGCTGGCTTAGAAGTTGGTAATTGATGTTTTGAAGGGAGCAGCTCTGTAATGGAAAGGTTCTGGGCTGGGAGATGAAAGGGTATTTTCTAGTGGCTCACTGCTGCAGGAGGTGTGCCAGCACTCTGGGACCTGCTCCTGGATTTATAAACAGATCTCCAAATTAATAGTAATTAAGGCCTGGATTTGGAGTGCTTTTTGTAATGCATCATGATTGTTTTGTGGTTGTTTGTTAGCTAAAGCAAAGGGTCCTCCTCCACAATGGAGGCTTTTAAGCAGTGCAAATTGCCAATAATTGTAGAATAAGAGAAAATTACTCTTTAGGACAAAATTATAGGCTAGGTTAAAATGTATATTTTAAAACCACACAGGACTATGACGAAATACAGGTTTTAGTGGCATTTAAGATGACTTGGAAAATGAACTGTAATTTCATTTCCAGTGAGTAATGAAACCATCTTGAATAAAGCTTATTTAACCTCAGTGGAGCACCTGCACACAACAGAAGGCACAAGGTCTGTCTTGTCCAGGAAATGAACAGCACTTGTCAGGGATTAAAATGAAAGGATATTTGAGCTGTATGTGAGAAATTGCAGGGCTTCAGTCCTCCAGGGGCTTTCCTGCTTGTGCTTGAAGTAGCCAGTGTGGGGCTGTACCAGTGGGAGCTGCTGGGAGCAAAGAGATGGCAAAGGTGAGCTGAAAACAGAAGTCACAGGGTCACCTGGCTGAAGGAGGAGACCCAGGATTCCCTCCCAGGATGGGGAAAGAAATGGCTTCATATGCTTCATATGCTCTCTTAATAAATGAGAATATTGAGAGAGATAAGAATCAGAGGTAATTATGAACATATAATGGCTTCTGTCAAGGAGGAGATTTTCAGAAAGGACAGATGCTTCAGAGACTGGAGTTCAGAGGCTCAGGGTTAACAGCCTCATCAGCTGTAAGAACAACTTATTTAGCCACTGAATTAGTGAGTGTGGCAAAGGAGGAGACCTTGTTACCCTTGCTGTGGCCTCCACGGTCTCACAGGAAGAATTAAGTCATGCTCCAGACTGACTCATGCTGGAACTTGTGAGCACAGTGTGCAGATCAGGCAGGTGCAGAGGTACCTTGGGGTTGTGCTGGGACAGAGGGATGGGTGATGCAGGACAGGAAATGGTTACTTGGCTTCTAGGATGGATTGTGCAGAGCCACTGAGATGGTTCCATCTTTGGGGAAGATGTTTTCAATAGAGAAGCAGTTTTGTACTATTTCTGTGGATATTTGTGATCTTAAATGACTCTAGGCACTGGGGTTTGTGTTTCTGCCAGGAGTGCTTGGTGGAGAGCAGGAGGCATTGGGGTCAGTTGGAGCAGGGCAGGTTCTGACTGGGTTTAAAGAGGGAGTTCTGCTCCATGAGGTAGAAGAGGTTGCCCCAGGGTTGTGCAGTCTCCACCCTTTGGGGATTTTTGAGGTCTGACTGGACAAATCCCCAAGTTACCAGCTCTGACCTTGTAGCTGATTCTGCTCTGGCTGGGTGCCTTCCTTCCAAACTTATCCCAGCAATCTGCATCTTTAAAGGTGAATGGGTGTTATGGGAATGAGGGAGAGAAACTAAAGATTGTAGCTTCATTAAGCAGAAGGAAGGTTGAAAGAAAGAAGTTGGATTTTTTTGTTCCTGTGAATACCTTGGAGGGACTGATGGATAAATATCAAAGATGCAAAATAATACCAAAACAATGTCAAGATCAAAGGACTGCAAGATGGTCGGGAGTACAGTGGGAGGGGAAACTAGAAACAAAGTTTCTTGGAGGAATGAAGTTATGGAAGGAGTCCCCGGGTGGGACTCAGAGAGGGAAGAAAATATGTAACAGTTGGAGCTGAGCTGTATGGGGTTGTGGAAGGAACTTGACAGCACAGAAGTGATTTATATGTTAGGATATATAAATCCTAAATGTTAGGATATATGAATCCTCTTCTGTTAGGATTCAGTCTGGCTGTCCTGCAGGATCAGTCCTTCTACTGGTGCATTCCCAGTGCATTTGTGATAGGTATTAAGTGAGACTTGTGAAAATAGGGGGTTGAACTGTGGCAGCTTTGATCATTTCCTGTGCAGAATGCTTAGGATGGGGTGACCGTGGCTGCCTGCCCATCCAGCTGTGCCCTCGCTCTGCTCCTCAGCAGGATGGAGAGGAAAGAAGATTAAAGTTACTGAGTCAAGATGGGATCACTCCCAGCTACTGTAATGGCAGAACAACCTTGATTTGTGGAAAATTAATTTAATTTCTTGACATCTAAAGTCATTTGAGTGGTAAGAAAAAACCAAAGTACTCTCCCTGCCTGCTCCCCATTTCAATGTTCAACTGTCTGCCTTCATTCCCAATTCTTCAGCCTCATGCTCTACCCTGGTTTCCCCAGGGTGGCACCCAAAGCTGCCCTTCCTCCTCTCCCTCCTCCTCCTCTGACCTGCCCACTCCAGGACTGTACCTCACCCTTCCCTCACTGCTGTTCTGTGGTATTCCCTGTCTTGGATGTGCCCCCAGCTTCACTGGCTGCCTCAGCTGTGGCTCCAGCTGTGTCCTCAGCCTCTTCCCACCACTCCCCCAAGGTTTGGCCTCTCCAGCCCAACTGTGAAGCCATTAAGTGGGCTCTGGGTGTTCCTGGAGAACATTTTTATGGAAAAGGTGACACAGGTTGTGCAGTGCTGCTGGGTCAGCTCTGTGGTGTGCCCTGGAGAAATTCCAGTCTCAGCCACACTGGGAATGTTCACATACAAATGTTTATCTCAATATTTACCTTGTGGCACCGTACAGAGGCTTTTGCAGCTGGAGGTAGTAAGTGAAGATGTTTTATAGGCTGCCTTGTAGAAGTTGTGGCTGTTCCATCCCTGGAAGTGTCCCAGGCTGGCCAGGGCTTGGAGCACCTTGAGATAGTGGAAGGTGTCCCTGCCCATGGCAGGGGGTGGGACTGGGTGAGCTTTAAGGTCCCTTCCAAGCCAAACCATTCCAGGATTCTGTGATTGTTGGGTCTGTTTGCCTTTACACAATCCATGTTTAGCGCTGTCCTGTCAGCTGTTAAGGTTTTTAAAGAGTTGGAGAGCATCTTAATGTCACCCTGATTTTTTAAGATTTTCTAAGCCTTCTGATGTTTACATTCTTGTAACAAGCTTTCTCACACACTTTCTGTAAATAACTTCTTGTTTTGCATTCTTCTATGGAGGAGGAGAAATTTGATGGACTGTTGGTTTGTCCAGTGTCATTGGAGAGGTGGCACTGTCACCCTCCAATCCACTGTCTCTTTTAGAAAGCGATAAATGTTAGAGTCAGAAAATAAACTTCCCTTTTTACCTTGAGAACAGCAGCGTGTCCATGTTGTGTTATTTCATGTCCTGTAGTGATGTGGAAAATGTGTATTTTTGAATGGCTTTTTGCAAATATTAAAATGAATATTATATGTGTTGTGTTAGAAAGTAATGCTGTATTAATTCTCTTAGGTAGTGTGTTAAATATAGTTTTAGGTTATAACATAATGTTAAAACAGAAACTATGCTATGTAAGATACTTTTTTTTCTAAAGAAAAGACTCACACTGAGATAGCAGTTACAGGACACCAAATCTTTCAGAGAAAGAGAATTTATTGCTCCATTATCAGGAGAAATGAACTTCTTCCCACCTCGCTCAAGCAGGATGACACTTTTAGGATTAAGGTGAAGAAGCTGACACTGACCAGACAGAATCCTGTGTTTGAATGGAATTTATGCATCACGTATGAAGTGTATGAATATGCAACAGGTTATTGTTTTTAAGGATTAATCCTCTGTTATCGTGGGTCCTTTTTCGGGCTTGTGCTGCCCAGAAAAAGGTACCTGGACATCTGTAACTCTTTGTTTCAATTGTCTCATATTGTCCTAATTCAAATTGTCCAAATTATTATCACTCTAATTGTATTACTATTTTTATAACCATTTTATTACTATTAAACTTTTAAAATTTTAAAAACAAATGATTGGCGTTTTTCACAATGACATCTTGACTCTTCCAAAACTACGTTCTTGAGTCTTGACTTGAACTTCCAGTCTTTGGTGTCGTGCACAGACCATCTCAAATCCGTTATCCTTTTGCTTTTCTCGCAGGTCTGCCCAGGTTCACGAGCCAGCCGGAGCCCACGTCCGTGCGCCGCGGGGGCAGCGCCGTGCTGGGCTGCGAGGTGACGGCCGAGCTGGCGCCGCTGCTGCGCTGGGAGCGTGACCGGCAGGCGCTGGCCCCGGAGCCACGCGTGCTGCAGCTGCCCGGGGGGGCCCTGCTGCTCAGCAACGCCTCGGACAGCGACGCGGGGCTCTACCGCTGCGCCCTGGACAGCCCCGGCACCCCCAAGTACAGCGACGAGGCCGAGCTCAAAGTCCTGCCAGGTACCCGTGGGATGTGTTCTCTGAACCTCAGAGAAGTGTGGTCTTTGTGAGGGTGCCCAGGATGAGGGAAGAGATGAGAATCTGACTGCATGTTCTCAGAAGGCTGATTTATTATTTTAGGATATTATATTATTGTTGCAGCCTGAATTGCTGCTAGTAAAGTGCAAGGTAAAGAAGCTAAAAGGGCCTTTGCATAATATCCACAGATGTTGAATTCAGCCACGTGGTGAGATGTTCCTATCCCAGACCCACACACCCCTCAAGGTCCAGCTCTCTCCCCCAGGGGCCTCCTGGCTGACCTTGGTCTCCTTGGGGCGATAGGTGGTTTGTTAGATGGGGGTTTATCGATCCCAACGACAGGAGTGTAGGTTGGATGATTAAGGAGAAGGTGAGTCATGAAGTAAGCATGATAAAAAATCAGGGGCTGGGGTTTAGTTGAGGCATACCATTAAGGAAGGAGAGAGTCTTCTTTCTTTAGCTGAAAAGCTGGTTCACAGCTTCTTAAGGATTAGGATGATATTAGAGAGGATCAGCTTTCGAAGTTAGCGGGCGGGCAGTACAAAGATAAGGGCCAGGCAGGGGAATGGGAGGGAGTGGCTCAGGAACACCTATGTTCCGACACAGGAGCAGGGGAAGGAGCCAATGGGGTGTGACTTAGGAGATGCCCCCTCAGGGCTTCCACATATTATATTAAAAGAATGCTATACTAAAACTATACTAAAGAAAAAGCAAGGATACATCAGAAGGCTTAACAAGAACGATAATGAAAACTCATGACTGACTCCTCAGTCTGACACAGCTGGCTGTGATTGGTCATTAAATTAAAACAATTCACATGGAACCAATCAAACATGCAGCTGTTGGTAAACAACCTCCAGACCACATTCCAAAGCAGCAAACACAGGAAAAGCAATCAGATAATTATTATTTACATTTTTCTCTGAGGCTTCTCAACTTCCCAGGAGAAGAAATCCTGGTGAAGGGATTTTTCAGAAAATATCACGGTGACAGAGAAGCAGAGAAAAGAATGATCAAAACAGTTCTTATCTCATTGGCTGCTCCTGTGTTGTGCCAAAGTTGAATGCAATATGGAGATGGTTTACCCAAAGTGATGGTGGTTTGTTTCCTTGGCCTATAAGGGCCAAGCAGGCTGTCAGTCAGCAGAGAGTCACAAGATTTTGGGCAGTTGAGTTGAGTTGGGTGTTTGTGCAGATTCAGTTTAGATGTACTGTAATACAGTATAGTATAATAGTAATGTAATATAGGGTAATATAGATGTATAGTATAATGTTTGTACATATTATATATATTTCTATATATAATATATTTTTAATATATTATATATTATATATTTTTAATATATAATATATATAATATATATAATTTAAAGTAATATAATATAGTGTAATATATATGTATAGTATAATATGTGTGTATATTATAAATATTTTATATATATTATACGTATTTTTATATATTATATATCTAATATATACGATATACATAGTATAAAGTAATATAGTGTAATATAGTATAGTAGAATAGTAATGTAATATAGTGTAACATATATATGTATAGTATAATGTTTATATTTTATATATATATAAAATATACATAGTATAATATAATGTAATATAGTGTAATATAGTATAGTGATTCTATAGTATAGAATAATGTAGTATAATAAAGTAATTAATTGGCCTTCTGGTATCCATAGAGTCAGGTGCATCACTTTCTCCCCATCATCAGGGTTGCCCTGCCTTTACTGTAGGTACCCACTGCTGCTGTCTGTACTCAGCTGCTCCAGGCCCTGAGCTCTTCAGGGCTGGACACTGGTGACACTCACAGGCTGCTTTCCTGTTCTAATGGTTCAGCTTTTAAGGCATTTTGGGGGAAAAAAAATTAAAAGCTGCCAGTAATACACTTCCATTGAGTTGTGTTACAAAGGGGAACCAACTGTTTCTTTGAGTAGAAGTGTCTGGGGACTTGTACATTTTTTTCAAGTTGAATCCCATGTTTCAAACCTTGTGGAAGCTTTGCAAAGAAATTGGTGCTGAGTCTGTCACTCTTGGGATGCTTAAGCTCAGGTGGTTTTAATTCTTCCCATATGCAGGAAGTTAGACCATCTAAACATTGGGACCTTTGGGGGAGTCTTCAACTCAGGGTCTTTGTCCACAGGCCTGATCTTTTCACAGTGGCTGGAAACAGGCTGGAGACACTCACAGGCTGCCTTCCCATATTTAATGGTTCAGCTTTTAAGACATTTTGTGGAAAGACTTCTTAAAAAAATCCCCAGTAGTATACTTCCATTGTGACATGATACAAAATGGGAATTGACTGTTTCTGTGAATATAAAAGTTTGGGGATTTCTAAGTTTCTCAGGTTTAATCCCATGTTTCAAACCCTGTGGAGGCTTCCCAAAGAAATTGATGCTTAGTCTGTTGCTCTTGGGATGCTTTAGCTGAGGTGCTTTTAATTGTCCCAATATTCTGGAAATTGATTGTCTAAGCAGTGGGACTTTTTGGGAAGTCTCCAACCCTCAGAGGAGGTGACATTTTATTTTGGAAGGTTCAGCTTTGCCTGTTGTGCTGAGATGTTGAGATATTTTTGTTAGAACAGAAGTCCAGTGCTGATGTAAACTGTTGGCACATTCAGTGTGTTCTGTTCCCAGTGACACCACCAGCTGTTCTAATACAAAGGTTTGAAAAGTGACCAAAAATAGGACAGGAATGTGGGTTGTGCTTTCCCAAAGTAGGGAAATACAGCCTATGTTTCATATGGGGTTCCTTAATTATTCCCAGAGCTGTCTCTTCTGGTATAGTCTCCATGTTAGAATTCTCATTCAGTTGTTACTCTTGGAGAGCTGCTGGAGGGAGTTGCTGAATTTCCACCTTGGGAATCTCTCAGGGTTAGGCTGGACAATGTCATGGTTGGCCTGACCTGGTTTGGGCAGCAGGTGGACTTGAGGCAGGTGGGGGCACCTCCAGGGGTCCCTTTCAAGGAATAGCTCTGTTTCTTGTCACTATGGCCCTTCTCTACTAAGAATACTAAATTATTCTGTAAATTACCCCAATTTTTACAATTGTTGCTGTCTTTTGAAATTGGAGTGTTGGAAATGAATCATGCTTCAAGTAGGACTGTTTCTTTCAGTTCTTTGGCCTTTCCAAAGCCTTGTCTCTTCTCCAACTAAGGATACAGGGCTTGAAGAAAAGCACTTTTGGAAAAGATTGATTGAATTCCTGTAGTTTGGATTGCCTTCATGTTTCTGCAGCCCTTCAAATGCTGAGGATTTTGCTGATTTTTTTTTTTTTTTGAATACTGAAGATTTCTTGAAAACTTCCATATTACACTGATCTTTTGAATCCTTTTTGGTTGCAGCTGTAGTTTCCTTGCTTTTGTAATGTTTTGCTGAAAGTGATGAAATAGAGCTGTGTTAGGGAATTTAAATGATGCTGTTTCTTTGCTCCATCATGAATCCAAAAGTATTGATGGTGAAGTTTGGTAAAATCCCTCCCAGCAGGCTTTTTTTTAGAAAGTGGGATTAAGCTGTTGAAGGGAAAACTCCCTTAGTCTTGAGCAGCCCCATAATTGATTGTTTGGCCTGAGAAGCATTTGAAAGAAGGATTTGGATTAATCTGTCCTTTATTCACTTTATTCCTCATTTAAATGGTTATCTGATGTGGGGCTGACAGTGAACCCAGCACTGTTTCCCAGGCTTTGAAACACACCCAGCACACTCCTGCATCCCAGGGATTGGCTTCCTCAGTGTTCTGCTGCTTAAACGTTCTGCCAGGCTGCCACTGAGCAGAGAGATGCTTTTCTGAGCTCTGCCACTTCACAGGGGGTGCTTTCAAACTGCAAGGGAAAAATGTCACTTACCTCTGGGATCCAGTTTCCATTTACCTGGGAGCTGAACTCCCTCCTGGGAGCTTGGAGCAGTGGGAGTTGTGTCTCCAGGGAATCACCCTGGCTCCTGTCAGTGTAAGCATGGCTGCCTGGAGGTGTTGTGCCCCTGCTTTGCAGCCTGGCTGCTCCACGTGCTGCTCCAGGTCCCTGTCACTTCTTCTTCCCCACGCACAGCAGGGCAGGCAGAGCAGTTCCTGCCAGGAATGTGGCCAGAGCTGCAGGGATGGGACTGGCTGATCCAGGACTGCTCAGAGCTTGGCTGCCTCTGCCTGTGCCAGCTCCCACATGGGATTTCCACCTGCTCTGCTTTCCCCAAGTGTCCTGGCACCTCCTCGTGTTGTGCCTTGGGGCTCCTGTGTGCCCTGAGCTCAGTGCTGTGAACACTCAGTTTTATTTTTAGTGTTTTGAGCTGAGGAACACTAAAACAACAACTTCCTGAAATCCCTGTGAGTATCACCTCGGGCCCAAGTGAGACAGCAGCCAAAGATGTGTGTGATGAGACACAGAGGGTGCTTCATTCAGGGAGCAGGAGTAGGGTAGGTACAGAATACTCTGCCCCCATTTGAGGTGGCCAGAAATAGTTTGAGGCTTTGTTCAGTTGTGGAGCTTTGCTGCCATAACTCCTTCAAACACCTCTCAGAGTGCTGGCAATGCAGGGTGAGCCCAAAGTGCAGGTGCTCTGCAGAGCTCACTTCACCTGGGCACAGTGCAGGGCACAGACAGAGGGAACACGCTGTAGTAGGGACTGAACAAACATGTCAGTGCCTCCTGCTTCTTCTTAGGGGTGGGAGGAAAAAGGAACAAACCCCACTCAGCCTAATCCAATGTAGAACCACTTCAGAGGATTCCCTGTTTTCGTAAGGATGGAGAGCTGTGGTGGGGCATTTTTATTTTGTGTTATTCAGCATGCACGTTCTTTGGTTGTTGTATTTTACTTGGGGTCAGTCACTGCTGCAAAAATTTCATTTTCCAGTGTATAAAAGCACTTCCTCAGGAGGTTCCCTGATGAAGACCAAGGCTTGCTGGACAAACTCAAACCTGCTCCTTTCTTTCCTAAATCTCTGCTACCTGAAAGTTCTAGTTTCAGAGCTGTACTTTTGAGCTGGAATAGTTTCCCAGGGAGCTGGAAGAGTGAGAATCCCAAAAGTGGGGAATGACTTTGCATGTCTGGAGGAAATGGTAACCAGGCTGGGAGAGGCTGTGGGTGAGGTGGGGATGGAATCCTCCGGAGGGGCAGGAAAGGAATTAGAAGTTTCATTTGTGATTTTCTTTGGCCGGTTGGGCTTTGGTTCAGAGGGTTTCTGGTGGTTTTTACCATGAGTTTGCACCCGGTGCCAGCTGTGCCCTGTCCTGTTGCAGATGCAGAGGAACCACAGAAGCTGGCGCTGCTGAAGCCGCCCTCGTCCCTGAGCCGCCTGGCCGGGCAGAGCGCCCTGTTCCCCTGCGTGGCCGCCGGCTTCCCTCCTCCCCTCGTCAGGTGGACACGGAACGGGGAGGAGCTTCCCACCGATGGGTGAGTACCGGTTGTGACAGCCCTGTCCCTGTCTGATGGCAGCCATCAGCTGGAATCAGCGTTTGGGGTAGTGCACTCCTTCATTTCGGCTTGAAACCTGCAGAGCAGAGCCTGAGCCCAAGTGCTGGAGGGCTTCAAGGCTCACTGTTGGGATAAGGGAGACTTTGGAACAGTCTCAAGGTATTTTTTTGCAGCCATTTGAAGCCAAGAAATCTTGTCTGAAACGGGGAGGTTATTAAGAATAGACTACTTTTAGACTGGCACTGGAGTAGAAGCAGCAATTGAGGATGCTACAGGAAAAAGAGGATGACTTGACTTGAGGTATTCTGAGTGTGAAGCTCTGCACTCATTCTTTCTGCAGTGGAAATGTCCACTCTGTGTCAGAATGTCCCACAGGAATGGAACAATAAGTGTTTAAAGCAAAATGACACATTTTCCTCATTAAAATAGAATGATAAAACTGCAGGCATGATGGCAAAAAAATCAGTGAGCTTTCAGAGCTGTACAGAGTGAGAACTTATACATTGTCATTGCTGGCATAGTCAGAATAATGTGGTAGGAAATCCATATTAAAATAGCAGAACAAATCTTATCAAGGCTGTTTTTGTCCATGTAATGAACATGCTTCCTAGAACCAGGATTTCAAACAGATATTTGAATGTTTTCCATGAACCTCAAAGTCAGCAGTGAGATTAATGGGGAGCCAAGTTAATCATGGAACAAGGAGAGGTAAATTGTGACACAGAAAGCAGCCAGAACAATGCTCAAGTCTCTGCAGCACCAGGGATATAATATATCTCTCTTTTGGCAACTCTTAAATTAAAAGAATCCAGGGGCTGGTAATTTGAACTGTCTTTGATGGGAGGCTGCTGTGGGAAATGACAAACAGCCCCTGAGAGATGGTGCTGTGTCAGTGTGAAGGCACATGATTTAAATTCAGGGGGTTTGAGAAATATAAGAACTCACTCCCCTACAAAAGCTGGTGCAGACTCATTAGAGCAGCACAATCAAATGGGGTGAAATGGCAGAATAAACGTGCCTGGCAAGAGCTGAATTTGTTGTTCTTGTATGTAAAGTGATGTCATGTCACGTCTTTGGGAAGTTTTGATGCCCTGTCCTTCTCTAGGTTGTGGCACATTCAGGGCACAGGGAGGTTAAAGCTCTCCTTTTATTTTCTTGATTTTTGAGACATAAAGCCCAGATTTTCCCACCACTGAATACAGTGCTGTTAATTCCCTTTGGAATTTGCTTCCCTCATTCTCTGAGGTTACCATGATAACTTCTCAGGGCTTCACAGGTATTTTCTTTTTCTCATAACTCAGAGTGAGAAATTGTTCTGGAGGGCTGGAGCATAACATTAGTAAATATACTTGATCTTGAAATGTACACAATTTAAACCAAGTCTAACCTGATTTTTCAGAATATTTAGCATTAGTTTTTAGTGGTTTGCCTTTTGTTACAAGAGTTGGGTTCCAGTTGACTTTTTTCTTTTTGCAACACTTAGCTCTTTCCTTAAAGTGAAACGTGCTCATTGCAGGCTTGAGTTTTAAGGTAGGTAAAGGTAGAAATTTGATCTTTTCCCCCTCCGTGGGGTAAACTGTTTTCATTGTTCCTTCAAGTGATCAAACTGAGCCAAAGCTCCCAAGTCTGCTGCTTGTGACTGTGGCTGAACAGGGCAGAGATTCAAAGAGCTGAGAACAGAGACCTCTTAAACTCCATTGACCCTCCAGCTATTGTGTTATTGGTGTGAATAGAATAACTGGAAAATCTCCAGAAATTAAGATTCTTTGTTGGAGAAAAGCCTGCAGTTACTGTTGCTAAATAGCTACCTTAGCTTGTTATGCATGGTCTGTTAATGTAATTACAAATTAAATCACATTTAATTTGTATTAAAATCCCCTTTTGATATAAAAGTACGACTTTCTTAGCATGGATTTTCTTTATCCCAAGAAAAAACGGATTCTTTTCATCTGGGCAGGTTTTAATGTCCCTTCTGCCTGGGAAAAGCTCTGAAATCCCAGGTTTGTTTATGCACACCCCCATCCCAAACATTAACATACATATATGTAGGTATGGCCATATATAATGGGACATTTCTCTGTGTGTGTCTGGCCTTAGGAAACAAAACTCAGACAGCATGGGGAGGTTATCCCTAATTTTGACCCCTTGTTAAAGGACTTTACACAAAACCTTATTTTTACTTTTGTCATAACTGTGGTAATTAATTAATACAAAATAGAATGTTTGCCTTTCAAGTTGTATTCCTAAGGAGAATATGGATGGGAGCCTGTATTTATAGGAAAATAGATGAATTTTAAGGATAGGGAGTGGTGGGGTTTTGGTATTAATATTTGTTATAAGATCTGGAGAAAAGGGAAGGTGATTAAATTTGATGGATTATTTGTTGAAGACTGCAATAAGATTTATGTTAATGGATAAATATGAGTAAACTTGAGTGATGGCAGCCTTGGCAGTTGTTCAGACAGCCTGTAATGCAATATATTGTGAAATTAGTTGCTGTGATAAAATATTTTCCAAATTAATTAGAGTGTGAGAGAAGGAAGCTTTGGGTGTTGGGTGAGAAATGGAAGTTAACTCAGTGCTCCAAGTTTCCATTGGATCAAGGCTCTTAGAACTCCAAGGAGTCCTTCTGAACTCACTATGTTGAAGATTTTTAAAGAAATCTGAGAGACTGCTGACTTCTTGGTTCTCCATAAAGAGTGCCACTAAAGACTAAGAAGCTTTCCCTTGAATTGGTTCACTGGCCCAGCTTGTAATCTTCATATTTTATAGTTTTCCCAAATCTGCACTGTTTGTAAAGAAGGGAAAAGACTAAACCCTGCTCTAGGAGCTCCAAAACCCAAAGGAGGGCTCCAGCCTGGTGTGTGATCCATGGTGGCAGGTGGCACATGGACAGATGTCATCCATGGGCTCAGCACTGGGAATGTCCTCCTGATTTCCAGCTGGATTGGCTCCATGGACTCCAAGTCAGTGGTGTCTCTGCCAGGAATGTGGAGAATACTGAGGGAAAAGGAAGGAACAGGGAAGGCTCTGAAGTGTGAAGTTATTGGTATAAATCTTAGGCCCTTTATGGAAAACTTCCTAAAGGAAAATCTCCAACATTGCCTGGTACAAAAGGTTAGAATGGAGCTGTTCTATTCAGGCTGAGTGGCTCTTCAGGTTTAAGCCAGCTTGGAGCCTTTTCTACCCAGTGAATATTTTTTATTTCAGTCTCCATTCTGGCTGAGGATCCTGCTGTGTGAAGAGTCTGTTCTTCAGCAAGTGCAGGAGTCACTTGGTGCTTTTGACAATTCCTGACTTGGGAAGGGAAGCTCCAGGTGGCTGCCCAGGTGGATTTGTCCCCAGAGCTTGGGACACAGGCACAGAGAAGTGTCTGTGAGGTTATCTGCTCTGAAAACCGTGCAGTGTGTGGATCAGTGTGTGCTCCACCAGCATATATTGTATCTTCATTTATCCTGGGACATGTCTGTGGGAGAAGGAACAAATGCAGGTGCCACAGGTTCTGAAAAACCTGCAGCAGATGAGATGCTTCATCTGAAACTAAGCCACTGAAAGGACTTGAGCAGTAACATTTTAATGTCTGCAAAGTCCAGCAAGCTCTGCAGCAGCTTTCTACTGTTCAGCTTAGCAAAATTTCGTGTAATTGAAAAATTCCTGCAGAAACATGGTTGTACATGTAATACTTCCCTGCAGTGAGGGGATGACAGCTGAGGGCACTTGTGCCATGTTCATTTCTGCTCTATGAAGTCTGTGATTGTAGGATCACATCCACATCCCTAATGCAGGGTTTTCTTTAGTGCTTCCCACCAATGTGAGAATATTACACATTTCTGTTTGCAGGGTTCTGAGTGATTGGTACCAAGTGAATTACACTTGCCCAGCTCAGGAAAGGTTAAGCATAGCAGAGTAATTATGGAGATTTTTCTGGTAGTAGATCCCACAAAATAATCTAATTTACTGTCTAATTTTATCTGCTGTACTTACTGAGACAGCAAATAGATTATAAGATGTTTGGGGAATAGTAATTTAAAAGAGGGAAGAAAAGCCCAAACCTCAGGGTATAACTGACAGTTTGACTACAGTAAATTAATAAAGGCTCACTATATTTTGTGATAATGAAACACAAAGAGCCTGTGAGTGAGGCATCCAGAGTAGCTCAGTAATTGTATGTTATGGGGTGCAAGTGAGGCCTGTATGGAATGCATATAAAAGGCTGGAATTTGATTTTCCTCTTCCCTGACATCTGAGTGATCAATCTTTGTTGTTTTTAATGACACTTTAAATTATGTTATCACTTTTTTATTAAGCTGATTCTTTGTCTCCAGTGTCTGAAATCTGATTGCCTCACTCTTTTGTGAAAATCCTTCATTGTCCTTACAAAATTAAGATGTTTTGCTTTATTATAAAAGCAGCTTTGCTTTAAGTCCAGAATTTTTCCACAGCTGATTCATATAGAGGGAATCACCAAGGAGTCTGGCAGATTAATTGTTTTCTTCCATTAAACTCCCACTAAATCACCTATTGGGAAATTGAACTCAACTCTGGGCTTTCTGGAGGAAAATAATCAAAGGGAATAAAAACATGGCACATGTTGAGATGGCTGAATTCCCACAGATATTCTGATGCTGGGAGTGGTTTGTGAGATCCCCTAGGACAAGCTAAAGTGACAAGGAGGAATAGTTTAATAGTTTTAGTGACATCTTAACTGCTGTCAGTAACTTTTCCAGAGGCTGGCAGTGGGAAAGGAGCACCCTAAGGCACGTGTTGCTTTCAGAGGGTAACAATGGATCTCCTGGAAAAGGCATTAATGTCCTCAAAATGCCACAGACATGCTGATGGCCTTTGATCATTCCTTCAGGATGTGACAGTGGCAGTTCTTGGGGCACAGCTCCTTCCCTGCTCCGCGTCCTGCTGTCCTGGCAGATCCAGCTCCCTGCTTTCATCCCAGCCCTCAGCTCATTCCCTGCTGCAAGAACAAAAAGCCAAAGCTGCTCTTTTACATAATAAAAGAAGGTTGAAAATTTCATGGATGATGTGTCAAGGTCCAGGCTTGTCTTACTCTGGTGTTTTTCTTTAGGCCTGGTTTTGGAGCCTGTCTGATGTGCCATTCCCACGCAAGCCTGGGACATTTTTCCCAGCATTTGGGAAGCTCTTAATATGATTTTTCAAACTCATATCTTCACTCAAATTCCCTGCACTTCTTCCAAGGCAGCCTTTCTGTAGTCCTGGTGTTTCTCATGGGAACTGTGTGGCTTTCCTTACAGAGCATCTGGACAGGGACATCTCTTAGGTTGCTTTTAACACTTAATGCCAGAATGGTTTTGTTTGCTCTGCTTTTAAATTATTTGATCAGCACTTAAAATAGGATCATAAATCAATATTTATCTGAAAAATAATAGCGAGATGAGGCAAAACTCTGTGTCCCAACAATTTACCTGTCCAAGAAGGTCAGAATTGGACCTACTGATGTAATTCTAGGAAAATTTCAAATGGAGAAAGCACTGAGGTTGATTTTTGTCCATTGGCCATTCATTCCAAATAGAGACCAAGAAAGGCAGTTGTTGTAATATTCATATATTGACAGAATTCAGTTCCTTCCTGTCCTTGAAAGTGCCAGGCAGGAAGCCACCAGGTTCCCTTCCCTTTCCCCCAGAGTCTTCCTTTTCCAGCTGCAAATAAGAATGGCTCTGGGTCAGCATCCGGGCACAACTTGTCCTGGCTTGGGGTTCTTGGCATTTTATTGGAAAGTTTATTTGGTATTTCATATGGGAACTTGGAGTGTTGAAGGAACTTGGAAAAATCATGCACAAATTTGTATCAGGTGAAGGTCAGTGATGGCTGCAGGGGAGGAGGATGTGGCTGGAGGCTGAGGGTGCTGCACTGGGCATGAAGTGCCACCTTTTTCTGCCCCATTTAGCAGCAAAAGCAGACACATTGTAAGGGCTGGGTTAGAAACCCTTCCCTGCCCTTTGCAAGTCAGAGGGGGAGCTTCTGTACAGACCCTTTGTCACCTGAGGAATCTGTCTTTTGAATTTCTTAGAACCTCTATCTTATTCTGAAGTATTTCATCTCTCAGGGATGGCTTACCTTCTCACAGAAATTCAGTTCCTGTACATTGTACAAGGTGCACTGCTGTCCTTGTGTTGTAAAGGCACAGTCTCTCCTGTTGTACCTCCCTCAGCTTTCCAAGCAGTCATTGCAGCTGGATCTGCAAAATGCCTTTTTCTTAATTATGTGATTACAATACCTCATTTTTCTTCAGTTCTGGCTGCTCTTGACTAAATACCTTGGATCACATTTAATTAAGAACAAGTGAAGCTACAAGTGCAAAAAGATGAGCTGCTCTCGTGGAATTGATAGGGTTGAACTCAATTTTCAGTGTGGTGTAATTATAACTCCTCTGTGTCCCACACTGGGGTGGTGTCCATGGAATGACCCTGTCCCTGTGTGTGCAGGTCTGGCCAGGGGATCCCAGGGACCTGGGCTATGGCCAAGGCCATGTCCATGGAATGACCCATGGAATGACCCATGGAATGACCATGGCCTTGTGTGTGCAGGTCTGGCCAGGGTATCCCAGGGACCCAGGGTATGGCTGAGGCCATGTCCATGCAATGACAGGGTCCCTGTGTGTGCAGGTCTGGGTGCTTCCAGCTGCTGGCCAGGGGTATCCTAGAGATCTGGGACATGTCCATGGAATGGCCCTGTCCCTGTGTGTGCAGGTCTGAGGCCACGTCCATGGAATGTCCCTGGAATGACCCATAGAATGGCCCTGTCCCTGTGTGTGCAGGTCTGAGGCTGTGTCCCTGGAGTGACCCATGGGACATCCCTGGGGTGACCCTGTCCCTGTGTGTTCAGGTGTAAAGCCATGTCCCTGGAGTGACCCATGGAGTGACCCTGTGTATCCCTGTGTGTTCAGGTGTGAGGCTGTGTCCCTGCAATGTCCCTGGAGTGACCCTGTCCCTGTCCCTGTGTGTTCAGGTGTGAGGCCGTGTCCCTGCAATGTCCCTGCAATGTCCCTGCAATGTCCCTGGAGTGACCCTGTCCCTGTCCCTGTGTGGGCAGCTCTGAGGCCGTGTCCCTGCAATGTCCCTGCAATGTCCCTGCAGTGTCCCTGGAGTGACCCTGTCCGTGTGTTTCAGGTCTGGCCGGTTCCAGCTGCTGCCAGGGGGGGTGCTGGAGATCCGGGATGTGACCGAGGCCGACGCCGGGACCTTCACCTGCATCGCTGAGAGCGGCAACGACACCCTGGAGGCCCAGGCAGAGCTGGCAGTGCAAGGTGGGTCAGAGGTTTTCATTTGCACAGAAAACACTTCTCCAGATGACGAAATATCTAAGTTTATTCTGTGATGAGTTCTGTGCCCCGTTAAAAACTGAGCCCCCTCCAGTCCTGTTGTAAATATTGTTACTCTGATTGATTTCCAAACTGCTTATGATTTCCTAAATAGCCAAATGAGCAATGTGCTTCTGTAATACAGCCAGAGGGTGCTTAAAAGCTGCTCTGTCTATCAAATGTGGTTGATGTCATGTAGCTGAAGGAGGGCCAAGGCCACAGAGTGGCTGATCCCATCTGAAAGCCAGCCTGTGGTACTGCAACCTGACTGTCTTTGGAAAGGACATCTCTAATGCATTTTTCATAATCCTTAAATACATTATTGTTTTCATTGAGCTTGAGAGAAGATGCAAGCAGAGATATCTGGTAATACGCTGGTTTATTGTGTGTGTAACTGTTTTGCTTACTCTTGCAAGCTATTTTTACTAGAAAAGGTACTGAAATATTGATAATGTAGTTTTAAAAAGCATCTTACTATACATAAAAAGGTAAATAAAGCAGAATGGGTAAGCAAAGAAAATAGACTGGAAAGAATTCAGGTAAAAGCTTGCCTTCCTTGCCTTTCTTACCTTCCATGAGGAAATCTCTTTTTTATTGATTGGACCCTAGTAGGGGTTTCCAGTTCTTTCTCTGGAGTTTCATGGCAGGGTCCTTATAAGAGCTTACCTGACTTGGTTTACTGTGGACTTTGGTACTACAAAGTTGATCTAAAAAGTAATTCTGGGGGGAGAAATTTATTCACTGAACATCCATAAATGAAGGGTTTTCTAGAAACAAAAGGAAGGGTTTTCTGACCAAAAGGAAGCACTCAGACTCTCTCTGGTCACAGATAAAAAAACTCACATTTTTCTTACCTTGTATCTTGACCAAAAGAAAGATTTGGTGCTCTGGCTTGGGAAATACCTCCAACTAGAGGCTTCAGAAGGCTTTACTATGGCTTCAAACAGCTCATGTGTGCTGTGTTTAATTCAGTTCCAGCCTCTCTATTTTACAGAATTGGCTTTGTGTTTTATGGGCAGTGACAGCAATTAATAACATTAATGATATGATGCAATTAAGCAGGTTGTGGATAAAGCTGAGAGGAGCCTTAGTGCAGCACATCCAGCTGGGTCACCTGGGATGAAAGTGAACTGGGACAACTCTTTTGCTCCTTATCTGAACCATTGTCAAGGATTTCTTCATTTGGTTGTGAAGATTTAGAATGTTCTGCCAGGCCTTCCATGCTGATGTTTTGTTACACACCTGGCACTGGAAAGAAAATCCTTTATGCTTGAGTATTAAAATATATTAAAGATTCTACAGAGTGCATTTCAGATATGACATTTCTGATTTTACTTCTTAGTTCTCATCTTAATTCTACTTTCTTTGAGAGGTCACTGTAGGGAGTAATTGTATTTCTGCATTACTGTACTTTGGTGCAGGGTTGAATAGCTTGAATAACTGTTACCTGATCCCTGGATCATTTCCTTCTAGACCGAAGAAATTGTCATCTCTCCCCACCTAGTAACAGCATGATTTTGCTTAATTTAAGTTCTTTCTGCCATTCTTGGAAATGAGTCTGGCAGTGTTTCAGACAAAGAATTCATTTTTGAGCACTGTATTTTTCTACAGCTCTCCTTGAAGCCCTTGTTTTCTGTAAGAGGTTTCACTCTGTACTTGGGGCTGTGCTTAGGCAGCCAATCATTTTCCTTCTAATGACATTTCTTCATGGCAGTTTAGACATGGAATTGTGTGCCAAGGGGGTGATGCCATTGCTTGGCAGTGTTAGGGCAGTGGAACTGGAGAGGTGTTCCTGTGCTGCCTCTTGACTGAGCTTTCCTGGCAGTGCCAGCTAGGGGCTGACTGAAATTTGCAGGCAGAAACTGTAGGGGGATAGAATAGAAGAAAATTGAGATAGTGTAGAAAGTAATCTGACCCCTAAGGAGCTGCAGCTGGGCCAATTATCAAAGCTCAGGAACAGGCCTGACTTCACCAGGCCACAGCTGTAACCAGTGAAAAGAAAAGTGCTATAAAGAGTGAGGTGGCTGGGTGAAAAGGGAGCTGGGGTCAGTTGGCTGCTTTGTGAAGAAGAAAGAGTCAGTGCTCTGAGGAGCTGCCCACGAGAAACACCCAAGAAGGTTTGGAACTTTTGTGATAAGGAGACAACAGAATGGAACCCCTGTGATAAGATGACAACAAGAAACAATCTGCTTTATCCACTTGTAAGTTTGACTTTGCATGGACTCAGGAATGCTCTTAAAGGTCCCTCTGCTCCCTGATCAGCTTTTCTGTGTCCTCTGAGAAGGTTACAAAACGCTGCAAGCAAATGAGTGTCTCTGGTATGGTGCTGACCACTGGAATTCTCCTTCCATGGCAGTGGAGATGAAATTCCTGCCCATCCCTGGGGGAGGGTGCCCTCAGGTGTGTCACACTGGGGCTGTGCTCAACTGGCAGGAAAATACCTGAGTTTTACCCTGGGTGTGTGGAGGGTACGAGGGAGTGCTCGGGGAAAGCTTATTCCAGTTTATATGGGACTGTACAGCCACCAGTCTTGGGAGTTCCTGGGGTGTTTTCTGTTACTTTTGGCACCATTTCCAATTGGGAGAAGTGGTACCTTCAGTGCAGTTACTCAGATCCTACTGGTAACACTTAAGGATGTCACCAGTTTCACCTACCTGAGAATAGTTGAACCCCTGTGTCATAAATGTGAGGTGCTAGAGGAGCCTTCTGTTGCTCTCATGCTGGGTTTAAAAAATGATTGGGATTTGTTTCCTTACATACATCCCAGAAGGACTGAATCAGGAAAATGGCCTTTAACTTGACTACAAAGGAACTGAAGAGTCCAGAAGAATTCTACACAAATTTTCTGTCCTCAATCTCTTTATGTGCATTGTGTATCTGGGAGGTAGAGTCAAGAAATGTCCTTACCTTTGGAAGGGAATTTTGGCTGCCCTATTCCTGAAGATGTTCCAGGCCAGGCTGGACAGGGCTTGGCACAGCCTGGGCTGGTGGAAGGTGGCCCTGCCATGGCAGGGGGTGGGTGTGACCTGTCAGGTGCCTCCCAACCCAAACCATTCAGTGATTCTATGTACCTGCAAACTGGAGATGTCATGGACCCGCTGGCCACACACTGAACCTTTGCCTGGTGCATCTGAGAAGTGATTTCATGTGGGAGAGAGCAGGGAATGTCCCAGGGAAAGCTGTGGCTGAGACAATCCCATCCCCTAAAGCTGGACATTGCTGAATCCTGCCCACACTTGGGTTAGGGCCAAGCTCTGAATGCACAAAACGTGGGCACCTTTGTACCCAGTGTCACAGAATGGGCAAAAAGGACCTCCTCAGTTTTTCTGGGGTGCAAAAGCAGGGGACACTGTGGGAAATGGATTTGTAGAGGATTCTCAGGGCCTGACAGAAAGCTCACATATCTGTATGCAAACCTTGAGATAAGAAATGCTGACTTAGAAATGCCATGGAATAGGACAGACATTGTGGAGAGAGAAATGGAACTAGAAACAACTTTCAAAGGATGGCCTTGCAAATAAGACCAGGTACTTTGGAGAAATAGAACTATGAAAGATGCATTTAGATTATTGGCTTTAAAGCATTTCCAGCATGGTGTGACAAAAGCTGATAGGCCAAGAAATGCTTATAATGTAATTAGGAAATACTTGGCTTCTGATTGTGATGGTGTGAATTATAACATCTGTATTGTCTCACCCTTCTCATGAGACTGAAAATGGAATAAAAGTTTTTAAAACACCTCTCAGCTGCCCCATCTCTGGGTCAGAAAAGGGTTAAATCCAGCAGGTCACCCCAGTCCAGGCCAAGAAAGGGCAGGACACTTCCCATGGTGGAGGCAAGAATTTGGAGCCTGAAAAGTCACCTCTCTCTTGGCTGTAGTGGCAGTGCTCTCCCCTCACTGTGGGTGCTGCCACCAGGTTATTTACAACACCTGTAATGAATTGAGAGCACTGGAAAAATTTGTTTTGCTCTCTCCAGGCATGAAAGAATCTGTAGCATTTCCCTCAGATAAGGCTGGGAAGTGATGACAGCAGAGCTGGGCAAACAGGTAGTTATTACTGTATTTCATGTGCTCAGCCTGGGAGAGCCAGAGTGGCAGTTAAATACTGGGAAGGTCACGAGTTCAGCCCTCATCTGGGCAATATTTCAAATTTATGGCTGTGCCCAGCACCCTGGGGGTTTGTGCTGGGGCTGGGGCTGAGTGAGGTCACCACAGGGCCTTCCTGTGGCCTGCCTTGGTGCTGGGGTGGGACCAGCAGCTTGGGGGGACTTTTTCTCCCTGTTGAAATATTTCCTGCAGTTAATAATGAACCAGAAAAATCAGAAACCAACAAAAATTTCCATTTTTATTCTCCTGTAAAATTGACATGGCAGGTCTGAAGCCTCTAAAATAAATAAGTCCCTGTGTTTGTGGGAGAAGAGTGAGAGTTGCCCTTTGCTGTTGCTTGTTATTGCCTTTCAGTGAGTTTTTGGAATAGCAGAAAATCAACTTCTGAGTTGTCTAGGACAGCATTCAGTGTCTGATAGTGTATCTTAAGTATTATGCATGAAATGTCTCACTGTGTGAATGTAACTAAATCTAAAAATAAAACAAGAGAAGCTTCTTTTGGGGTATCTGTAATGATAAATCAGAGATTGCATGTGGCAACTGGCTGATCACGGCCTCGTTCGTGCTGCCAGAGCAAATTGTGTGGAAAAAACCAAATGCAGAAATGTTTTGATGGAATTGTCCACTTTGTGCTTTAGAAGGAAGTGCTGGAAATATTTTCAGTAGAGCTGACAAGGCTCACAGCAATGGCAAAGCCTCATTCCAGCAGAAAATAGGATAATTTTGAGTGTTGGTCCTGCAGTGTCAAGAACAGTGATTTCTGTGTTCTGGAGGGTTGGCAGGATTGCCTCACCTTGATTTCCCTGCTGCCTTTGCTCTTGCTGGGATGGGGTCTCTAGTGCTTGGATTACTCATGGCATGTCATTATTTTAAAATGTTAATTGAAGATTTTGGCTTAAAAAACTAGTTGTGATTATGCATCTATTAACATATGACTTGTTATTAAAATAAAATGAGAATGTGCCAGGATGTGTGAGGCAAGTCAAGGCTTTCTTTAAAACAAAACCAGGACAGCTGCACAAGGGAGAGCCTGAATGTGAAGAACCCTGGGCTTGTTTTCCAGGGCTCTCTGGGGCAGCTGCTTTGATAAAAGCTGCTGCCATCCACCCCAGAAATTGTAGCTGTTTGCAAAGCACATTAAATCCTGCAGCAGCAGAGTAATATGTCTGGGTAACTGTTATTTTTGCATTAAGCTTTCATTATTATTGAAAACAATTCCAGGGAAGAAATTTGAACCATCACTGGAAATTGCTCAGACCTCTCTCATACCTTCTAGATGATCTTCATCGATTTCCCTCTCTAATTAAACTCAGTGCTGTATTTGATAATGGGCTGCTCCTCAATTAGAGATTCAGGAGATGCTGCATGAACCTGAACTTGTTAAAGGCTCATGTGGGGGACAAAATATTGTCCTTTTTGGGGGTCTCAGGATGTGCTGCTTGGGGAAGCTCTTGGAAAGAAAAACATCACCTTGGCTTCACAGGAGTTATTTCTTGCCCTGAAAATGTAATGAGTAATTAGAGACCTTTCTTCTGTAGTGATGCAAACAAGGGCAGAGAGTCCAGGAGTCTGGTGTGGATGCTGGATGAGCTGAACTCCCTGGAGTTTGGGTCTCTACCACTGCACTTCACTGTTTGTCTGAAAAGGCTTTCTGAAAGTCCTCACTGTTGCTCCTTGGTGTAGTTTAATGTGAATGGAGTTCACTTGTGAATTGAACTAACTGGGAATTTTTGCTTCTTGCATTTGTACTCAAGGCAAGGCTTGCTGGTGGAAAAGTTATAAACAGATATTCAAGGGCATGGGAGAGGAAGGGCAGGGGAGTGTTATTTCAAGGCTACATCATTTGTTCAGATTGTACCTGGACACCAGAAAAGCCCATCTTCAGGAGAGCTGTCATTTTTAATACTAAAGATAACCTTCCCCAAGATGTTCTTTGCATCATGCGAAGGTCCCACTGCTGTGTTCAACACTGTGACCTGATTTCTGTCCCACAGGGCTTGGGCACAGCAGAACCTCTGCTTTTCCTGCTCAGTGTCTAAATCTTGTTCTGTAGCTGGACTGTTGTAAGTTTGCAGGTTTTTTGGTCTGTCTGGATGTTTTTCTAAGACCAGGAGGAACATTTGTCCAGCCCTTGACACGTGGAAGAGAGCTTGCCTTGGTTCTCAATGGGGGCACCAACATTTGTTTTCTTTAGCTGCATTTCCAAAA
Source organism: Camarhynchus parvulus (assembly GCF_901933205.1). NCBI lineage: Eukaryota > Metazoa > Chordata > Aves > Passeriformes > Thraupidae > Camarhynchus > Camarhynchus parvulus. The sequence goes on from NC_044580.1 coordinate 2,772,403, forward strand.
GTCACCAGTGAGCTTTGCTGGAATTTCAAGGAGCATTCTCTGGTAGCAGTGCAGATGTTTAACATTCTGTGGGGGTGTCAGAGAGCAGGGAAATGTGAAATGTGTTGTAGGAACAGCTGAGGGAGCCCTGCCAGGCCATGATCTGTGCCTTGCTGCCGTGTTCCAGGCGGGGGGCACTTGGCAGCTCAGGGCTGGGAAGGATTTACAACCTTTCCTGGGCTCAGGCTGGGCAGGGGCACCTGCTGGGTGTGCCTTGGTCAGTGGGATGGATTCCTGTGGTCAGGAGGAGGCTGGGGTGGTCCCGGGATCATCCCAGGGATGATGTTCAGCCCCTCTATATGGACCATCCCCAGCACCATTGGGTGTGCAGCCCCCAGATAATCCTGCTGCAAGGGAGGCTCTTCCTCTTCCAAAGTCTCTTTTCCAAAGATCTGACAACATTTAATCATGAGGTTTTGTACATGAAACATCTGGAATTCCCTGTAATTGTAAAGGCAAATTCCCTGTATTTGTAAAGGTGAATTTGTACCTGTGCAGTGTGGGAAGAAACAGCCCCAGATTCCACCTTCAGTAATTGTGGAAAGCTGAAAGATTAATTAGAATATTTTTGTGCAGTGAATGGCACAGTTTACAAAGATTACTCCAAGTCTGATTATATCTGGAAAAGTTGTCTTTGTGTTACAGAGGTGCTGCAGAGCTTTAAATTGGATTTTTGTGGTGCTGAAAAAGTTACAGAACAGCCCCCAAATGAGCAGGAGTGAATGAGGACAGGGATGAGATCCTTTGGGGTGGGTGTCCATAGTGCAATGGTGTGTGGATTTGGGAGGTAAGATCCGGAAGTGCACATGCCAGGGAGATGGGATACATGTGGAATTTAAAAAAAACCTCTTTGTGAGATATATATATTTATAAAAATCCCATTAAGAAAGACAAAACCAAGTGATCAGTAACCCACAGAATTCACACAAATGGTTTTCCTTGTAAATGTTCTTGAGGAATCCTTGGGGATAATGAAAATGTTACTAAATTAAGCAGCAGTGTCTTAAATATCTACAATGTTGAAACTGATATTGAACTGAGGGAATTGTAAAGGCTGCTTTCTCTTTCAGGCAGAGTTTCTAATAAATGAGGATCGTATTAACAGGGGTTTGAACCAGCTGCTGCTTTAGGGACAGAAATCCTTTTCCCCCAAAATGGCTTTTAAAACAGAACGCTGAGGCTTTGCCTTTGGCCTAGACAGGCAGTTACAAAATGCAGGGGTTTGCCCAGGGTTTATATTTAGGGATGGGGATTTTTTTTGGTTTTTTTTTTGGTCTCCAAACCAAAAATGTGCTTTTTGGTTTGGAACAGGCTTTGCCCAGCCCAGGATTTACTCTTTTTGCCGTGTGTTTTTCATACAATGCTGTAGGAAAGGTAAGCCCTGCTTGGCTTATGGTCCCAAGTGCCTCTTGGATGCTTTTAAGGATTCAAGGACACGGTAGATGTATGTACTAGAGATAAGCTATAGGGGTTTTAATACTGCTTTTACTCCCCATCAAAAGGAGATGACAGAATTTCAATTGCAAACTAAAAGCTGAAAGATTCAGTAGTAATTTTTAAGTTGCACATGCCAGAGACTTCCAAGAAATGTGAATGTGTGAACTAAGCAGCTCATTAAAATGCCTTTTGCCTCCAAGTGAGACTCTTTTTATAGGAGTTGTGCCCTAAATGGTGAGTACTTTTCTCTATTCATCAGGGTCATCCTTCCATTTTAATTGGGTGAACCAAGCTCCAAGTTTAATTTTTGAATTTATGGGATTTTAAATATTTTTTTTCCATTTCAGCAGAAACTTTTGCACTGTTTTCACACCACCAAATTTCGTGATGAAAACTGAGGGTGATGTTAAAGTTGAAATGCTGAGGAACACCACGCATCAATCAGTCTGGAGAGGGAGTCCATACCATAAAGTGAACATATACTTTCTTTCAAGTTAAATTTTTATGATGGTTAAGCTGACTCTCATCCAGCAGATAATTGATTTCTCTAATGGGAGCCAGATTATTGCCATTACTGGATGTCTCATTATCCAAGCTCTAGTCCTTGGCAGGGAAGTTTCTCCCAAAGTTGCAGAGATGAAACAATCCAGTAATTTGTGGGAAGGAGGAGGGCTCTTATCTGTGGTGGCTGATTCCCTCCATAGTCTTGCAGTTAATTAGTTTGTCTTCGTGAGGAGAATAATTTAAAGGAAAACCACGGTGGAGTTTGGGTTCCTGGAGTAAACAGGGTTTGGTTATGAAACTTAAACACTTGCAGTGTTCTGGAGGAGATGGGAAGCCCTGGGGGCAGGTGGGAGCTGCCTAATAAAGGTGTTTTGTGCTCCTCAAGGTGCTCTCTCCAGAGGGGTGCTGGGGGCAGGCCTGGAGGAAAGGTGGGAACAGGATCTAAGATACTCACAGAAGGAACCCAGGCTCAAACTGGGCTGGTTAATGGTTAATGAAGGGCAGAACATTATTTTATATTGAATATTTTTCTAACCAGTCCCAAATCCTGGCAGCTCTGCTGGTCTTGTTTGTTTCCAAGTGCTGACTCTAAGGTTGCATCTGTGATCTCTATTTTCACGTCCTTAGGAGCTTAAATGTAGTCTCAGTATAACATGAAATGAAGCCCTTTGCAGGTGAGGATGTAAATTGCTGTGCTGTGGTACCTCAAAGCACCCTGTGCTCTGGCAGTGCCACTCCCCAGGCTGTGTGTCTCTCACATCAGATGCTTTTAGCTTCAGTAAAGCACTTGCTTCTGTGAACACAATTTGAATAAAAGGGGGTTTGTGCTCATCCTGAGTTACAATGCTTGAAAGGCCCCCTGGAACCTCCCAATTACTGGCAGGTTAATGCACAGAATGTAGGATTACTCAGGATTTCTCTTTGTATTGCCTGCAAGTTGCAAAAGCTTCCCAAAAAAGTGCTGCTTGTCTGTCAGGAGCTGGACCAGGCAGCCCAAGGAGCAGTTCCTTTGGGCAACACAATGTATTTGTTCCATAGCAGTGTGGCAGAGTTGAATGGGGCTTGAAGGAGGTGCAACAATTTTGGCAGCCTTTGGAAATAATTCTGCTTTGTGTTCTGTAACTCAGTGAGCTCTGTAGTGTTTTGGAGCTCCAACCTCCAATTAATATTTGTTTATCCTGATGGGATAATGTTGATGAAGGACCCTGGGAAGCACAGGGCAGTCAGTGCCACCTCAGTGCCCAGCAGGGTCATGGAGCAGCTCGTGCTGGAAACTGCAGGAAGGCACAGAGGTGAGTGAGGGAAGAGCAGCAGAACCATCTGCCTGGGCCTTGTGCAAAGCATCACACCCTGCCCTGGTGATCCCAGCCTCTGGAGAGTCACGGATTGGTGTGTGTGCCCCTGGGTGAGTGAGGAATTGTGGCCCTGGCACAGGGTGCCCTGGGGAGCTGTGGCTGCCCCTGGATCTGGCAGTGCCCAAGGGCAGGCTGGGCTGGGCTCTGAGGGGTTGGAACTGGTCCCTTCCCCACCAGCCCATGGCTCTGTGACAGGGATGGAGCTGCTGCTGGCCAGGGAGCTCAGGCAGGCTTTGTGCACAGGGTGGAACCAAAGAAGCTGAAGTAGAACTTCAAAAAGGTCACTTTTCTGTACTGAAAGTCTCTTTTGAGGTGAGTTTATAGCAGCTCACAGCTCAGAGCTGAGTCAGGGCTGCAGAACAAACATTTCACTAAATTCTAATGATTTACTATAAGCTGTGTGCCTTGCTTTGGAGAATCTTTAAAATATTATTTTGCCTTTCCTTTCCCCTTTGGGCAAATAATTTTTTCAGCTTTCCCAGTACATGTATAATTAATAACTTTGTTTACTGACAATGTCAGCACTAACATAGCTCTGATTTATAGTGTTTATCTTTTGCCTGTTTCCTGTAGCACATCATAAGATGCCACATAGAGAAGAAACTGTATTTTAGGAAGGTGCTTCCAGAAAAATAAGAGTTCATTAACACCACCCTGGTATGTTCTCTTGGCTTCAGAAGAAACCATAAGACTCAAATCATTGTGCTTTAAATAATTGGCTGAAACTTTGCTTTGCTCTCTGGGAATTTGCATGGAAAGGAAAGAGCCACTGGAGGCTTTGTGGGGCTGGGAGGAGGCTCAGTCCCACAAGCTCAGATTTCTGGGCTGGAGCAGCTTTGGCTCTGTCCTTGGCACTGGCTGTGCTTTTGCTCCCAGTCACACACTCATCTGCACAGTGCATGCTTCTTGCTCTGCTAATTTGCTTAAACGATCATTAGTGTGATTAACCATTAGCGCAGTGATTGCAGAGCTGCTGATCTCCCTGCTTAGCGTGATTAACCCTTAGAGGGGTGATTGCAGAGCTGCTGATCTCCCTGCTGCTGCTGCTCAGATTGCAGCTGGGCTGGGCCAGGCAGACACACTGAAGTGAGGGTTTCCACAATGAACCTGGGAACTCATGTAAAATTCCCCTGGGTGTAAACAAGTGCTGGAGCACATGAAAAAAGCTTTTATGGAGCCTCCAAAGGGTTTCCATGGGCTGCTGGTGCTGTTAGCAGAGCTCTGCATCATCACATCAACCACAGTAATGTTCAATCAGGACTTGGAGTACTTGGGGAAAGGATTGTGGGTCCAAATGTTAAGCTGGGTTCTGTTGGAAAACTGGAACTAACTTCTTTAGTTTCACATGGGATTGTAATTGTTGAGTGTTGTTTTCCAAGGAAAAGAGAAAATTCTTTGAAGTGCAGGAAAATCTTAGGGATTAAAGGGGATATTTGAATTTTGGATGTGGCACTTGGGGCTGTGGTTAGTGATGGATCTGGCAGTGCTGGGGTAATGGTGGGACTCAATCTTGGGGGTTGTTTCCAGCCTAAAGGATTCTTTGGTTTGCCTGGAACAGCTCAGATGTGTAAAATGTCATTTGGAAGAACATCTTTCCCTTGTAGGGATCCATTGTTGTACCACCTTGCCAAAAATACTGTTCCAGGAAAGTATTTTAGAATTATTGACCAGAGTTTTTATAAGGAGGCTCCTTTGCCTCTGTTAAACTGGTCACTTTAATTTACTAATTTGAAATCTGAAGACTCTTAGAACTTCCTAATCTATTAACTGTTACTAATTTGTAGTTAAAATGTGTGAATGCTCTGCAGTCTCTCTTTGAGGGAAAATTCTTTTCTAGAATATCACAAACTTTAAATATGAAAAACTTCCTTGGATTTGAGATGTGCACCTTATCCATAATACCTGTGTCAATTTCTTTGCCTTTACTCAAATAGCTGGATTTTATTTAAGAAAAAACCATTACTGGAATCTGTGCTTTCCTGAATTCCTGTTCTGAATTCCTGCTGCTCTCACTGGCCTCATGTGCTGGGCCAGGTTTCAACAGAAGAGATTGTAAAGGCAAATTTGTACCTGTGCAGTGTGGGAAGAAACAGCCTCAGATTCCACCTTCAGTAATTGCAGAAAGCTGAAAGATTAATGAGAATATTTTTGTGCAGTGAATGGCACAGCTTACAAAGATTGCTCCAAGTTTGTTTTGTATCATTCTGTACCTCAGTGGTTAGAATCCATTTGTGTTGGGAAGGATGAAACCTGGACAAGAAAGTCTCACAGATATGTCTGTTTAGCAGAAAGATTTTTGAATGTAGAATCTGAAGAAGGAATAGAAATGAGAGCAAGTTTTGATATAGAAGAAAAGAATTGCTGAGCCAGTGTTACTGGCTAACCAAGGAGGCAAAGGGGATGTTAGTTAGAAGGGTTTTTATGACTTAGAGCAAAGGATAAACCCACCTCAAACAAGAAAATGATTTTACATATTTGAAGATAAAAAATGTAAAAGGGAAATGAGAATCTCTTTTGGTAGAGTCCCCCAGGAGCTCCTGTTGGATGGTGACAGCTCTGGTCCCAGGCAGGGAATGCTGCAGGATCCCATGTTCTGCCAGTGTCCAGAGGCAGATGGCTGAGGGGATTTAAGTAAAGGGTGAGAACAGTTCTTATTTCCCCTGGGTCATGTCCTGTTCTCCAGGCAGAGTGGGGTTTCCTCTGTGGTTTCTCCATTATTTATCAATCCCCCATAGATTTCTTTTCAATTATTCCATTTTCTTCTCTCACTCCATGTAAACATCTTGTATCCCCCTCATCCCATGGCTCTGAGAAGAACAGCACCTTCTTTTCTTTATTTTGTGCCAATCTGGTAAATTTATTTGGTTTTTCTTTTCCCAGCTTTCATGGGAAAGGCTGAGCCAGTCCACCCTTATTCCCCCACTATGCCAGGCATGTTTATCTGGGCCTTTATTGAGCTCTTGGAGTTGTTTCTTTTCAGGCTGCAGAGTCTTGTTTGCTGGTTCCTTACACAGAAGCTGTTATTGAAGTGGGTTGTAATTAAGGTTATTTTTGGGATTTGTAAATTAGAAGGGACTTTGATGTGAAGATGGGCCTGCATTCACTGAGCTGGAAAGGAATCAGAATTGATGTGGAAAGGCAGCCTGCAGAATTTGTGTCATTACAAGACAAAAACATGGAAAAGCAGTAACTCTGTGTTTTCTTTTGAACTTGATCAGAAAAAAGCTGTTTTTTGTAGTGCCAGGATGTGCCTGGATCCAGCAGCAGCTATTGGTGAACATGAGAGGGGCCTAGTTGATCCCATAAATTATTTTTACTGTTCCCAACCCTAGTTTGTCTTTTCCCCAAATGATCAGAAGCAATCTATATTCAGTGAACAAACAGCTTAATATTTGAAATAATCTTAAAATGTGTGTCCTTCCTGGCCTTTGGAGCTCCTCAGTGTGCAGCACACAAATGAACCCCCTCACTGTGAGGGCTGCACTGGGAAATATTCAAAGATATGGGATGTCAAGGCTTGCTGCCTTTAATTTGTCACGTCCTCTTTTCCCTTCTTATGGGATGAAGTTAGGAAATTCTTAAATGTGTGCTCTCCTGCTGCTTCTCCCCAGGATCTCACTGCCTTGTGCACTGCACAAACTTCACAGTGCTACTTTATTGAGAAAATACTCAATATTTGCTGTTTTTCCTTATTCAGGGGGTAGTCCCATGATTTATTTATACTGCTCGGTTCAAATCCATATTTATTCCTGTTTTGGTATTCAGCTCCATGGCACCTGAATCATTCATAACCACTAATGAATGTATTTTTGCTCTCTGCTGAAATGAAGTGGCATTGAATCCATTTAAAAAATTGACTGGGACACAGAAAAATTAAGAGGAAATGTATCCAGCTGTTTTAGTGCCCAGTGTGAGACACTTGAGCATTGATTTTTCAGAATATGCATCCCATAATCTGTCCCTTCAGAGCTGTGACTGCCCTGCAGAAGGGGCTGAGGGGCCACAGCCACCTCTCAAATATGGGATTTGCTCCATAAATGTCCCCCCAGTGCCATCAGAGGGGCAGGGCTGGGGAAGGCACCTGGGGTTCCAGGGCACTGTCACATCCAGGGAGGGCCAGTCCTTCCCTCTCCACGGTGCCTCTCTGCTTTCCAGGCATCTCCCTGACATCTTCAACAAAGTCAGCAGTTTTACTGTTATTATTATTATTATTTTTAAATCTTCACATATGAAAATTATTGGAACAATTGTAAACTTAGGATTTGAGTTTTTGAAAGTCTCAAGGAAAAAAAAATAAAAGTGAGAAATGTGCCATATTCCAAATTTCAGTTATAAAGCACTTCTTACTGAGGTGTTGGGTGTCATTCTGGGTGGAGGGAGGACTCAGCCTTATATCCACCATATATATCCAGAATAAACATCCCTAAATCCTGGAGGAACACTGTATTGTTCACGGTGATTGCAGCAGTGCTGCAGATCCTCCCACCAAGGAGTCCCAGGGTGGATGGAGGATTCCTGCTGGGGATTTGTTTGGAAGGGGCAGGAGGGATCTAAACAGACACCAGAGGCAGCGTGGTGGGAACTGGGATTGGGGGTTTTGCCTGGGAATAGCTGGAAATGGGAAACAAGGCCCCAAAGGCTCTGGGCCTTGTCGTGCTCAGGGCTGTCTGAGGCCTCTGCTCCAGCTCAGCTTTGTGTGGAAAATGAGGGCTCTGGAATTCAATAAAAATTTCATTGCCTTTGGCAGTGCTGTAAGAAGTTTAAATTTTGATGAGCGTTCTTGTTATTCAGATGTTTCCATGGTACTTGGAGTAGATTCAGGGTCAAACAGGCGAGATTTCTCCTAGAAGGGCTGGGGAAGGAGAGCTTAGTAAAACAGAGAAATAATGAATGTAACAGTTTTACATTATTGATGCCTAGATTAAGGTTTTTACTTCTAAAAATCACCCAAGAAGTTGTGTGGAAGGCTCGCTTCGAATGATAATCAGTAATACCCTTGGATAAGCGTGGAGTGAGCTCTGCTCTAGTTTATTACAGCTGATAAGCTTTTCCATGTCATCTGGTGAACTCATTTCCATCTAGAAATCTCTTTTGTCATCTGTTCTTTGTCTGAGTTCCTCCTTCACTGGGGAGTTCACCCTGAGAGCAGCAGGTTGATCCCAGCCCGTGCCTCCCCTGTGCAGGTTTTGGGAGATGTCCTCCCACAGAGGGTGGGCTCAGTCTGAACAAGAAGGAAATAAATCTTTGGTGTCTCTGGACATGGAGGAGTCTTACTGGGAGCACTGCAGGGGAGGTGACAAGTGCAAAAGGTTTAGAGGCCAAAACTCTCCCATAGAAGGAAACAGGAATCTGTAAATTTGTACAGCTTCAGTGTACAGGTGGTTTGAGTTTTCACTTGTGTGTTCCCCTGTTGTGGGCAAAACATAACTGTTGTAGTGTGTTTTTTATTTGGCACATTTTTTGTTTGATTTGTGGTTTTGTAGTCCTTTTGTGTTTTTCTCCCCCTGTTTTTACAGTGACCCAGACCTGGTTTTGTTATTTAGTTGAGCCAGGTGTTGGTTTATCTGTTTTATATTAGTGCACGACAGGCACTCACTGCTGGGGCCAAATACCCTTGAGGCAGACTCACAGAGCAGTTGGGATTGGAAGGGACCTCTGGAGACCATGTAGTCCATTCGGGGTCATCCAGGAGGGTTTGGGGTGTCCCCCAAACATGGGAGACTTCACACCCTCCTAGAAAGCAGCTCTTCCTCACAGTGAGGTGGAACTTGTGATTTCATTTTTATGCCCATTGCTTCCTGATCATATTTAGAAATTCCTGTTGCTGAACACCACTGAGAAGTGTTATGGAAGCCGCTTTTCACTGATCTTGGACAAAGCTCAGCGTTCCATCCCTGCAGGGAATAGCTGAGGGAGCTGTGGCACATCTTCCCCTGGGCTCAGAGTGGGTGGGGATTCCATCCTACAGCCCTGATCCATGGGGGTGCTGTGGGTCAGGGCAGCACCCACCTGGTGTCCTTCACCCTGAGGCACACAGGAATTCCTTCTGCTGTTCCTCTGTGGGGGCCCAGGTGTGCTTGTCCCCCAGGAACAGCCCTTCCATGGCCACACAGGCAAAGGAGGGCTTTGTGTGTGTTTGTATTGACACCTCAGGTTTGGCTTTTATAGTTTTCACATTCTGTGCTGCTTTAGTGTGTGGGTCTGGGCTTCATATTATGGGATGATGAGATCTCTGCACAGGCTAGGGAGACAAAACAGTTCCTGCTCTAGCTGGGCACCAAGGACAAAGGATCCAAATCTCAGCCCAAGAGCATAAACAATGGTGGAATAAAGAGTGAAAACAAGAAGGATGGGACTTCATGGGCTGGAGCTGTAATTGGACAATTTATTCCAATATGCAAATGGGGCAGAACTTACAAAAGTGAGAGACCCCATGACCTGTGGTCCATTTTTGTGACCATTTTGGTTCATCTTGCATGTAGCTCTGGCTGGGCTCTTGTGCTGCCCAGGGTGGCTCTGTTGAGGCCTTCTGATAAATCCCTGCTTTATTCTTGAGGTCTGTCTAGTCCTTGTTCTAGGTCAGCCTTCCCAAGGCATCACAAAGGGCACAGAGGTTCTCCAGCCCCAGCTTCCCTCACTGTTCTGATGGAGCTCAGCACCATGGTGGCACTGAGGGGCCCTCCCTGCCCAAACACCAAAGCTCCCAACCCCACAGCAGAGCCAATGGCCTTGTCATGGAAACCATGAAGAGTCCAGGCTCAAACCCACCATTTATCAGGGTATGAGGGCTGTAAAGTGATGGCCATTCCTGGGTGGTAACACCCATCACCACCATCAGTATTTAGTTTTGTAGAGGGGGATCTGTGTGATAGGAGTTAACTAAGAATAAAATAGTTTGAGGATGGTTACTAAAAACACAAAGCAAAGGCACAGCCCAAGAGGTTAAACAAACACTGGGCGCGTGGTGTTTGTGTTCACAGTGAGCATCCAACACCAGTGAAAAGTTACCCTGGAAAGAGAAAAAAAAGCCAACTCCAAACCTCCCCAGAGAGCTCCTAAGGACAAGGGGAAGGAATTATTATTCTCCTGTTTATTTGCAAGTAAATTAATACAAAACTTTCAGTCATTTGCTGATAACATACAGATCTTGTGATAGTTTTTTCCAAGCCTGTCAGAGCTGGGACATCTGCCAGAGACAGCACAGGGTCAGCACATGATGGAGTGTGAGGAGAAAGGGGTGAGAAGATGGCCTGAAGCAGAAAAGTGAATTCCTGCTGTCTGTGTTCTCTGCAAAATTGGAGACTTTTGTCTTAAATTGTATTTTATCTTTTCAAATAGAGGGAGCTGGAGAGGCTGTACCTGAACTTGCAGTGTTAGTAAAATCTATTTCAGAGCAAACCCCTGAAGTGAACAGTGAGGAATCATTGGGACCAGATGGTCTTCACTCCACATTTCTTGAGGAGCTGAAGTGTGAAATCCTGAGTTCCCAAGAGTGCTGTGTAACCTAGCACCTAAATCAGCAGACTGAAAAAAATCAGACTAAGGAGATTTGGTCAGTGTGACATGAGGGTTTTAGAAGCCTTTCAGGGGAGATTTGGGAAAATGTGGGTGAGTTAATCTGATATCTGGACCTGTTAAAATGACAAAAAATTAAAATACAGTGTTGGTAGATGATTGAATCCATCCATGTGTATTTTGTGTGGAAAAAGCCACACTCTGCTATGGAGAACCTTTTGCAGGATGTTGTTGCCCTTCCTTCCCCAGAGCCTTTCTGCCAGTGTCACTCAGTAAGAGCCTCAAACACTGGTGCTGGGAGTCAGAGTGAATTCCCTCCTGCAGGAAAAAGGGAATGAATTCATTGTTTAATAGGAAATTAGAGGGGGAATGAGGTGTTGTTTTTATCTTTGGAGCTGAGTCTGCACTGCTGAATGTGGAAAAGGGGATTTGGGGTCTCCTGAGTTCATTAGGGTTGTGGAAACAAATGGTGCTGGTGAAGAACTTTGGGAGCACCTCGTGATGTGTGGAACATCCAGGTGGTGAAATGACACTGGAGTTCAGTGGATTGCACAGGGAAATGCAGCTCTGCCAGTTCCTGTAACACAGCCATGGTCTCCGACCTGGGGCTTGGCATGGCCCTGAAATACTGAAATTGGAAGATGCAGGTCTTTGGAAAATGCAAAATCTTAAAAACCAAATGAAATAGTAGGAATTGTTAGGAAAGGAATAGACACCTGGGCAGAAAAATCATTATGGGACTGTCTAAATCTGTGCTGGTCCTGGATGTCAGAAAGTGAAAAAGCCAGACAGAAAAATCCTGCTCACTACAGGATGCTGCAGAGCTCACTGCATGTCTGTACACCCAGGGAGCTTCCCAGGCAATTCCAGCTGTGGATTCATGTCCAGAGCCCTGCCTGCCTGCAATCCAAATGTCTGTGCCAGGCTGGAGCCCACAGCTTCCCACAGGAGCCTTGCTGGAGATGGGGCTGCTGCACACGAGAGCTTCTTCGTGGCTGTGTGCAGGGACTGTTGGATTCTACTGCAGCTCGTGCTGGGAGGGAATCCCATTTCCATCCCTACGTGCAAGAGTGAGCAGTTAATTGTTTGGAGTGTTATCCCAGGCCAGGACAGGGATGGAGATGTTAGTCCTGTGTCATTCCTCCTGCACAGGAATGATACATAGATATAGATAGATATCTATATATACACTAATTTCCTTTCTGCAGCACTGAGCATTTCTTTGTTAAGCTCCTGTTTGAGGTATCCACTTCCATGGTTGCATAATCCTGCCTTTGCTCAAATAACTGATTCCAGCTTTTCAATTTTTCTTTTGGAGCTAATTTTCTGAGTCATTGATCATTTTCATTGCTCTCTTGTAAATCAGAGTTCATGTTTTCCTTCAGGGGTGTGTTGGGTGGAAGGAGCTGCTGCCAGCCTCCACATGGGCAGCTCTTCCATCCCCCTGTGACACTGGCACTCATGTCCAGTTTGTGAGAAAATCCTTGTTTCTCAGGTCTTTTGCTGTGAACTTTAGTGCTATTACTTCCTACTCTATACATCTACAATGTATTATTTCTGCCTAAAAACACCCCACATATGTTGAATTACAGCTTGAGTTTTTTACTCTCTAATTGATCAGTATAATTATACTTTATATTTATTCTGTACTATTCATGCTTACCTGGTTTCTTGGTTGTTGTCCTAGCATTGAATATTGGATTTTAGTTTCTGCCTCTGGAATGTTTGTTTAGGGGCTGGTCTCTGAAGCATGGATCATATTTAGCCATTTCTGAATGAAAGCTTTTCAGTGTAAATGTAAAATAGCTGTTTTAATTCAGCCCTGCCCTTCTGCCACCACTGGAACCAGCTCTCTCTCCATGGAGCTGGGGTTTGGCATTTCCAAGGGAACTGTAAAGCTCTGAAAGTCCACAGGAGCAAACCATGGCCATCAAATGCTCATTTGGGGCAGTTCCAGCTGCTGAGCAGAGGTTAACAAGGTCACTGGAGCAGCCAAACCAGGCCCTCTCTCTGCTTTGGCTGTGCAAGAAGAGTGAAAGATTCCCACCAGTCAGGATGCCACAGGCACCAGTTCTCCCTAGGGACATTGGCTTTCATTTTTTTTAAATATACATAAAAAACCTCATTTAGTACATTAGAGAAGTCACTGCCACCAAAACTGTTCATAAACTGCAACTCTGGCTTTGCTGCAAAAAAAATTGCTGTAGTAGTTTACATTTTTATAACCTTTTTGTGTCTTGGTATGCTGATTTTTGTACATTAATTTGACACTTTTCTGTATTTCTCTAGAGGAACCCTTTTTGTCAGCTTGTGTTTGCTTTGCAAATTTTGTAGCTGCATATTAAGTGTGTTTTAAGGACATCACAGCCATGCTCAGGGATTGGGAAGAATTTGTCTTGCCTGCAACATAGTTCTGGGGTTTAAATATCTTTTTTTTCCCCAAGTATTATCCATATACTTCTGCTGGTTTTTAAGGAAGAATGTTATGACTCCTCGTTTTCATTTAAAGTGTAAATTCCTTTTTTGTTTTCAGAATACATTTGAAGAAAATCAACTAATTTGTATACAACTAACTCATGGAATTAAAAGATAATAATAAAAACCCCTGCTTTCAAACATCAATTCAAACATTTTTTCTGTGTTTTGGGGGAGGGACAGGAGGGGATGGATTAACTGGGTAATGGTCATGTTGCAGTTTGATCCTTCTTAGAAACTAAATTGCAGTTGTGAAAATTGCATTTAACTTTATAATGATTCTAATAGGATTTGGAGCATATCCTAATGGAATAGGTTGTTATCCCTGGAGGAGGAAATAAAATCCCTGTGGACCATTTCAGGCTGATATGAAATGGGCTTTATGGTAAAATGTCCATTTTAAATACTGCTGGTAATCCAGATTTGTAACTGAAAGACAAGCTGGGGATTGTGCCCTCAACATCCCTGGGAAATGGGATATAAATGGAAGTGGCCAGGAGTGCTGGAGTCAGGAGGATTTGAGATACTCTGGGAAAATGTGGCCCCTGCTAAGTTTGTGTTTGTGCTCCCTTTCTTTGGGCTGTGGGGAAGCTTCTGGAATGAGCAGATGATTTGTAAGGGGTGCCTGGAGATGCTCTCCATGGCCAAAGTGTGGGAGGAAGGGGGTGAGGAGGGGTGGCAGGAGCTGGGGTTTCACTGGCTGACCTTGGAAAGCACACTCCTCATTTCTAGGGACCGAGGGCGCCCGGAGGTGCCTGAGAAGCAGGAATGGTGCTTCAGTGTTGTCCTGGACATTTCCAGTTTGGAAATTCAGCCTTAGGCTGTTACTGGAGTTCCAGCAGTGTCTCAGGAATAGTCCTGGAAGTGTTCCTGTCCCTGGCAGTGCCCAAAGCTGGGTTGGATGGGGCTTGGAGCACCATGGTCCACTGAAAGTGTCCCTGCCCATGGCAAGGGGTGGCACTGGTTGGCCTTTGAGGTCCCTTCCAACCCAAACCAGTCATGGATTCTGTGACTTGGGAGTGTTTGGAACCACTGGTTGGTCCCGTTCTTTATTTCTTTATTTTGGGTTTGTTGGCTGCTGTGCTTAGACCAATGTGGAATTCACATTCTCTGAAAAAATCCCTTTGCCCAGGATTTTTCTCCTGGGAAGCTGACGAGCCTCAGAGAGAAGGAAAACAATTCTTATCTCATTTGCTTCTCCTGTGCTGTGCTCATGTGCAATGTGTTTGGAGATTGTTTACCCACAGGTGATTGTTTCATTGGGTTCTGCTGTGAGTTGTTTTCACTCTTTGGCCAATCAGGGCCAAGCTGTGACAGGGCTCTGGAAAGAGTCAGGAGGTTTTTTTTTTATCTTTTTAGCATTCAGTAAGTATCCTTTCTGTACTCTTTAGTCTAGTATAGCATTCTTTAATATAATATAGTATCATAAAGTAATAAATGAGCATTCTGAGACCATGGAGTCAGAGGCATCATTCCTGCCTTCCTTGGGGCAGTTCCCAGCAAATACCAATCCTAGACCAACAGCTGATTTATTAATGCTTTTTACAAAGAGAATAGGTCTTTTAAAATGATCTTTACAGCCTGTGTGTCCAAAGGAGACCATTGCTGTGCTCCTCCTGTGCAGCAGAGCTACAGACCAGTGGAGTTCAATTCCATTTCCTGCTGATCACCTGTACTTGCAGAATGGGATCCATGTCCAGCATCCATTCCTGTTTCCTCATCACCTTTGATGCAATTCCTGCTGCATGTGTGCAGTTCCTCAGCTCTTCCCATCCTTTAGAGCTGTTGGCTTAAAAAAGCATCTTATTTTTCAAATATTTCACCTTTATTGGGATGTAGCTTAGAAGTTTGAATCAACTGCTGATGTAGGTTGGATTGGGTTTTTTCTTAATCTTTTGATCATTGTTGTGATCAAAATATTTTCTTCAATCCCCAGAAGGGTGGCAGGGCTCCCTGGGGGTGTGAAATTCTGTTCAAGCATTTTGCCTTTTCAGGAGTTGTTCTGTGCTGACACGAAGAGGGGGCTGAACTGCCAAGTTGTCTTTGAAGTTTAATTGTGTGTTTGGCAACAGAGCACAGCATCTTCCCTTACAAATCTGGTTTGCTGTGGTAATTGGCTCCTTTGCTCACTGGTTATCAATTGAACTTCTCTACCACAAACATCTGTACTTGCATTGTGTTAATGCTAAACACTGACATGGTTAAACCAGAAGAGTGTGTTTGAAAAGCATTTATTAATTCGTTAACTGGGAAGTAATTGATAAAGTGAGCACTCCTCATGTCATTATCCCTTTGTGAGCAGCTTGGCATTTGCTCCATGAGCCAGAAAAGCAAAATCACTTTGAAAAAATAGGGTGTTTCAAATTCTTAATTTCCTAAATCAAAAGTAATTGAGAGTAGGTAGGAGAGTATCTACTTCAACTTCCCCTTTGTGTCAAGAAAACTCTGCCTCTTACAATTCAAAATTAATGCCTCTTGCTGGATGATGTCCCAAACTGGAGCAATATCAGTTGCCAAAGATATTTGAGTTCTTTCCAAATGTCTTCATTACAAGTTAAATATTAGTGGAGAACACAGAGTCAGAACTTTCCTGTGGTACAGTTTGGGCATTCAGTTCAGTTCTTCCCTGGCAGGGTGGGCAGGCCCTGGCACAGGGTGCCCAGAGCAGCTCTGGCTGCCCCTGCATCCCTGGCAGTGCCCAAGGCCGGGTTGGACAGGGCTTGGAGCAGCCTGGGACAGAGAAAGGTGTCCCTGCCCATGGCAGGGGTGGGATGAAATGATCTTCAAGGAACTGTCCAGCCCAACCCAGGCTGGCATTCCATGCTGAGTTTTTCACGCGAGTTTTTGTGCTTTTGGCAGTCACTGGTACCAGCTTGTGTCTCTTTGTGTTCCTCTGACAAGATTAACATGTGGCTAAGGAATTCAAACTCACCTGTAATGAATGTTTTGGAAGCATTGTACATTCATGGAAAAACAACTTTTCCAATTCTTGTATTCCCTTTTTTCAACTCTGCAAGCAGCGCAGAAATCGATCGTGTGTGTGAGTAGAGCCAGAGATGGAAGGGAAATGAGAACATCAGAATTGATCAGCAGGGTGAACAAAATGAGGCATTAGTTAAAAAGGGCTAACCACGAGCAGCAATGATTGGCCCAGGCTGGCAGGGGATGCATGTGGGAAGGGCAGAGGCAGAGTGATGGACTGGGTGAGGGATTTGCTGCAGTGCTGCTGTGGTATTTATGCCATTTGTCAAGGCACTGCTGAGACACAGCTGAAATTCTGTGGGGACCCAGGACATTCCTCTGGCTGCCCTGGGTAATTCCAGACCCTGGCAGGGGGCTCAGAGACCTTGGCACAGAGTCAAAACCACCTGTGCTTTGGATTTTAGCCCATGGAAACAATTACCAACTTTGTGTGAGGAGTTACAAGCCACAAGAGTTTGAGTAGCATGACAGTGAATTTGTCACAGGGTGAAAAAGTAGAATTTTGGGGTTTTAGAATGGGGGTTCAAGAAGCAAGATGGAGGAATCTGGGCGTGTCCTCTCCTTCTTCTCCTTGGCCTCCATCTTCTGCTGTGATGGTGACACTTTTGGATTGGTTTAGGATAGAGACAGACTGTCTAACATAGGTGATAGGTATTGGAAAATTATTGTAAATAAAGTACAGGTAGTTCTTAGTATAAAAAGGTAACATCACCCCAAGGGCAGGGGCTGTGCTACAACCCAACCTGCTGGACAGATTTCAGCAGATCAGAGAAAGAATGTAACAGGTAAGAAAAAATAAACAACCTTGAGAAGCAGAACCAACGAATCTCGACTTCTTCTTCGGTCATGGGGCTGGGAAAAAAGACTTTCTGATATCTTGGGGGTCATCTCAACCACAGAAACCTGAGAAAATTCCATGTAAATGATTGAAACTCCACAGGCTCTGGAGATGGATTCAGGCTGGAGCACATCCAGGGCGTTGGGAGGAATTGTCACAGCAGAGCAAACGTGACTGGTTGAGGCACCCAAAATAAGGCTGGGTAGGGGAAGGGAGGGAGCAGTAGCACAGCTTGTAATAAATAACAGTGCTGAGGATAAATACCAGGGAGGAATAAAAATAATTTTCATAGAGAATAAATTACAGCAATTTGGTGGCAAATAAATTCAGAAGAGAGTTTTTAAATGTCAGTGTTGTGTGGGGTGGTAGCAGCCATCAGAGAGTAAGCACAGAAATATCAGAACCTTTTTAAGGTGGAATTTATGATGCGTTTGGTACATTTCTGGGAAGCTGGTATGACAGGGGTGTCTGAATGCACAGGCAGCTGGGCTCAGCCCCATCCAGCTTTTTGCTCCTGTGTGAGAGTTAGAGCAGTGAATGTACAGCTTTGTGTAGCTTTGCGCCCTTACCTGAGAGGTAAACCACCTCCTTACTCTAAAGTATTTCCATTTATTAATGTTCTCTTTATTCATTTATAATCCAAAACATAAGGGGGGGGAGTGGGGGAGCTGCTCACCTCCAACTGTTTTAATTTAAAAGTATTAAATCCATCTACAAACCTTTGGGATCATTTCAGAGGAAGAAGTAAAACATGACCTAGGATTCCTTATCCACAGCCCCAAATAAACCCCATTGAGAGGCCAACTGTGTAAATTGTTTGTCTAAACCCCATGGCCCTTCCATATTGACTTTCTTTGCTAAATATTAAAGGGCAAAAGGCTGCTTTGGGCTTTCCTGGAACTCCAACAATGTGAGCTGCCAACACAACTAAGAGAATTGTCCTGTGCTGGGAGCACAATAAACACAAATAAACAGGTGGGTGTTCTCTGAAGAGGATACTCCAGGAGTGAGGGCCTGCAGGGCTTGGTGCTGCAGAGGCCCTGCATGCAGATGGAGGCTCCTGTAGGAGAAACTGTGTCTGTGCACCAATCACTTGGGGCTGGTGTCCTCAAAAAATCTGTATCTCAGAGTTTGTGTGACTTTAAATGTGTTTGATGGAATTAATCTCACTCTGGGATCTTGAGGACATATAGAAGGCAGCCAAGACCCAGAGTAACGCCTTTGGTGCATGTTGTAAGTGAAGAACTTCTGTTCTTCCTAAAATTTATGTTCAGCTTCTGCTCTGCTGTGTTATAAATACACAGCTCCCCTCCTGTACGCCCATGAAATGTCATCGCTGTGGTACAGGGGCACCTGGCTGCTCATGGACATCCTGTTTCCTTGGCTTCCACAGGCCACAGAAGAAACTCCTGGCCTCAGTGCAGCACTTTTTGTTTCGTAACCTCAGCTCCTTCACTGGAACATGAGGCTGTGGTGCCCTGGGAAAGTTTCATCTCAGTTTTGTGTCCATTCATTTTTAAAAGTACTTTTTGATATAATGGTACCTTTTTTTTTCCTATTGACTTGAACTCCCTGAGGTTTAACTTGCAGTTTATACACCTCAGTTCCATTTCTTCTTTCATGTGGTCTCAAGAGGTCATTCCCAATTGGCTGGATGCTCTTGGAACCCTGGATGCTGAGAATTTTAAACTTTCTCTGCTTTAAGGCACAGACCCTCAAGAGAGCACTGCATTTGACCTGAGGCTGGGGAGAAGACTTTAAAAATTGATTGATAGCACTGGGATTATGGGTGTGTAGTTGGTTAGAACTGTGTAATATCACAGGGTGGAAAACTTAGAGGTTGGAATTTTAGAATATAGAAATAAATGTGAAGCAAGATTGAAGTTTTAAGGCAGAGGCAAGTTATTCTTCTTTACCTTCTTCCTTCTTCTCCATGGTTTTAGGTGATGTTTTGTAATTGGACAGAAAAGTCCACATTGCAGGCTTTGAGCAATCAGTTATTGGGTTAAAAGAGAAAATAATCTAGGTGTCATTTCTGAACTGGATAGTTTAGTCTTAAAAGACCTTGTAACAAGAGATTGTTGGCCATTTTGTGCCTTGCTAATGAAAAGCTGCAGAACTCATGGTTGTGAGGCTGTTTCACTGATAAGAAATAATCAACACCTGGGTCCAAACATGAGCTACCATCTCAAATACCTTCAACCCCAACCTCCAGAACCCACAGGATCCCAGGATGGTTTGGGTTGGAGGGGACCTTAGAGATCCTGTCATTCCCAGCCCTCTGCTGTGGGCAGTGACACCTTCCCCTGGACCAGGCTGGCCCAAAAGTGATTCTAGAAGAACTCCCAGCTTGTGTGGGTGTCTGTCAAAGCTGAGCTGCACCTTCCTGCTGCCTTTGCTGCCACTCCTGCCCAAGTGCCCAGTCCATCTCTTGGTGTCGAGCTGGCTGTGTGTGGGACTGTCAGGTCTCTTTCTCTCTCTAACATCATCTCCTTATCTTTGTTCCTTCCACCCTGAAGTTCCCCCCACGTTCCTGAAGCGCCCGGGCAACATCTACGCCCACGAGTCCATGGACATCGTGTTTGAGTGCGAGGTGACCGGGAAACCGATGCCGACTGTCAAGTGGGTCAAGAACGGGGACGTGGTGATCCCCAGCGACTACTTCAAAATCGTGGTGAGTGCACTGCCCATCTTGCATGTGTTTGGCCTGGCAGTTCTCCATAGTCATGGAGATTGGGTTCTTCTCTAGAACCTGCTTTTGTCCTACTGATGTTGGGTATTGCCAGCTGGGGGTTATGTACAAATCACAAACAGGACAGGACTGCTAGGAACAAGCCTTGAGCTGTTTTGTTTTCCAGCATCACTCTCATTACATGGTTATGACAACGGGAAGGTGCCATCAGCTCACATCCCAGGCATGTTTTTGGCCTGTCAGTTCTCCATAATCATGGAGATTGGGTTCTTCTCTAGAACCTGCCTTTGCCCTGTTGATGTTGGGTATCACCAGCTGGGGTCTCTGTACAAATCACAGACAGGATGGGGTTGCTGGGAACAAGCCTTGAGCTGTTTATTTTCCAGCATCACTCTCATTACATGGTTATGACAATGGAAGATGCCACCAGCTCACATCCCAGGCAGCAGAGCAGGAACTTAATGTTACAACTCACTCTAAAATTTTTTTGGCCAATCACACAAAGCAAAAGCACATTGACAGCAGTTCCATCCAACCACTGTAAGCACACGTACCTTTGGTTAAACAATGCTTGCTTATTTTGAATACAATACCTGCTTGTAAGCCTTAAAACACAATGCACAGAGCTCCATTATTAAGCTTAGAACTCCCTAATATCTCACTAGATAAACTTTTCTGTAGCTTAGGGAGTTATTCTAGCCAAGTGTTAATACACAGACCATTGTTCTAGTTGTCCTTACTTTTCTACTTTTTACATAATTTTTCTGCTGACGAATCTTGTGGCTACTGCTTATCTCTAATTGCAGTTCTGCTGTCTCTGAGGCCTGCCTCTTGCAGCTTTCCCAAAACCCTCTGATTTTATGGATTCTCACAGTTTGGGACCTGGAAGAGAAATGGTTTCTTGAATCCCTTTCATGTACATTGCTTATGTTGTAAGAGTTGATGTCTTTATAGCTTGGAATTTCCAGGAGACTTGGGCACACAGGGTGGCAAAATGCCCTGTCAAAGGATGAGCTCACTATGACCACTGACTGTGTGTGCTGCAGTCTGTGCCCCATGAAAATTCCAATTTCTAGCAGGAACTGAAATAGAAATGTAACTGAGCTGTGGATGGTGAGTTTGGCACAGGGGTGCTTCTACAGGGAGATTTTAGGTGCAGTGAAAGGCTTTATTGAGGCATTTGAGAAATGAATGGCTGTGTAATGGGGTGTACCTGACTTGTAGGGCTGTGAGGTTCAATCAGGGTCCAAAATACCACCAGAACAGCTGGGGAAACATTAGGATTTGCTAGTGCTGTGTGATGCTAGAAAATTATAGCCATTAATGAGAGCTTCTGCTGCTTTTTGTAGCCACTAGAACATGAGGATTCAGGGTAGGGGAGGTGAGATCTGGGAGCTCCAATCACACTTTTCCCAGTTGCTGTCAGAAGTTTCTCCTGGCACGGTAAGGTGCCCTGCTGATACCATTGTTTTGGCAATTGCAGCCCATTCTAAGTGTTGTTTTCTCCCTTTGCTCCTCAGAAAGAACATAACCTGCAAGTTTTGGGGCTGGTGAAGTCTGATGAAGGATTCTATCAGTGCATTGCAGAAAACGATGTTGGAAATGCACAGGCTGGAGCCCAGCTGATAATACTTGACCTTGGTAAGATACACTGTGACAGCAGAGAGCCAAAAGTGGGGAGGGACCATTCCAAGGGACCTTTCCACATGGTGGGTTCAGTCAATAGCTCAGCCAATAGAGCAGGGTGATTTTTTTAAAAATCATGTGGGTGATCCAGTGTTGTTTCCTGTTCACTTAGTGAGGAGAACTGAAGGAATTCTACAGGATGCATCCTGTAGTTTGAATAATATTTGGTGCAATAATCAAACATGGTCAGAAATGTGGCATGCTGAGGTTTACAAGCAATAGCAGAGTAGTCAAAATGAAAACAGTCACTAAAATCACAAACCTGGAAGAGAAGCACTTATGGAGCACACCCCAAATCACCCCAAATATTTTATATCAAAGGAATTCCAGTGTCAGAAGCTTTTTTCTGCTATTAGTGTAAAAAACAGTGAGCTTTGTCATTCCTGCAACCTGCAGCTGCACATCTGATGGTTTACAGCTGCAGTTCAAGGTAAATATTTGTCCCTGTGCTCCAATCAGTGGAACTCCTGCCAGTGCTCCCTGAATTGCATGGCTGGGGTGGCAAAGCAGAACAATTGGTGTTATGATTAAAAACCCCAAAAGAGAGGTGCTGCAAATATCATCACTAAGGCATCAGGTTGTTTTGCTCTTTCAGGTCACAGAGTTCTGAAAAATAATTTCTAAGAGCCCAAGGAAGAAAACCCCAGAGGATGAGGGGTGCCAAGTCAGACAGGAAAATACTAAAAGTGTACTGAGGAGGGCTTTGTGTTGTCTTTTTGGAGGGGGGTTGTTTTAAATGCTAATTTCTCTCTTATTTGGATGGAGAGGATTTAGGAGAAACAGTCTTAGCCATGGCTGGAGGTTTGATGGAACTTCACACCTTGAACAGGTGTGACTCTGCTGTCCTGGCTTTGGTGTCCAGTGTGCAGAGAGTAAACTTGGAATGAGCCATGAAGAGAGATTTCCTGTTTAATTTCCAGTTGTTTTGTTGGATAGCTGTGCACTTGCTACTCCCTCTGAATTCCTCTTTGGATCTGGATGTGTTTTACTGCTGGCTGAAGAGCCACAGGTACTTCCCACAAGGATTTGGGGAATGCAGGGTGCCCTCTCCTGGGGTCAGGAGCTTTAATGCCACAGAGCAGTGTCAGGAGTCTGCATCCAGCACTGCCCTGCTGTCATCAGATTGCCAGAAAAATGATGAAAAGGAATTTAATTTCTGCTCTGTGCATTAATCACCTGAGTGGTTTGCAGCCCCTTCCAACAGAAGCATTATTCCATATTTTCCATGTTTCAAACACTGAATAATGAATGGCCTTGGCTTTGGGAGCCCTGCCCAAGCCTGTGCTTGCACCCAGCTCCCAGCAGTGGTTTCTAAATGACTCTCACTGTTGTTATTGGAGTTCCTGTGGTCTCACTGCTCTTCCTTTCCCTCCCCTGCTGTTTGTCCAGTGGTTTCTCCTTCCTGCTCTGCTCCAGCACCTCATCCTGCTGTCCTCAAGGACTTTGCTCATGATGTCCTTTCTCTTTTGCATGCTGCCAGAGGATTTGGGCTGCAGTGGTGGAGTCTCACTGGGGGTGTAGAGACACACCCAAGGCCGTGTCCCTGGAACTCTGGGGCTATGAGATGCTGTTCCCCAGCAGTGGGACACCCCATGGAACATCTGAGTGCACCTGTGCTGTGCAGGGGGCTGTGATGCCATGAGGAATGGGTGTGATCTGTGAAATCTGACAATTCACAGGTGGAGGAAATACAGATATTGGGTTTAAAATACCTTCTCTCAATCCATGAGCAGTGGAGAAGGAAACTATTCTGGGAAAGAGGGAAAAGGTATCACATGCAGTAGTGGCAGCTGGCTTGGTATGAAAATTCAAACCCCTAATTTGAGCAAAAACTATTCTGAACATTTCAGTCATTAATTCAGAAAACTTTTTTGTTTGTTTCATAGCTGCTGATGAGAAATGCCAACTTTACCAATTTGAAAAGTAACTTCAGTGAACAAAATGTTGATTAAGTGTTCATCAAAGTTCTTCCCAGTTAGCAGTGCTTCCCTTCCCGTGCTGATCTGTTTTCTCCTTCCTGCTGGAATTGGCAAACATCTGGCTATTTACAAACCATTTCTCATTAGCCCTTTTGCTTATCAAATTGATCTTGAATGAACTAAATGCAAATGAGCAAGTGGAAGCCCTGGGGAGTTTCTCAGGGAGGCCACGTGAGTTCTCTCATCCAAGTGAAGTCCCACATCTGTGCTCTGTGCTCCTGGAAGGCAGTGGAAGTTTGAAATGCAGGGAGGGGAAAACATTCATCTGCTACAAAGGGAGATGTCTGTGTGTCTGTGTTTGGACAGACTTCTGACTTGGAGAGAGCAGGAATTTCGTGGTTCACCTTCTGCACAGCCTGGGCACAGCCCCACAGGAACCTGTGTAAAGTCTGTCTGTGACTCTCATCTCCTGCCATGAGCTTGATGTAATCATCCATATAACATTTTAGGCTGGGCTTTTTGGGTTTGGGGTGAGTTCTGGGTGGCTTTCAGTACACAGGAAAGTGGAAAATGTTAAAGCACAGAATTGAAAGGCTTCTTGAGTGGCTTTCCTCTAAACTTTGGTAATTCTGTTAATACATTTAGAAAAGTTTGCACCTGGAAAGGCATTGGCCATACAGAATCCACAGCCCTTGCTTTTTCAGGAATGTATGAAAGAACTAGGATGTTGAGAGCAGAGACTTTTAGGACAAGTGTTTGTAGTTGAGAAGGTTGGAAGGATAGAAAAGAGAGGAAGATTTGGGTCAATGGTCTGAGTTAAATCCTCTTTATCCCTGTACTGAACATCAGATGTAGAATTCTGCAAGGAGCTTGAAAAGCCTTTGTGTGCTTTCCAACCACTTTGGGATTTGAAGCTGTGTCCCTGTTTCTCAGATACTGGCCCTGGACACTCATTGCCTTTCAGAATTTCCCTGGAGTGGCTCTGCTGCCTGCTCTGCCTTTCAGGAAGAATTTGGGAACTCCCTAAAAGAAGGAAGTTCCTCAATGACCTCATTGCTTTGCATTTGAACTTCTCATTCTCAGTGCTTCTCTCTTTGCCTCCTTGATGAAGAGATGAGTGGTTTGGTGTCCTGCAGATGAGGGGTTTGGTGTCCTGCAGATGAGGGGTTTGGTGTCCTGCAGATGTCCCCATGGAGGATTCCTGCCTCCTGTCCCAGAATCTCCATCGTGCCTTGGGAATGCCTTTCTCAGCAACCTCAAATCTCTCCTCCCCCATTTTTACACAAACCCAGCTAGCTTTACTTCCAATCCTCATTGCTGAGCCCCTGAATGTCCCACTTATGGAGCAGATACTGAATTACAGCAGAGCCATTCCTTGTCATCACTTTTACAGCATTTTTGTGCGTGTGGGGTGAGACCCTCGGGGTAACAGAGGCATTTGGGGTTTCTTTGGTGCTGTAACCCAGCCTTGTCCAGGGAATCTGGCCCTGCTCACGCTGCCATGTGGGGACTGGGAAAAGAACAGGTGGCAACAAGTAGGAGGAGGGAGGCAGATGGTTCCCTGTCACCCTGTGTGAAAGGCATTGACGAGTACTCAGGCACCGGGGAAAAACAGGAGTGATGCCTGAACACTGTGGAAAGCATGGCTTGGACTGTAAACAAATATGCTGTGCTATGGGAGAACAATTTCAAACCATCCTTTCAGATGCACTGTGTCACCTTCACAACTGAAGGGGGGTGTTTTGTGGGGCTCTTGTACTTTTATACTGCAAAATTGGGGTTTTTTACTGGGTTGTGACTTGTACAGGAGTGAGATCTCAGAGTGAATGAGTTGAATACCCTGCTGTAGGAACCATGTTAGGATTGTTTGTAATGGAACTGTTTCTATAAAATCAGTTTTTTCATGAAAAAAGGTCTGTGTCCAAGCAAGGGTATCCTGCATGTGATGAATTATTCCCAGCATGGAGAAGCAAGGAGGAGGAATTAGAAATCTGTATGTAGTTGTAGGGCTGTGAGGCTTTGGGATCACAGAGACATCTGGGGATGGCTCCATGGGACGGTGCAGGTTCCTCAGGGAGGAGGGGCAGGGAATGGGTCACCCTCAAAGGCTGATTCCAGCATTTGCTCACTTTGGACAGGGTGATGAGGCAGCCAGGAGCACTGGCACAGGGGTCAGGGGATGGGAGGAGGGCAGTGTGTGTCTGCTGGAGACTGGGTCCTGCAGGGCAGGGAGGAGATGGAGCTTTTAACCCAGCCCTGGTGCTCCTGAGGGGTTTGAGCCATGTGGGGGTGCTGGGTGTGCTCTGTGTGTGACACTTGGAGTTTCCAGAGTAAGCTGGAATTCATTGCCTGGGTCTGGCTGGTAAGTGGAGCTGAGAATTCCAGCCTTCAGCTTCCAGACAGGAGGTTTTAGCTTGTTTGGGATATTTTTGGTAGGTTTCCATAGGAGACTGTGTTAACAAGAGGCAAACCATTTGATCCTGAAGGACCAAAGCACAGCAATGGTCTGCTCACAGGGCAGGGGTTGGGGGTGTGTGTCCAGGAGAGCAGGAGGGATAAAGAAGGAGCTGCCAGCTGGACTCCAACACAAAGTAAAAGCCCAGGGAATCTGGAATCAAAGCAGAAAATTGCCTGGAAGTGCAGGGATGTAGGAAAGACAAAGCTCAGCTGGAGCTGGAACCTTTTCAGGGAAGGCTGTGGAGCAAATCCCCCTGGTGGCCGTGGTGTGGGTGCATGAGGGGGGTGATGGTTGGGACCATCAGCATGGATCTGCCAAAGGCCAGCTGTGCCCAGCTGTTCCCATGGCCTGCTGAGGGGAAATGGCTGGGCCTGTGCTTGAGAGGAGAGAAGCAGATTTGGTTTGCTTTGCCTTTAACCAGGCCTTTGGTGCTGTCTCCTGCTGGGTGTCTGTGGTTGAGATGACCCCCAAGATATCAGAAAGTCTTTTTTTCCAGCCCCACGACCGAAGAAGAAGTCGAGATTTGTTGGTTCTGCTTCTCAAGGTTGTTTATTTTCTCTTACCTGTTACATTCTTTCTCTGACCTGCTGAGATCTGCCCAGCAGGTTGGGTTGTGGCACAGTCCCTGCCCTTGGGGTGGTGTTAACTTGTTATACTAAGAACTACCTGTACTTTATTTACAATAATTTTCCAATACCTATCACCTATGTCAGACAGTCTGTCTCTACTCTAAACCAATCCAAAAGTGTCACCATCCCAGCAGAAGATGGAGGACAAGAAGAAGAAAAAGAAGAAGGAGAGGACACACCCAGATTCCTCCATCTTGCTTCTTGAACCCCCATTCTAAAACCTCAAAATTCTACTTTGTCACCCTGTGACAAATTCACTATCATGCTACTCAAACTCTTGTGGCTTGTAACTCCTCACACAAAGTTGGTAATTGTTTCCATGGACTAAAATCCAAGGCACAGGTGTCTTTGACTCTGTGCCAAGGTCTCTGAGCCCCCTGCCAGGGTCTGGGATCACTCAGGGCAGCCAGAGGAATGTCCTGGATCCCAACTGTCTCCAGGAGTATCCCTGAAGCTAAACTGGGGCAATCCAGAGTGGATGATGGGATGTGTGGAGAACCATGGAAACTGGGAGATGGGAGGTACTGGATGTGCTGAGTTTGATTCATCCTGGAGCCCCTGTTGCTGCTCAGGCAGGGATGGGGACACAGGGCAGGTGGTGGGGACAGGGAAAAGCTGCAAGCAAAGGAGTTTCTGATCAGACAAAGCAGCTTCACAGGGAGGAGCTGCAGTCCAACAGCTGCCCAGGGAATCTCTGCTCTTGGCAGGTACTCAGGGCACACCTGGACAAGGTTGAAGGTGGCCCTGCTCCAACTGGGCTTCAGGGGAGCCCCCAGACCTGTTCTGTGGTCCTGGCACATTGTGAGGCAGGGGTGGGGATGGACCCTCTTGGTGTTGGTGCTCTGCATGCAATGGCCAGATCTGACAATTCCATGGGATGGGTGATCTCCTTGGAGAAGCACCAGTGCAGGTGTTGATGGCAGCCTGACATCACAAAGGATGTTTGAGTAAAGTCTGACAGCACTGCACGATCCCAGTGCCTCTGCTCAGTCACATTCTGGGGATCCTAACTTGGAGGGAGTTTTAAAGGCATCATTTATTGCCCTAAATCAGTGCTTTATTGAAGCAATTGAGTTCTGTCCAGGCCTGGTGCTGCATAAACAATTCCTTTTAGTGTTGGCACCTCTCTGCCAGGGTTTGGCCCGTGAGCTGTGTGCAGGCTTGGAGCACTGAAGGGAGCTGGGTGTGCTGGGGGCTTCTCTGAGCCCCACAGAGGTGGAGAACATCAGGAATCTGATCCAAGTTTCCCAAAGCCAGCACATTTTAGTTAAGATTGTGCTGGAAATCTGTCATTTCTGCACTGCAGATGGTACTGGACTGTTTGAAGTCACTTCAGGCTGACTTGGAGATTCCCATTCCTCACACAGAGGCCATTCCAGCTCCCCTGACCTGACTGAAAAGATTCCCAGCTACAGCTGGATTTTAAAGGCAATGTTAAAAGCCTTATTTCAGTCAGGATAGATGAAATACTCTGTGTTTTCCATAACTACAAGCTTCATTATGCTGTTTTAGGAGGCAAATAGAAGTTCTTGTTGACAAGTTTTGGCTCCTACTGAAAGAAATGCAAAAGTTGGCACTGAGAGGCCAACTGTGCTCTGCTTTGAAAAACTCAGTTCCACATTTGGGTATTTGCCATGTGTAAAAAATCCCATAAATAGGCCTTGCCTGGTGGAAGCCCTGAGGCAGACTCCTCTCCTGTCACCTCAGGACCTATTTTGGATGTTTTTACAGATCTCAGATGTACCTTCTCAGGCTCTCTGTCTGACAGAGGTGATGCTTTAGAGTATTTTTTAGTTACATATTGTGAATGAAAGCATTCTCAGTCCATGGAATTCTTGAAAAATCTGCAGGGTGTTGTGAATGAAACGCCAGAGCAAGATAAAAATATATTGTTCTTATTCAAAGAGCAATAAAGGAGGACTCTGGGTGTTCCTCTGCAGGGTCTCCTGTTTCCTCTCTCACACAAAAACATCCTCATGTTCTTTCTGCCTTGTCCAATTTTGCATGTCTTAATGGCAAGAGGTCCCTGTGGTTTCCAGGAGTGGCTTTCAGGAGTCTCAGCATCCACCAGGAAGAAATAGATAAAAATTGAGCAGGGAGGCTGCAAAGCCTTGCAGACCAAAATTCACATTTTCTGCCAAGAGGAAAAAGTACTGAAAGGAATGAAGTGTGGATTTTGGGGGAGTGGGAGATGGTGATGGACCTGGGGTGGAACAGGATGTTCAGGCAGCACAAAGAGCCCATGGTTCTGGGAGAGCAGCTCTGTGCTGAGGGCACCTGGCTCTGTGCACTGGGGACATGGGGAAGAACCTCTGCTCTGGTGGAGTGGGAAGATCTGAAAGTCAGAGAATGGAAAATCCAGTGGGATGAGCATCATCAGAGCCAGGAGTAGCAGGGGAGCTTCCTCCCTGCTTCTGTCTATTTGATCTCCACATATCCCTGAGGCTTTCCACCCACAGGATTAAAGTTTGTCCCCAGAAAGCTTTAAAAGCAGCAAATGTCAAATCCCAAGCTGCACATGGGGAACATTTAAGAACTCGTGGCAGTGCTGGGGCTCCCCAGAGCTGAGAGCATTCCTGAAGTCCCTGCCTGCATCCTGGCCCTGCAGCATGCACCCAGCATCAGATGGATGCTGCAGGAACAGCTTGGGAGCCTCATTTGGAGAGCTGTGCTTCAGGAACATAAACAGCATCTGAAATCACAAACTGACTTCAAACACTCACAGCCAAAGCCAAACTCAGAGAATGTTTTGTACTGGTTGTGTACACTCCAGTGCTAATTTTCTGTAAACACAGCAGTGTGTGCTCCTCTTTAGTGCTGAAAGAGTGGGGGTTTGGGGTTTAATTTTGATTTTAATTTACATTACTTAGCTATTATTCCTCAGGGAAAGGCAGCATTTGTGTTTCTCATGGCTGCATGTCTGTTCAAAATGGCCTGGGAGCTGTTTGAATTCAGTCAGTTCCATTTCTTGACTCAATTCCTGTTTAATAAATGATCTTTATTTATTCCTTTTTTATGGGCCTTGCTAATATATAGTCTTATTGAGAAGCAGAACTGATTAAGCCACCCTAGATCCCAAACTTCTTGAACGTTTAACTTGATGAAACGAGAGCTAAGCAGTCCTCAGTAGCCTATTCATGTTTAAAGCTGGCACAGGCTTGGAATAAATTGCTCTAATTTAGATTAAATTAGGAATAGATTAATGTTTGCCAGCGTGCTGTGAATTGCAGGGAGGCAGAACAGCATTTATATTGTGCTTATTAGTTTTCATTTCTTGTTTTATGGCTGTATTTACAGTTGGCTTGGCACAGAAGTGGGAATTCACCTCCTGATGGAATTCTTACAGGGTTGGGTGCCCTGACTTCAGTCTGAGCCCACAAATAAAGGGTCGTGGGGATGCTGCTGGTGCTTGGAAACACTGGCACCTTGAATTTTGGTTTTCACCAGGGGATTTGGTGGCTAGAAGGAACTTGAAGAAATGCCATGTCATGTTGGAAAAGGAATGATAGGTAAGGAATGTTCAGTGGAGGCAGAGCAAGGGCCTGGAGGAGCAAAACCCTTCAGTGTTTTATGAGAAATACACAACACACATTAATACCAGTTTGCTGTCCTCCACCTGTATTATCCCATATTTATTGTCCCACTGCAGAAGTGCACTGAGGTAGGATGTGTATGGAAAGCTGTGAGTCCATTTTATCACTTCTGGCTAATCCTGAATTCCTGAGAGAGTTTCTCAGTCCCATAAAAATCTCTTGGCCACCAGAAAGGCTGATTATTAACACCAAATACACCTCCCTCAACAGCACTGAAATCCACCCATTCCAGTTATGTTTATCATCATATTTTACATATTCCTGGCAGCTTGGCTGGGTGATGTCATGTCAGGAGTGCTTTGTCCTGGGAACAAAGCAGTGCTGATGGCTCCTCTGCCTGGTTCTGCCTCTGGCTGCTGCTTGGAGAGGAAAATACAAATAATCAGGAGTGGATCACGAGGGCTGTTGTTTTTAGTGGCTTTGCTTTTTCCATCCCTGGATGAGTGGAAGGGCAGGGTTAGCTGTAGCTTGATATCCATCATGACTACCAAAGGCATTTCCTCTGCCTTTATTCCTCACATCCAGGGCTCTGAAGATTGACACAAACACCCTTAATTTGTAATTGATCCCAGGCTGGTGTTGGAAAGGGAAAGATCAGATTTTGTCAGTCTCACACCAGCGGGGAGAACAAACACATGGGCTTGGTCTTAATTGGTTGCTTATATTTCAGAGTTGCTAAATTACACAGGAATAGCAGAGACAGCAGAATGCCATTTGGGGAGAAGGGACAGGATTGGTTTTCACTGGCTGAGTGGGTAACAGGACTCATGCTGATGAAGATCTGGAGCTGGGAGAAGCCCCTGGTCCTTATTGGCAGGATAACCTGCATGGGCTCATGGGGTTTATTCCCTAAGGAAATGCCATAAATCCAACAAAGAAATGTAATTTTTAATAATGTGTGTTCAGTATTGAAGCCAGCTGTAAAATGTCACTGTTGTCACTGGGATAGAACAGCCTGGAGTGGAGGATTCTTTTTCCTGGTTGTTTCCCCTCTCTTCTCCCCAAAAAGAACCTCATAATTGTGCATCCAGAGTCCTTAAAGGACACGTGGATTCTGTGTGGTTTTCCTGGTCACATATCAGCACTGGAGGTGTTGAACGAAAAGAAAGAGGGAGAAAAGTCATGCCTGGATCCAGTCACAGCTGAATGAGGATGGACATTCCACCTTGCCCCTTCTTCAGCACCAATCTATATTTATAAACTGCTTTCAAAACTTTTTTCTTGGGTATTTTTAACAGTGGTCAGTGACCACAGCAGATGCACATTTAAATGTTGCATCTCTTGCTGTAAACCCATCATGTACTTCTGGGGAACAACCTTCAATCCTTGTGTGCTGGGAAGTGCACCCCAAATTCCCCAGCCCCTGTGCTGAGAAAAGCAGCTGTATTCTGAAAATACTCACAGGGTTCCCTTTTTCTGTTAGAATTAGAAATATGAGGAAGCAAGTGAACAATACAGGTTTAAAATGAAAGAGAAGAAGTCTTAATTAAGAGTTTATAAGATTCCCAAATATCTTGATACTCCTCTAGTTCTATAAAAATGGCTGGGTGTGAGGTGGGCAGCAAGGAGCGCTGTGGCCTTTAGCAGAGAAATCCAATGAAAATTAATAAAATATCCAGTACCACACCTAACAGTGCTGCTCTGTAGGTGGTTATAGACTAAAAGAGGAAAAGGGGGTTTGAGGGGGTCTTCTCTCTCTTAAAAAATATTAATTGTGTAGATATAAACCTAAATGGAAGGAAAACGGAGCATGGTAGATACATGTAAGAAACAAGTAGTTTAATAAGCCATTAATAATTAGTTTAAGTAAGTTTTTTAAAGAGCTTGGAGAAACAAGGACAGTTTTGACAGCAAGCAGCTTGTTCAGCCTCATCTGCTGCAGCTCCAGTTTGGCAGAGCTGGTGCTGCCAAGTTGTTCCAAGTGGCAGCAGCTCCCAAACAGAAGGGGAAGATGTCCCACTTGCAAGGTGGTTTTTGGAGAGAAGCAGCCACTGGTGGTGTTGTAACTGCACAGTGAACCCTGTGGCAGAGAGCAGTGATGCACCTGACTCCGTGTTCTCAGATCTTGGGATTCTGCTGCTCACAGTGACCATGAGATGTGTCACAAAGTCTCTTTTCTGACACAAAAGAAGGAGTCAGAGCTCTTCAGTTCTCGTTCTCAAGGTTGTTTATTGTTTCTTATCTATAAAATTCTTTCTCTGGCCTGCCAAGGTCCATTCAGTGGGTCAGACAGAGGCACACTGACCACCCTCAGCATGGTGTTATCTTTTTATACTAAAAACTACGTGTACAATATTTACCATAACTTCCCAATACCTATCACCCATGTTAGACAGTGAGCTTCTACTCTAGACCAATCCAAAAGTGCCAACATCACAGCAGAAGATGGAGGCCAAGAAGAAGAAGGAGAAAGGCTGGACACACCCCGATTCCTCCATCTTGCCCCCTGAACCCCCATTCTAAAAACTTCAAAAATCTATTTTTCACCCTGTGATAAATTCACTATCATTCTCCTTAAACTTCTGTGGCTCGTAATTCTTCATCTAAGGTTGGTAATTGTTTTTTCTAAGGGCTAAATCAAAGGCACAGGGGTCTTGGGCTCTGTGCCAAGGTCTGTGAGCCCCCTGGGCAGGGACTCGAGTCCTCCAGGGCAGCCAGAGGAATTTCCTGGGTTCCAACAGTCAGAAGGTGAATTTGTTACTTTATGATTCTACATTATATTAAAGAATTATTATACTATATAATATTAAAGAATACTATACTAGACTAAAGAATACAGAAAGGATACTTACTGAATGCTAAAAAGATAATAATGAAAACTCCTGACTCTCTCCAGAGTCTGACACAGCTTGGCCCTGATTGGCCAAAGAGTGAAAACAACTCACAGCAGAACCCAATGGAACAATCACCTGTGATAAACAATCCCCAAACACATTGCACATGAGCACAGCACAGGAGAAGCAATGAGATAAGAATTGTTTTCCCTTTTCTCTGAGGCCTCTCTCTGCCTTTCAGCATAAAAACCCTGGGTGAAGGGATCATGTTCAGAGAATGTGAGTGCCACAATGTAGGGTGACACTGAGCTACAGCCCCTGTGCCCCTGCAGTGTCCCACACAGGGACAGGGACTGTCCAGAGGCACTTGGAGGAGCATGGCAGTGCAGATGAAAGTCAGGCTTATCAGTGATGTGGGAGCAGCAGCAGGATTTGTGTTTGCTGGGTTCCTTTCTTTCACTTCAGGCTCTTACTGTGGTGTTCCTTGGAAAATACATCCTGAAATAGTTGTGGCATGGTCATGGAATCTCGGGGTGGTTTGGGCTGGAGGGACCTTAAAGCCCATCCCATGGCAGGGAGACCTTCCAGCATCCCAGGGTGCTCCAAACCCATCCAGCCTGGCCTTGGCACTGCCAGGGGTGTCCTGATCCTGCTCTGCCAGCACAGCAGCAATTCCTGCACTGTCTGCCTGCAGGCTTAGGGGGCATTTTTGGGATTATTGGGGATTTTTGGGGCATCCCCAGAGCTCCCAGCACTGTGTGACCCCTTCCCTTGGGAGTGCCAGCTGAACATCCCTGTGGGAAGGGAAGGGAAGGGAAGGGAAGGGAAGGGAAGGGAAGGGAAGGGAAGGGAAGGGATGGGATGGGATGGGATGGGATGGGATGTGCCCAAGGGCACCAGAGGAGTTTTTGGTAGGACCCAGGGGAACTTCAGAAGCATCTTGAGCTCTTCAGGTGTGCCAGTGGCTGTGCAGAGCTGAATCCTTTGCACAGAACATGGGGTTTTGTCTGTCACTGCTCCTCGAGGGCTGTGCTTGAACAGAGCTCAGTTATTTGAGAATAAAGTCACAGCTCTGCTGCCATTATTAAAGTCAGATTGCAGAACACTCTTGCAGGCTCTGCTGATCTCAAGACATTTTTTTTAATTCTTCAGAGGAGTTCAATTGATGAATATTCACAGTAAGAGGAAACTCTGACCAGGGTTTTTTGGGGACACTTCCAGGCAGTTTTTCTGCCTCAGGTTCTGTATGTGGGTTTTGTATGGGGTTTTTGATTCTTTTTTCTTAAGGAGTAGCTGTTAAAAAATATTTAATTCTTTAAATAATTGAATCTTCACTACTGAATTTGAAGGTCATACCCATCATTTTACAACATGTATTATGGTTTGAATTTCTTTCCAATGACAAAACGTGTTTCAAAGCCGTTTTGCACTCCCTGGGGACAGGTGAGGTGTGTTTGGCTTATTTCCCTTTTTTTAATAACCTGAGTCTCATGACTGAACTCCCTGCAGGGCTTTTTCCCCTTTCCATCCTGCCCTGGAGCTCTGGGCTGGGGCTGGAGCCGGGGGGTTCCTGCTGCCTTTCCTGGAATGCGTCAGCGGGGCTGTCCCGCCTCTTTAAGGGCTGTTTTATGAGACAGGAAAAAATCCAATTGTTTCCTCTACACCAAAGCATTTCATGCTGAAAGGGGAATGGGAGGAGGGCTTGTTATCAGGAGGGGTTTTATGACTTCCTTTAAAACACAGGCTCTCAGTCAGAATGTGTTTATCACTGTTTTTATATATCCCAGTTTATTGAGCACCCAGCAGTGCCCGTTCACGATGTGAAACAGAACCAAATGAATGCCTAAAAATCAGAATCACTGAGTGCCAGTTAGACACTTGCTTGTTCTGGATTTTTGGGGAATTTTTTGCACTCAATTTGTGCATTGAGTGAAGAGTAAATAACAGCTCTCACTCCCAGTGGTGATGTAAATTTATCTAAGGCAATTAAGAATTTAAAATAAGGCATTTTACCTGCTCTGAGCTAAACTTGTCAGCATAGAGGAATAAATAAGGAAGAATCTCCATTTCATTTATGAGGAAAATGAGGGATATTGGTAGGGGAGGGTCTGTTCAACAGGGTGAGAGTTGAATTTGGGGTTCTCAGAAGGCTGATTTATTATTCTATTCTATTCTATTCTATTCTATTCTATTCTATTCTATTCTATTCTATTCTATTCTATTCCATTCCATTCCATTCCATTCCATTCCATTCCATTCCATTATGATATGATATGATATTATGAATGCTATACTAAAGCTATACTAAAGCAATAGAGAAAAGGATCCATCAGAAGGCTAGAAAAGAATGATAATAAAAACTCATGACAGGCTCAGAGTCTGACACAGCTGATGGTGATTGGTCATTAAATCAACACAATTCACATGGAACCAATCAAACATTCACCTGTTGGTAAGCAACCTCCAGACCACATTCCAAATCAATCAGATAATTATTGGTTTCATTCTTTTCTGAGGCTTCTCAGCTTCTCAGGAGAAAAATCCTGGGCAAAGGCTTGGAATTTCCAGAAAATATCATGGTAACACAGGTGGTGGCACTGCCAGGTGGGCACCCAGGGGACTGGAGTGTCCCTAGAGGTTCAGATAAGGCTGGAGCAGATAACATTCCTGTCCCCACTTCGTGTGGAGCTGATGGCATCACTGGAATGTTGTTGCCAAACAGGAGGAAACCTGGATATGCCAGCAGGGGGAAGGCAGGAAAAGGGAAATCTGAACACAGCATGGAAAGTATTTCCAGTGATTTCATAACAGCCAGAGGGTTCAGTGAGTGGTTTTCAGGTGTGGCTGGGTTGTTTAGAAAAGATCTCCTGGGCCCCCTGGCTGGTGGAGCAGCTCTCTGGGCAGGCTCCCTCTCTTTTTTACCCATGGTTTTCCTGCAAGATGAAAATGTGGGGTCACACCCACCCCATGGACACCTTCACCTCTTGGATGTCACCAGCCCAGTGCTGGGGCAGTTTAAAACTTGTTACTGATTGATTCCAGTCCAAATCCTTGTGGCTGTTTGCACACCCTGCAAAGTATTTTGATAAAAGAGTTGTAGAATTTGATATCAGCTCAGAAGGAGCCCTGGGAAGGGCAGCTTGATAGAAGGGCTTGAGGATCAGCAGCTGAATCCTCACCCTGCATCCCTGGGATTCCTCTGGGGCTGCCTTGGCTGGCTCTGTTGGTGTCACACCTGAGCAGCACAAACACATTCCTGTGCCTTGGAATGCTGGAGGACGTGGGGAAAACCATTTCCATGGGGAAAATAATTTCTAGGACAAAGTTTAAAGTTCTGCTTCTGATGTGGCTGGGAATTGCTGCAATGGCCAGGGGTGGAACTCTGCTGCCTGGAGTTGTGCTCCAGGAGTTCCAGCATCCCTCTGGTTCCAGTTCCTCCACAGCAGGAGATAAATTGTGGTGCAAAGCACAAGTCACTTGCTGAATGTGCTTTTAAAAAATGAGATTCATGAAAACTGTGTAGGAATAACTGCAGAGAACAGCCCAGAGCTGGAGTTACTGTTTAAGAAGTGATAGAGATGTTAGAAGAGATTTGAGTTGCTTCTTCCATAGTGCTGAAAGCTGGAAAGGACAAAGCCATTCCCTGATTGGTGTTGGAGCTAATTGGGGTGTAATTACTCATTAACACAGCTCTGAGTGCTGAGCTCTGCTCACCCAGCTGGGGATGAAGCCTTTGTAACAGCACTTGAGGCATTTGTAGAAAACACAGGGGAAAAAAGAAGGAAATCCCTAAATCTTTGGGGTACCTCCCCCAGCTCCTGGCAGCCCCAGGAGTGTTGAAGTGCAGTTCTAGGCCTGGGGGGTTTCAGGTCCTTGCTGCTCTCTCTGGGTCTCAGCTGGTTTTTCAGGCATCATGATGTTTTGTTGTCTGTGAGTGCTCTCCTGTGATGCCGTGGGGAGGAACGTTCCTGCTCTGAGCCCTGCACCAGGCTGGAACTGGGTGTCTGTTCTCTGGGAAATCCTGGCAGCTCTCCCAGACCCCTCAGCTCTGTGTGCACATCACTGCACAAAAGATGGATCCATTTCATGATCTGGGAAGAAAAACACACAAATGTGTGGGGATGGGGTTTAGATGAAGCAGATGAATTTAAAAAATATTCCACTTCAACTCAATGGAAGGAATTTTAATGATAGGTAAGGGGTGGATTTTGCATCAAAACCATGTAATTTGAAGCAGATCACCTGACAGACAGGTTAGAGAAACCCAAGTATGAGTGATTGGAAATTGAAGTGGATTGGAAATCAAGCAGGACAGTGGGAACGGTGCTGAAAGCAATGAGCACCAGGCAGTTCCATCCCTTGTTGCTCAGTGGGAGCACTGAGGAAGGAGCTGGTCAGGTGCAGTGAGGGTCTCCAGTCCAAGGGAGCTGATGGCAAGGGCTGGGATTTAAACACAGGGAAAGCCTGGTGTGATACTGGCTCAGCCCTGGAATGTCATTCAGGAGCAGGGAGATGCTTTGGGAAGATCCCCTGGCCCCATCCTGGGCTCTCCTGAGTGATCTGCAGCAGCAAGGGACTCCCTGGGGAATGGGATCCTTCTGAGGCCAGAGGAGCTGAAAGTGGTGCATTCCTGCAAGAAATCCAATGATGGGACATAAAAAAAGGGGGTTTAGATAAAAATAGATTTTGCAATGAATGTGAAATTAATGGTGTCATGTATTGATCAGGAGGGGCTGCTGGAGAGCACTTAATTGGGATCTTTAGCTATTAAAGTGTGGAAGGGATAATTAAGGAGGTACCCTGGAGTGTGTGTCTCTGTGATGTGCATTTGGAATACCAAAATGGTCCTGGCTCTGGGATCTGTCTCCAGTTCTGCCCACAGGCTGGTGTTTCTTTGTACAAATCTGATGAAATCCATGGGTACTTCTTAGGTCTGTGTCAGGACCTGCCCAGGAAACAGAACAGGAAAAATGAGAGTTCTGCCAATTGAAGAGTTCTCCCAAGCTGATGCTTGGGTTGACAAGGGGCTTTGACAATTTAAAATCAGACTCCTCAGTGTTTTTCCCTGAAGGTTTGGTCATTCAGACAACATTTTCTCCTTTAGTCAGGTTTTCTGGGAGGTTTTCTCATTGTGTATCAGAACACAAATCCACATGTTCTGGTGGAGATGCTGCAGCTCAAAGCTCAACAAGCTTTCTAGTCCTGAATTTCTTTCTGGGTAAAAGCAGAGCAATTTTAGTTAGTTTCCATAATTAATGAAGAAATAAATGTATTTGGCAGCATGGGTTCCCATGTGGAAAATGTCATCAGGTGGTTTAAGCTTGGTAAATAGTTCAGAATGCAGAAAAATTCCATGTACCCTGAGCTTTGGGGGTTTGTTACTAATTGTGCTGCTTGGAATACTCAGAGGTAATTGGGGTCCAGCTGCTCAGAATCTCACTGTTACATTTACTGGCTGGATTGCTTTAATAGGATTTGGAGAGAGTGGCTCTTCCTATGGTTCAGCTTGTGCTGTTAAATCAGCATCCTTTTAATGCAATAATCCCTGGATTTATCCTGCCTTGGAGTAGCAACATAGGAAGACATGACTGAGGCTAAAAGTTTGGAGAGTGTGGGTGTAATCCAGAGCAACAGCTGTTTCTGCTTGTTAGAGTCACTGTAAAATGATGAAATGGGGGCTGTGGGACCGAGGAAGATGGCAGGAAAACAGTGGAAAAAGGGCTGTAGCTCCAGTGCCATGGGCAGCAGCAGAACCCAACCAGGGCAGGACTGCAGGGTTTGACTGGATGAGTTTGCACTGAAAGGAATTCTGTGTTTTCATCTGTCATTTTGTTATGATTGAGAACCATGTCAATGAATTGTGCATGTTAATGAGCTACAGTAGGAAGTGGGGTCTGGGTGTGCATTTGAGTAATAACCAGAGGTTGGGGTTTACTGTCACACATGTGCTCCAAAGCAATGACACTGTGGTTTGCTGCTGGTAATTCTCCTCAGGTTTATTTTACCCCCAGTTCCACCCTTCCCTCCCCTGCCACTTCCATTACAGTGGAGATTTGGTCTGCTTGCCTGACAGTGCCGTGTCCTGTACTCCCCATTAGTGGTCAGTAGTTACCTCTGCCTGCATGTCAGCCTTCAGTTTAATGGCCTTTTTTGTGTGTTCATTTTCTTCTGTTTCCCATCGTGGTTTTGTTTATTTCTTTTACGTTTTTTTTTCTTCTGTTCTCTTTTTTTTTTTTTTTTTTTTTTAACCCGTGGTGATGTTTGCCCTTCATATTCCCCAATGTTTGCACATGCCAAGATGTTGCCATCCCAACATTACCTCCCACTTCACTGACCAGTGCCACTAATGACCATCTAGCAGCAGCCCCAGCGGGACCCCTGCCCTCGGCCCCGCGGGACGTCGTGGCCACCCTGGTGTCCACCCGCTTCATCCGGCTCACCTGGCGCCCGCCCGCCTCCGACCCGCACGGGGACAACCTCACCTACTCCATCTTCTACACCAAGGAGGGCATCAACAGGTAATCATCCCCTGGGGAGGGGCTCTCCTGGGCTTGGCTGCCACAGCCTGAGGTGGAGGGGTGGTGTTCTTCTGCCTCCTTCCCGAGCCTCCTGGAGGGAGGAGTTGCACAGGCACTGGAGGAGTTTCACACTTCTTGGGGCACTGGAGGAGTTTCACACCCCTGGAGGAGTTACACCCCTGGAGGAGTTGCACAGGCACTGGAGGAGTTTCACACCCCTGGAGGAGTTGCACAGGCACTGGAGGAGCTTCATACTCCTTGGGGAGTTTCACACACTGGAGGAGTTGCACACTCCTGGAGGAGTTGCACAGGCAGTGGAAGAGTTGCACAGGCAGTGGAGCAGTTTCACACTCCTGGAGGAGTTTCACAGACAGTGGAGGAGTTGCACACTCCTGGGGGAGTTTCACACACTGGAAGAGTTTCACACACTGGAGGAGCTGCACACTCCTGGAGGACTTGCACAGGCAGTGGAGGAGCTGCACACTCCTGGGGGAGTTGCACACTTCTAGAGGAGCTGCACAGGCAGTGGAGGAATTTGCACACTCCTGGAGGAGTTTCACACTCCTGGAGGAGTGTGAAAGTGTGATGCACAGGTAGTGGAAGAGTTGCACAGGCAGTGGAGGAATTTTCACACTCCTAGAAGAGCTGCACACCCCTGGAGGAGTTGCACACTTCTGGGGGAGTTTCACACTCCTGGAGGAGTTGCACAGGCAGTGAAGGAGTTGCACACTCCTAGAGGAGTTAGACACTCCTGGAAGAGTTTCACACTCCTGGGGGAGCTGCAAGGGCAGTGGAGGAGCTGCACACTGCTGGAAGAGCTGCCCAGGCAGTTTCACACTCCTGGAGGAGTTGCACACTCCTGGAGGAGCTGCACAGGCAGTGGAGGAGTTTCACACTCTTGGAGGAGTTTCACACTCCTGGAGGAGTTGCACAGGCAGTCCTTGAGCATGGTTGGATTGGCTGCAAACCTTCCAAGAGCTGCCACCTGCCCTCAGCAGCCTGTTGGGGACAGAGCAGCAGGAGTGTCACAGCTCCTCAGGGAGCACAGGAACATCCCCTGGAAGCCACGCTGGGAGCCAGAGGCACATCAGGCTTCAAACCCCCTGCAAATCCCCCCTGACCCAGGGACAGCTGTGTGGGGGGCGTTGGTAATGTAGGGAATGCCTCACAATCACCACTTGTGATGGATTATCCCAGTGGATGATATCAATCTACCCCTTCTCCTTCCTGATGGCATCTACTGCTCAGAATTACAGTTTCAAATGGTGATAAGTTTGAGGAAGCTGAAGTGAACATTCATTTGGAGCAATGCTTAATTAATTGCAGATTAGCTTATCAGATTTATTACTCAAGGGAAAATTATCTGTTCACTTTATTGATGAGAGTGTGAGACACAAAGTCATTTGGAACAGAAAACACTCCAGAGGGGAATTCCTACTCTTCCTCAATCCTGTGCATAGACATCTTGTCCAGGCTCATGGCAATTAACTGAGGCAATTTGTAACTTTTTATTTGCCTCACAAATGTTGTTTTTCTGTTACTCCCTTAATTTGGTGATATCCAAGGTGCTCCAGGCCAAGCTCTGGGACAGTGGGAAGTGTTCAGGAACACCCAAATCCTCTGAGGGTCTGAAATTCCAGCTGCCTTGGCCTCTGCTGGCTGAGCTCCCTTCAGTGTTCAGGGGGGGAGACCCAGGACCGTGGCAGTGCCTCCTCACCTCTGCCCCTTGGACTTATTTGAGGGGGGATTGTGCCCCACTGCCCCCTCAGGTGAGACCCCACCTGCAGAGCTGCCCCAGCCCTGGGGCCAGCACAGGGAGGACACTGAGCTGCTGGAGAGAGCCCAGAGGAGGCCATGGAGATGCTCTGAGGGTGGAGCCCCTCTGCTCTGGAGCCAGGCTGGCAGAGCTGGGGGTGCTCACCTGGAGCAGAGAAGGCTCTGGGGAGAGCTCAGAGCCCCTGGCAGGGCCTGAAGGGGCTCCAGGAGAGCTGGACAGGGACTGGGGACAAGGGATGGAGGGACAGCACACAGGGAATGGCTTCCACTGCCAGAGGGCAGGGATGGATGGGATATTGGGAATTAGGAATTGTTCCCTGGGAGGTGCCACCCTGGCACAGGGTGCCCAGAGCAGCTGTGGCTGCCCCTGCAGCCCTGGCAGTGCCCAAGGCCAGGCTGGATGGGGCTTGGAGCAGCCTGGGACAGTGGCAGGTATCCCTGCCATGGCAGGGGGTGGCACTGGATCACTTTTCATTTCTAACCCAGCCTGTTCTGTATTCCAAGAGGAGCATTGCAAAGGGAGGAGGCAGCAATGGAGGGGACATTTCTGCTTCAGGGGCTGCCCAGTGTCACCAGCTGTGACTTGTCCCACCCTGGCCTGGTGCCATCATGAGGCTCCCCTGGAAGCAGGGAGGTGGGAATGAGGGGGTGGCTCCTGTCACACCCCCTGGGGACCTGGGGGAATCTGATCAGGTGGAAGTTCCTGTCTCACACAGCTGCAGGGTTATTTCATCCCCAGGTATTTATTTACTCCACACTTAAGGCAGTTCCCCTGGAAAGGGAATGAAAATTTCAGATTCTGGGGAACTTTGGATAAGCACTCAGGCAGAAGAACCCCAGACTTCAAGATTTGGACAAAAAAAAAAAAAAAAAAAGAAGTAATGGCACATTAAAAGAATAAAAATGGCACATTGCTGGTCTGAGGTAGTAAATTACACATGTGGGATGTTGAAACACTGCTGAATTCACAGTTAACTGTGGTGTGCTTCAGACACAGCAAATGGAGCTTAATTATGTGTAATCACACTCAGAATGCCTCTGGAGCTCCCTGCCAGGCCCCACAGCTGGCACACACAATATCCACTCCCTAACAGCTCCCCAAAGATGCTTTTTTAGATATAAGTGCAGCTTTCACCTTGGCACCTCCAGCCAAACTCCAGGTTGCACTGAAGGCTCTTCCATGGGTGCTTGAGAGTTCTGTGAACCTGGAGCTCCCAAAGCTCCTGAATTGGGGATTAGAGTGGAGCCATGGAGCAGTTGTAAGCATCTGCAGGGTACTGCAGTTATTCTGGACCCATCTGCTTGGTGCTGTTATCCCAACCTGAGCACGTTGGGAAAGGTGCTCCAGGCTCCCCAGGAACAGCCATAAAGGAAAGATTCACTCAGCACTTAATTAGATTAATCTCTCCCTATTTTTACCAAGCTGTTGTGAAGCCACATCCCTGGTTATTACTGAAAATCTGCAATACTGTGACATGTCTATTTATTTTTGGTGGCTGTTGTGTCTTTCCAGTAAAATAATTTTTTTTTCCTAATTTTAAATAATAACCTTAGTTTGCTGATTACCATTTTTTCTTAGATCAAATCAGGGAGTGCACTTGCACTTGAGACAGAAAATGCTATATTTTGCATGTTAATGGGAGCTGGATGTTACCTCACAGCTGTGAATCCATTGGCACTTAGGCTGGGCTCTCAGATCCCATCCTTGTAGCTACAGCATGTCTAAAGGAGGCTCCACTTGGAAACGTGTTTTCAAGAAAATGTTGTGCTCAAAGTGGAAAAATTAGCAATGAAAATTAATAAAAAGCTGAAATAAATGAAGCTGTTTATGCAGTGCCATTTTAGCTGAGCTTATGAAGGGGAACATTCTAGAAAAAGGATGTAAATAGGTATTTAGTTACAGAGAGTGCATTGTTCCCCTCTATAGATACAGTTTAATAGTGCAGGAACCAACAGGGATTTCAGAATGTTTTCAGCCAGGTTCTGCTCAATCAACCACACCAGTGGATGTAAAAAAAAAAAAAAAAAAAAGGGAGATTTGGGATCCTATTTCCCTGATAAAAACTGAAGCAGAGTGGCTGGAAAGAGAGGAAGAGGAGTCTGGGATGGTTCTGCTGGAGTTCTGTGTCAGAAATGCTTTAACAGGCTAAGGCCAGCCTGTCCCTGCCCGTCCCTGTCCCATGGGGAGCCTGGCAGCCCAGAGGGGCTGCATGGTGCTCAGAGCAGGCACAGTTCCCTCCATTTACTCAGTGGGAAGTTCCTGCTTGCTCCTTTTGGAGTTCTTGGCATTCCCAGGGAGCTCCCTCCCAAGGAAGGACGGATGGACAGACAGCGTTACCCAGACACAGCCCCGAGCAGCTCAGCTGCAGGGCAGTGCCTTGAAATGAAGGTTTAATGATTGATCTCCTAATCTTGCCCTCAATCCCTGATAAGAGCAGCTGGAGTTTCCTGGATGGTGGTTGGCAGAGGCCTCGTTCCCCAGGGGGTTCCGGTGCCAGGGTTGGCTGGAGGTCACTGAGCAGCAGCAATGCCCCTCCAGGTGCCCCACACATGACCTGTGTGCTGCCAGCTGGGTCAGAGCTTCCAGCTCACAGCGTGCTGGCCTGGAAGAGATACCCCTTCCCATGCCAAGAGTGCTCCTTCTGTGGGGTCTGCTGCCCTGGATCTGCCTCCAGGAGGTGCTGGAGGTGGGAATCTTCACTTCACCTCCACTCTGTGTGGAAGCAGTGTCAGTGCCATGGCTGTGCCCTGGGTGTTCTGAACAAATTCAAATATCAGCAAGGAGCTGAGGCAAGGCTGGAGGTAGAAGAATATGTTAAAGCAGCTCCTTTGAAAAATCCCCAAAAGCAGCCCCACAATATTAACAGGAATGCCCTAAATCTCGCCAGACTGTGCCTGCTGCTAAAATAGTTTCTGTGCTGGCTCCTGAGCTGTAGGATAAACTGTCACTGTGAATTATCACTTGCTGTCACGGGGATAACAAAGAAACCACTCCGAGTTTGTGGGTGTCAAGTGTAATTTATTCTGTTCCTTCAGTGCATTCGCTTTTGTGCAAAGGGAAGTTGCAGAATTGGGAGCAGTTTGTCAGCAGCACTTGTGGCACACGCTCGTGGTGTTGTGCAGGGAGCACAGTGGAAATCCCACACCATTTACACACTGGCTACGTTCAGATGGGACAGGAGCAGCTACTCCTCATTTACTAATCAGTGCTGGTGTCTGTGCCCAACCCTTGTGTTTCCCAAAGGGAACGTGTGGAAAACACGAGTCGTCCTGGAGAGACGCAGGTGATGATCCAGAGCCTGATGCCAGAGACAGTTTATGTGTTCCGGGTGGTGGCCCAGAACCGGCACGGCCCCGGCGAGAGCTCGGCACCGCTCAAGGTGGCAACGCAGCCCGAGGGTGAGCCAGGATGTCCCCGGAGTTCTCCTCACTTGGCATTGATACTGATTGGATTTCTTTATTCTCCCCGTTCACAACCTTTCCCAGAATCTTCATGCTTTTTAAAAGTTGTACTTGCGGATCACAGTTTCCAAAGATTTTCTGTGTTGATGGGATTGTGGGATTTATTGTCAGCATTAAGAACTGATAGGACGTTTGGAAATTTGGTCCCACTTTCCACCCTGCAGTGGATCCATGTGGAGTATCACAATGGGAAAATCCCCCCTTTTCCTGGGGTGCTGGCCAGGCTGGACAGCCCAGGCTCAGGACTAACGCAGTTCCCCCTTGTGTTGCAGTCCAGCTGCCC
The DNA here is from genome assembly GCF_901933205.1 of Camarhynchus parvulus. NCBI lineage: Eukaryota > Metazoa > Chordata > Aves > Passeriformes > Thraupidae > Camarhynchus > Camarhynchus parvulus. The sequence goes on from NC_044580.1 coordinate 2,817,338, forward strand.
GGCCCTGCTCTCAACATCTTGCTAAATTCTCTAAACTGTTCTAACAGGAATACTTCTTCCTATTACTTGGCATTTGCCTGAAGTTTTGTCTTTTTCAGTTAATGGTCATTAAGTGAAAAAGAGAAAACTTCAAGCAAATGCCAAGTCACTTGTGAGGGTCATTCTAGACAAAAGGGACTCAGGGAGCAGGAGCTCCTTTGGAAATTTGGTTCCACCCTGCAGTGGATCCATGTGGAATGTCACAATAGGAAAGTCCTCCCTTTTCCTGGGGTGCTGGCCAGGCTGGGCAGCCCAGGCTCAGGACTAACAGGGTTCCCCTTGTGTTGCAGTCCAGCTGCCCGGCCCTGCTCCCAACATCCGCGCCTTCTCCAGCTCCCCCACCAGCGTCACTGTCACCTGGGAGACGCCGCTCTCGGGCAATGGGGACATCCAGAACTACAAACTCTACTACATGGAGAAGGGACAGCACACAGAGCAGGTACAGGGCCTGCTGCACCCACTCAAACTGCCCTGAAGGGCTGCACACACCTTGGGGAGGGTCTGCTTTCCTAACAGACTGAATGCTTTAGCCTCAGATGAGGGAACACGTAAAATCAGAATTTCAATGTGAAATGTTTGTGTCTGGGTTGGGAATGAAACTCATTTTATTGGTGATGTCCAGTTTTGATTTGTTAACATCAAGTAGCTCTTGGGGAATTCCATCATACCATGAGAGGAGAGGGCAGAGAGCAGCCATGTCATTATTGACTTGTTCTGGTGCAGATGATATTAAAGATGTTTGCACAGAGTTATGGGCTGGGCTTTAGCAGTTCAGGCTAAATACTGATTTTGGCATGATCCCTAATCCAAACTTTTTTGAATTCTTGGACCCAGTGATTGATTTTGATATTGCAGAGCATCCAATTAATTTAATTTTCATAGTATTCTACCGAAGCATTCGATGTGTTCTGTAAAAGTATGGGCTGCCACCTGAGAATAATGAGGATTAATCCCAGCCATGTTCCCATCTGATTGCATATCAGTATCATTCCAGCTTTAAAAAGCAAAGGGAAGAATATTCTTCTCAGCTTTTAAATATTTTTTTACATCAGTTTTTGAATAGGGTTGTTGCCCTTTGTAAGTCTGCACCCCTCTATATCTATTATATGTATCAATATCTCTCTCTATATATATAGATATATCACTATATATATAGATATATCACTAATATAGTGATAATGTTATATATTATTATATATTATTATTTATTATATTATTATTGTTGTTGTTGTTGTAATATTATTACAGTGATAATACATATAAACCATATTATGATGGTTTTGAGCATTTCCAGATTCCTTTTCATGTCCAGGACCAGTGTCCATGTTAGGATTTAAATAGGACAGAGAGAGTTTTCTCCTGGAAACTCAGAGCTGGCATCCTCCCAAGTCCAGGCTGTGCCTGAAGGTGACACGGAGGTGTCACTCCTGCCGTGGGTTGTGCAGGAACTTTATGATGCCTTGTAAAGGCTGACCTAAAACAGAGATTAGATGGAGCTAAAGAATAAAGTAGGGATTTATTAAGAGGCCTCAATAGATCCACCTTGGGCAGCACAACCCAAAATGGACAACCGGTCATGGGGTCTGTCACTTTTATAAATTTTGGCCCATTTGCATATTGGAGTTAATTGTCCAGTTATAGCTTTAGCCCATGAAGTCCCATCCTTCTTGTTTTTTTCTCTTCAGTCCATGCTGTTTATGCCCTTGGGGCTGAGATTTTGGGTCCTTGGTCCCCAGGTAGACCAGGAATTGTTTTGTCTCCCTGCTCTGTGCACAGAGCTCACCATCCCCTAACACGAAGCCCAGACCCACACACTAAAGCAGCGCAGAATCAGAAAAATATAAAACCCAAAACCTGGGCATGAGCAGACTGAGCTGATCTTGCTGGGGGTGTTGTTGGGGACAGGATGTGGACGTGGCAGGGCTGTCACACACGGTGACAGGGCTGAAGAAGTTCACCGAGTACAGCTTCCGCGTGGTCGCCTACAACAAGCACGGCCCCGGCGTCTCCACCCACGACGTCGTGGTGCGCACCCTGTCAGACGGTGAGGCTGCTCCACTTCTTGGCATTCTGGGGGTTTCCAGCAGTTATCTTAGCAGGGATGTTTTTGTCCAACGTCCAGGAGAAATGATGAGGGGGACTCTCAGAATCTCTGCTGCTCAGAGTGAATCTGAGATACGTACAAGCTTCTTTTTCCCAGCCTGCATCAAAGAAGGAGTCAGGATTTTTGTGTTCTCATTCTCAAGGTTGTTTATTGTTTCTTATCTATAGCATTCTTTCTCTGGCCTGCTGAGGACTGTCTGGCAGGTCAGGTTGAGGCACGCTGGTGTTATTTTTATACTACAATCTACATGTACATTATTGACCATAACTTCCCAATACCTATCACCCATGTTAGACAGTGAGCTTCTGCTCTAAACCAATCCAAAAGTGCCAGCATCACAGCATAAGATGGAGGCCAAGAAGAAGAAGGAGAAAGACTGGACATGCCCAGTTTCCTCCATCTTGCCCCCTGAGCTCCCATTTAAAAAACCCCAAAAATCTATTTTTTCACCCTGTGATAAATTCACTATCATTCTACCTAAACTCTTTTGACTTGTAATTCTTCATATAAAAGTTGGTAATTGTTTTTCCGTGGGTCAAGATCAAAGGCACAGGGGTCTTGGGCTCTGTGCCAAGGTCTCCGAGCTCCCTGTCAGGGTCTCGAGTCCTCCAGGGCAGTCAGAGGAATTTCCTGGGTTCTGACAGGGGACTCCATCTTATCAGAAGGCTAATTAATTATTTTATTATACTGTCACTGTCATATTTTCTGAAAAATCCCTTCACCAGGATTTCTTCTCCTGGGGAGCTGAGAAGCCTCAGAGAAGAATGAAAACAATAATTATCTGATTGCTTCTCTCTGTTTTGCTGCTTTGGAATGTGGTTGGAGATTGTTTATCCAACAAGTGGTTGTTTGATTGGTTTCATGTGAATTGTTTTAACTTAATGACCAATCACCATCCAGCTGTGTAAGGACTCTGAAAGCAGTCACAAGTTTTTATTATCATTCTTTGTAACCTTCTGTCTGTATCCTTTCTCTATTCTTCAGTAGAGTTTAGTATAGCATTCTTTAATATAATATCAGTACATAAAATAATAAATTAGCCTTCTGAGAACATGGAGTCAGATTTCTCAATTCCTCCTTCGTCCTGGGGACCCAGCAAATACCACATTATACTGTATTATTCTATTCTATATTACATTACATCTAAAGTGATTCTGCCAAGCACTCAACTGCTCAGCATCTCATGACTGTCAGCTGACAGTCCTGGCACACACACCTGCATTCAATTGGCCAATGAATCAAAACACTCACACCAGAATCCAGTTATCAGTTCCCTTCAGGTAAACAGTCTTCCACCATGCATTCCACTTGTGAACAACACAGGAGCAGTAAATGAGATAAGAATTGTATTTTCTTTCTCTGAGGTTCAGAGAATGTGAATCTCAGAAATATTCTTAGGAAGTTGTGCCTTGCTTTTCTGGGTGAAGAGAAATGTGGCTTCATTATCTGGCAATTTCCGACAAGTGAATCTTTAACCAGACTTTTATGGGGTTTGGTTGTTGTTGCACGTGGCTGTTCAGGGTCAGAATCCCCCTGGAGGCCTTCTAGAATTGACTGAAGGAAAATTGCTACACCTGCAGAAGGGTCTGGGATTGTGATTCCAGAACAATGGTGTCCTTCATTCCAACATCAGCCATTTATTTCATGGGCTATTGAGCCTACATTGAGTGTGGACAGAAAAAAAAAATACACTGAAGGCACCAACTTCAAATTATTTTCTAAGTTCTCTCACATATAAGCAGACTCTTGGTTTTGGAGTGCTTTTATTTTAATTGTGTTCCTGTGCTTGCTCTGCAGCACAGGTATTGTTCAATCCATTGCACAGAGTGGTGAGAGCAGGATGTGAGGTCAGTATTTTTATAAGGCAGATAAAGAGGTGATGTGAGCAAACAGAGATGCATGAGCAACTGCAGAGTGAGCAGAGTTAGTGATAACTTGTATCTGTTAGAGAGAAGTTTATATAGAAGAACTCTCAGAAGGAAAGGGAGCAGAGCCTGGATCCTCTCCCCAGGAGTGCCCAGGAGCAGAGGGGAATACTGTCCTAAACTCTCTCTGGGTCCAGGTTTGTTTCTGGGGCACTTCCTCACTTGGCAGTGTTTTCTGGGTATTTGCTAATTCAGTTCCTCTTCCTTGAGACCCTGTCAGCATCTCCTTGAACCCACACCAGCTTTTATCCTCAACATCAAGTGGGCAAAGGTTCTACAGATAAAAATCCCCCCTTTCTGTCTGTTCTGCCCCTGCTCTGTGTTTGGGTCCCTTGTTGCCTGGGGCTGTGCTCCTGAAGGAGGAATTACACTGATTATTCCTCTGTCCCACTCCTCATTCTGTGGTTCTTTGCCATGCTCTCCCTGGTTCATCCATTTTTCAGATTCCAAAGACACAGGATTCCATTTCTCCTGTGGAAGCTGACTCAACCTTTAATGCCCTTTCCTGAACTTTTCTCCAGGTTCCTTTTCTCCCTTATTTTAAAAACTCAGGTAGAGAGGACTGCAATGGTACCAAAGGTGTAAGTGAGGCATTACTTGCATTTGAGGAGCTTTTTGGGCTCTTCTGAGCACCAAGAGGAATCAGCCTGAGGTCTTTGTGCAGTTCTTCACCACAGGATCACCCCCTGGGATCTCCCCAGCTCATCTCCCCCCTTCTTCTTGCTCTGGACTTTTTTACAATGAGCACTTCCCTCCCATCCCCTCATTGCTTAAAAGTGAAGGGACTTCCCTTGAAAGACAGAGAAATCCTTACTCTATCTCCTGCTTTCTCAATTTCATGCTGTTTTGTTACTTTGGTTGATTTGGTGGAAGTTTCTGACCCAGCAGGTGGAGTTTGAGTTGTTCCATTTTAAAGCTGGCACCACTTTGCCACCTCTGGTATCAAAATAAACTGGGAGAGGTTACAGAAGTCTTGCAGCTGTTTCATTCTTCAGTTCCTTGAGAATTCCTGTGTGGATAAGCCTGGCAAGAGGTTGCTGTTCCCTGTGTCTGACTCTTCCATAATCCCTTCCACTGACACTTCAGTTGGAGAGACCTTTGGGAATCCTTTGGAAGGGTGTCAAGGAAACCTCTCCTTTCCCTTCCCCTCACTACCAATGCAAGGACAGACTTGGGTGGCTTTACCTTTGTCTTTTTCTGCCCTACCTGACCATTTGCTCACTGATTTCTCTAAAGGGCTGCCAGCTCCTTGGTTGTTTGAAGAATTTATTATTAGTTACAATATCATTCTAAAGTTTTCCCGGAGTTCTTTCTTCTCCAGCTTCAGTTTTCACACTTAACCTATAGGTCCTGACTTTCTAAAGCTCTCTGAAGGATGTCATCTTGCTTCTTACAGTCTCATAACCCTGGCAAGCTTTCAGATCCTTCTAAAATGATGCACATTTTCCTCCCATGTTTTCCTGTTGTGCTGTCCAGGAGCAATCTCCATGTTCCCTGCAGGGATTTCTCCCTAAGCTTCCTTTAGCCCTGATTTAACAAAGCATCTGCATTTTTATGTAGGTTTTTGCTCCTAATCTGTTCCAGAGCCTTGTTGCAGGGATAACTCTGCAGGTATTACCATTTGAACCCAGGTTTATGTGCTGCTCCTGAGGATTGCTTCTCCTCTCCTGGAATTCCTGATCAGGGATTACAGCTGGGAGTGGACTCGGAGTCTCAGAGCCTGATTGAGGCCCTTCCCTCACAGTCCCTGAGCCATCAGCATGTCCTGGTGCTCCTCAGGCTGCTCTCCATGTGCTGTCCCCCTCCAGGAGATGCCTTTCCAGAGCAGCTGTGCCTGCCCCTGGACCCCTGCAGTGTCCCAGGCCAGGCTGGACGGAGCTTGGAGCAGCCTGGGGTAGCAGGAGGTGTCCCTGCCATGGCAGGGGTGGCACTGGAGGAGCAAAGCAAGCTTGGTTTTGTGTCCTCTCCTCTCCACTGTGCTGCTGTCAGGCCCCTAGCTCTCCACCCTCAGGTGTGGTGATTTCAGGCTGGGCTGGCAAGGGAAGGCAAATCCTGCTCCTCTCCATTTCTGCCATGGGGGGGTGGGTGAGGGAGGTTTCACCCCATCCTTTACAAACTCTTCTTGCACTTCATGCCCTTGGGGGGGGTTCCCTGGCATGTTACTGTGGCTGGGCTGAGCTATTTGGAAAATGAATTCTGCAGGCTGGAGCAGTCCTCATCCCTCTTTATCCCTGTGCTCCTTACCCATCCTTGTTCTTCCCTGGAGCCTCCCCTTCCTGCCAGGGAAGCCTCAGCTCTGCCATCTGTGGAGCCACAAGGAATTCCCTGCTCCCAGGGTTTTTCTTGCACTCCCTTTTTGCCTGGATTTCACTGCCATGGGGAGTGAGTAAAGAACAGGCAAAGAGTGGGAGTTCAAAGGCAGCCCCAGTGTCTGAGATGCCCTTCACCTCCTCACTGTCACAGGGCCCCAGGGACTCAGAGGTTTCCTGTTACACAAAATCAGGATAACAAAACCCAGGTCAGAAATGTAAATGTGGGTTCCCCTAATCAAGCAGTGTGTTCAGGAAAGATTTACCTTGGGAAAAACCTGGATGGAATACTTTCTCTGAGAGTTTGAGAAGTGCTTTTAAATATAAACCACATTTTATTTAGATAGATGTGAAAATAAAGACCTAAATAAAGAGTTTTTTCTTCAGGATGAAAATACAGAACCCTCCTCAGCCATTCACTGTGTCAAAAAGAACCTGTGGAAGGACTGGTAGTTCCTTTATCTGCTGCTTAAACCAGAATGGTTTGTAGTTCCATAGCAAATGAGAGCAGAGAGTAGTTGGGTGTGGAAATGCAATATTTGAAAGTTTTGGGGTTGTAATTCCTTTAATGTTTCCAGTCCCCAGTGCTCCACCCCAGAATCTAACGCTGGAGGTCCGGAATTCCAAGGTAAGCTTGGAGCATTTCCTGCTGGCAATGGGTAAATAAAGGGTTGGGGGGGAGGTCTTAGATTGGCCACATTTTGGAGCTGCTTTGGGTCTTTTTTTCCTCCCATGCAGCTTTTGAGCTCTTTAGGGAGAACATTCTGATATTTCTGAATATCTTTATGGAGAATATCTGAATGGAGAATATATTTCTGAATATCTTTATGGAGAATAAATGAATATCTTTATGGAGAATATCTGAATGGAGAATATATTTCTGAATATCTTTATGGAGAATATCTGAATGTGGGGCTTGGAGGAGCTGCAGTCCAGCTGTGGGCTGTGATGGGATGCACTGACAGTGCTAATGATGGGAGGGATTTAATGAGGCTGGAAGGATCAGAGCTGGAATCCCTGCTCGTTGTTTGCAGCATGGGCACACACAGAAACGCTTCTGGAGTGCCTTGGGCCCTTGAGAAAATGAAATATTTGGCCATTAGACCTTTGGAATTGCATGTGGAGATTATTTTTAAAGCTTTCCTAAAGACTTTTTTCCCCAACACCTGCCTGTGCTGCCTTTCCCAGAGCATCCTGCTGCAGTGGCAGCCCCCTCCTGCCGGGACCCAGAGCGGGCAGATCACGGGGTACAAAATCCGCTACCGCAGAGTGGCCCGCAAGAGCGACGTCACCGAGAGCGTGGCGGGCACCCAGCTCTCCCAGCTCATCGAGGGTGAGCAGCCCCTGCCCCCTGGGGCACCTGGTTATGGCTGGGGGGCTCAGGGACAGGATCCCATTGGGTTTCTGTGGAGTCCTGACATCCTTGGTTGTGTTTAGTGGGCTCAGGGACAGGATCCCATAGGGTTTCTGTGGGGTCTTGTCCTCCCTGGTTGTGTTTGGGGGCGCTCAGAGACAGGATTCCTTTGGGTTCCTGTGGGGTCCTGTCCTCCCTGGGGTCCCTGGCTGTGTGTGAGGGGCTCAGGGACAGGATTCCATTAGGATTCTGTGGTGTCTTGTTCTCCCTGGCTGTGTTTAGTGAGCTCAAGGACAGGATCCCATTGGGTTCCTGTGGGGTCCTGTCCTCTCTACAGGTCCCTGGTTGTGTTTAGGGGGCTCAGTGACAGGATCCCATTGGCTTCCTACAGGGTCCTGTGCTCCCCAGGGGTGCCTGGCTGTGTTTAGGGCGTCAGGGATAGGATTCCATAGGGTTCCTACAGGGACCTGTCCTCCCTGGTTGTGTTTAGGGGCTCAGGGACAGGATCCCATTGGGTTCCTGTGGGGTTCTGTCCTCCCTGGGGTCCCTGGCTGTGTTTAAGGGACTCAGAGACAGGATTCCATTAGGGTTCCTACAGGGACCTGTGCTCCCCAGGGGTCCCTGGTTGTGTTTAGGGGGCTCAGGGACACGATCCCCTTGGGTTCCTACAGTGCCCTTTCCTCTCTGGGTGTGTTTAGGGGCTCAGGGACAGGATTCCATTGGGTTCCTTATGGGGTCCTGTCCTCCCTGGCTGTGCTTAGGGGGCTCAGGGTCAGGATCCTGTTGGATTTCTGTGGGGTCCTGTCCTCCCTGGCTGTGTTTGGGGTCTCAGGGACAGGATCCCATTCGGTTCCTGTGGGGTTATGTCCTCCCTGGGGTCCCTGGTTGTGTTTAGGGGACTCAAGGACAGGATCTCATTGGGTTCCTGCCTTGGAAGACAAACAGAAGCAGCTCCCAAAGGAGTTCTGTGGGCTGCAGGTGGTGCCTGGGGCCTGGAGACCTGATTGCTAGCCCTGATTTGGCCATGGATTTGCTAAGTGGACTGGATGATTCCTTATAAAATGTTTATAAAAGGCCTGGAGAAAGTGACTGGGCATTTTGTGCCCAAATGCCAGGGATGAAGGTGAGGAGGAGGAGGGCAGAGGAGCAGGGGCTGGGCAGGGTTGGCACAGGCACCTGGGCCCAGCTCTGAGCCCTGGGAACAGCTGACCTCGGGCATCGCTTCAATATCCCACCTCATGTCCAGGGAATGTTCTAGAGGGAATGCCTTTCATCCTTTTGTACACTTAAAAATCCAGGCTAGTCCCTCACTTAGTGTCAGTCACGTGTTGCTACCAGAGCCACAGAACAAGCAGTGCATGAGAGCAGGAGCAGCACTACATTGTGTTCCTCTTTAAAATCCCTGTAAATGAATACTTGATCAAAAGAGAAGAAACTGGGAGATTCTGGAAGAGTTTCTAACAAGATACTCTGATTTTTTCTCAGCAGCTCCAGCTGTGACTTAGCAAGACTCAGTTTTCTCACAGAATTGAGATATTCCTGTAATTCCAGGATATTTCTGCCAGCAACAAAACCTGCTGGAAAGGTTCAATATACCAAATTTAGAGTGCCTTTTCACAGTGCTCTGATTTTTTAGTACAGACTCTTACATGCATTAATCAGGTGTGTGAGTTTGCTCACCTGCAGCCTCTGTGCCACCCTCAGGTTTGGTGGTGGTGGCAGTGTTCCTGTTCTTAAAACGAATTCATTAAACTAATTACCAGAGTTAAGGCCTGGCCGCCAGCAGGCCCTCCCTGTCCCTTCCAGCACTGATGCTGGGGGGCAGTGGCAGTGGAAGGCTGGGTTATCCATAGTTCTGGGATTTAACTGGGATCTGTGGGAATTGCCAAGATGGTGGAGCTATGGGAATTGCTGGGCTGATGGAGCTGTGGGATCTGTAGGATCTCTGGGAATTGCTGGGCTCTGGGAGCTGTGGGAATCCCTGTCCTGATGGACCTGTGGGAATTGCTGGGCTGATGGAACTATGGGATCTGTAGGATTTGTGGGAATTTCTGTCCTGATGGATCTGTAGGATCTGTAGGAGCTGTGGGAATTGCTGGGCTGATGGAGCTGTGGGAATTGCCAGGCTGATGGACCTGTGGGATCCCTGGGATCTGTGGGAATTGCTGAGTTGGATTGGGAATCTCTCCTAACTGTGAATTGCTCCCGAGAGTGTAGACCTACGATGGAGCTGTAGACTGGGAATTGCTGTCCTGATGGATCTGTGGGAATTGCTCTCCTGATGGATCTGTGGGAATTGCTCTCCCGATGGAGCTGTAGGGATTCCTATCCTGATGGAGCTGTAAGATCTGTGGGAATTGCTGGCCTATGGGATCTGTGGGAATTGCCAGGCTGATGGAGCTGTGGGACCTGTAGGATCTGTGGGAATCCCTGTCCTGATGGAGCTGTGGGAGTTCCTCTCCTGATGGCTCTGTGGAATTGCCCACCCTGCAGGTTTGGAGCGAGGCACCGAGTACAGCTTCCGCGTGGCCGCCATGACCGTCAACGGCACCGGCCCCGCCACCGACTGGGTGTCAGCTGAGACCTTCGAGAGCGACCTGGACGGTGAGAGAGAGCCCTGGGCGGGGACAGCAACGTGGGGAACCCATTCACTTCATTTCCCTGAAAAATGGGGGATCCATTCACTTAATTTCCCTGAAAAATGGGGGATCCATCCACTTAATTTCACTGAAAAATGGGGGATCTATTCACTTAATTTCCCTGAAAAATAGGGAAACCCATTAACTTCATTTCACTGAAAAATGGGGAACCCATTAACTTCATTTCTCTGAAAAATGGGGAACCCATTCATTTCATTTCTCTGAAAAATGAGGGATCCATTAACTTCATTTCCCTGAAAAATGGGGGATCCATTCAGTTCATTTCACTGAAAAATGGGGGATCCATTCATTTCATTTCACTGAAAAATGGGGAATCCATCCACTTCATTTCCTTGAAAAATGGGGGATCCAGCCCCTTCATTTCACTGAAAAATGGGGGATCCATCCACTTCATTTCACTGACATCTGGCTGCCTCTGAACAGCAAACCTCTGTGTTTTCACTTCTGTTCTAGGTGTACAGTGGGGTTTATTTAGGGTTGACATCAATTTCTGTCTTAACAGAAAATTCTCACCAAGTCAATAAGGTGGCTTGAAATGGAACTCTGCTTCCTAGAGCTGTATGTTAATGCTCATTCATAGTGACAATGAGATGTCACGGTAGGAAAGAAATCATTGAAAACATTCTCAGCCTCAGCCCTTTGCAGTCTTACCCTCATGTTGGTGCTGTGCTTCCTTTGACCCACAGTAACCCATTTTGCACAGAAGAAAAGGGAGATGAATTATATTTTCTATATTTTCTGCACCACATCTCCCATCAGAAATTCTGTTGTAGGTATTAAATATAAATTCTATTGGAGTTGTGGGTCTTAGAATAATTACATTGAAAATTCTGATGATGGCAGAAAGGTTCCTGAGCTTGTTGGAGCATTAAATGGGATATTCCAAAGCTCTTTGCATGTGCTCTAAAGGGTTCTCCTCAACAGAAGGTCTGCTCCAGCAAGCCCATGGATTTGTGTGCTGTGTCAGAGCAGCTCTGCCATCCTGGCAGCTGGGAGGTGCAGTAATGGAAATGGGTCAAGATTTGCTCTCTGCTGCTGCAGGATCCTTCAGCAGCCTGGAAAACCCTTCTCCCATCTCTGTCTGGGCAAAGCTGATGCTCAGCTTAATCCTGGTCCTTCTGCTGCTCCTCTGGTGTGAACAGAGCAGTTCAGGGATGTGGGGAGTGGGAATTCCTTGATCCATGTGTCTGTTGGCCCTCAGTGGATGTGACACACCCTCGGAGCTGCCAGGTCCCCACAGTGGGCAGAGCTCTGTACATGAGCATCTCACAGGGCACTGGAAGTGTCCCTGAACTGGAGTTAGCAACACTTTGCCAGAGGACAGCACCAGGATTAAATTTAAATTTCAACAGGGCAGAAGGAGGAAGAAGAAAAATAACTTTTTCCTTCTCTGTTAGCTTTGTCATTTAAATTTTTTTCACCTCCATTGCAGGAAATCTGACTTTCTACACATTCTTTCCCTTGAATAAAGTAATAAAAATTGACATTTAAGACAACATAACATGATACTCATATAACTCTGCACACACCTGTGAGATCTTTGTGTGCACACACTGTGTTTCTTGGGTTTCTTTCTTTAGAAAGCTCATGTGAATAATTTTAACACATGCAAATGCATTCACAGCTCATCTTGCATTTCTTGGGTTCAACAGACACATGAGGCATCATTTCTTTTGATTCCATGGCTGCTTTTTGAGTTTAAATAGAAAAGAATTCCCAGAGGAGTCCCATGGATGTAAAGGGGAGCAGGAGTGTTACAATTCCACACTGGATTTGGAGCAGGTTCCCCCTGAGTGCAGAGCAGGAGGTGTTGAGCAGTTGTACAGAGTTTGTCCCCAGTGCAGTGGAAATGTCACCTCTGGTGCTGCTCTTGGAGCTTTGCTGTGTTTGATAGTTGGGAACTGGAGCTGCTGGGCTGTGTCAGCAGCAGCCCCAGAGCTCCCTGGGCTGGGGGCCAGGGCTGCGCTGTGATCCTGCTAATCCTGTCGTGGTGCTTTATTAAATGTTTGTAGAGGAATGCAGCATGTTCCATTAAAAAGAAATCCCTGCAGGAAGCACAAGTCCTTGATTCCGTTTGGAGTGGGGAGCTCTGCTTGCTGGTGCAGGGAATTATCCCTAATCCGCCAGCACCCGACAAAAGGATTGATTTCATTTTTGAGGAGTGAACCCAAAGTTAGGGACACTCCAGGGATGGGTGGCAGATTGCTTTAGGTTCCACTCAACAGTGGGGAAAAGCCTCTTAGGAGAAATATTAGGGGCTTACAGTGGCACATTGTGGAATGTGGTGGAGTTAGGGATCCACATTCTGTGTCTGTGGGATGGGGTGAGACTTGTGTTGCTTTTGGGGGAAGGATCTGAACATTTGATGTGGACTCTGTATTTTCTGTGCAGTTCCTGCTTGTGTTGTATGAATTATGGGAATCCAAGGATCTAGGCAGGGACAACTGTAGGACAAGTGAGGAGAACCCTTTGCAGTGCAGTTCTTACAGCTGTGAAATATCCCATTTAATGCTACAACCAGCTCAGGAACTTTTCTTTCATCACCAGAAAAGTGATGAAAAATGTGTTATAGTAACTTCTTTGGGCCAGGTCTAATAAGCTTTTGGAAACCTATAACACACCTAAGATAGCTCAGCTACTTTTGGAGGCATACAAATCAGCAGGATGGCTTTTGTTGCAGTGTTAGAAATAAAAAGGTTTAATAAAAGGCAAAATAACAAACAGAAAAAGTGAGCTAGGTGCTAGATGTTCTTGCTCCCGGTAAAAACACTTTACAAAAGCAGTTAATTTCTTTGTTCTCTTCTTTTTCTACTAAATTGCCTAGGCAGGACTTTTTGGCTCCTGTCCAATTAGCTATCCTTAAGTTTGAGGTGAAGTCCCCTGGGTCCTATGAGGTGTCTTTTCACTTAATAGAGGAAAGAAACTTCTGGGCTTTTTTCCTTTTAAGGGGACAAAGGATAGTTTTGTCACTCCTTTAACAGGGGGCACACTCCTACACCTCACCCTTTCTATACATTTATAAAGAAAGAGGAGAAAGGAATATGAATTTAAAAAGTTTTATTTTTGAAAAATTCTTTTCCATGTACTTACTGTAATACCCACAAGTAAGGAATATGATGGAATTGAAATTAGATGAATTTGTGGAGGGAAAGGATGGGATAAAACTGGGTGACGACATGGGCAACATGGATCTGCCCAAACAGATCTGATACAAAAACCATCCCGACCCCCTAAGCTTCAGCACAGCTGTGCTGCCTTTTAAAGGGTGAATCTCTTGGAATGTAATGTTAACATTCTGCTCTTGGAGCTCTTTGCTCTCTGCTGCACCCCAAAGTTTCATTGTGCTCATTCCAACACACACAAGTGCTTTATTTGCCCTCCCTGCCTCCTGGTGTCCATGTCAGTGCCTTTCTTTGAGAGAAGGCCTTGCACTGCCTCCCTCTCGGCGTTTTGCTGCTCACAGTGACCCCAAGATGTGTCACAAAGTCTGTTTTCCCAGCCTGGCGGTCAAAGAAGGAGTCAGAGCTCTTCAGTTCTCGTTCTCAAGGTTGTTTATTGTTTCTTATCTATAAAATTCTTTCTCTGGCCTGCCAAGGTCCATTCAGCAGGTCAGACAGAGGCACACTGACCACCCTCAGGGCAGTGTTATCTTTTTATACTAAAAACTATGTGTACAATATTTACAATAACTTCCCAATACCTATCACCTATGTTAGACAATGACATTCTACTCTAAACCAATATATAAGTGCCAACATCACAGCAGAAGATGGAGGCCAAGAAGAAGAAGGAGAAAGGCTGGACACACCCAGATTCCTCCATCTTTCCCCCTGAACCCCTGTTCTAAAACCCCCAAAAATCTATTTTTCACCCTGTGACTAACTATTGTTCTACTTAGACTTTCGTGGCTTGCAGATCCTCATACAAGGTTGATAATTTTTTCCATGGCTCATAATCAAAATCCCAGGTGCCTTGGGCTCTGTGCCAGGATCTCTGAGCCCCCTGGCAGGGCTTCTGGCAATCCAGGCCAGCCAGAGGGACATCCTGAATTCCCACCCCTCCCTGTCCCTGCAGAGAGCCGTGTGCCCGAGGTGCCCAGCTCCCTGCACGTGCGCCCGCTGGTCACCAGCATCGTGGTGAGCTGGACCCCGCCTGAGAACCAGGACGTGGTGGTCAGGGGCTACGCCATCGGCTACGGCATCGGCAGCCCCCACGCCCAGACCATCAAGGTGGACTACAAGCAGAGATACTACACCATTGAGAACCTGGGTGAGTGCATCTGGGCCCCAGCCCAGCCTCCTGAGCTCAGCACTCCTGAAACAGCTCCCATGTGAGCAGCAGCCCGAGCTCGGCGTGCTCCGTGCGGAGCTGCGGGAGAAAAAGGGACTGAAATGTCACCAGCCTTCACTGGTGGCTCCTTTAAAAGGAAAATAAAGATTCACCCCTCCACAGAGCTCTCTGTGGGAGGTGAAACAGTCTGAGAGTGAGAGAAATAGCAATATTGGGAATTCCATCTAATCAGAGGTTTGACTCATTTTGGTTTTGTTGTTCTGAATTGTTTTTCTCACTCCTGATTTGGCTGTGGTTAAAGGTAGTAAAGGCTGTGCTGTAACTATAGACTTGAGCTGTGCTGTCCCTGCCCAGGCAGGGGATGGAATGAGATGGAATTTAAGGTCCCTTCCAACCCAAACCAGTCTGGGGTTCTGTGGCCATGAGCAGAAGGTCTGTGTGGAGACTTCCTCAGCTCAAATCACATATTCCAGTTCAAAATTAAAATATGGAACAAAGAAGATATGGAGAAGCAGAAAGCAGGATTCACTGGCTGTGCTGATTTCTTTTTCCCTTCAGATCCCAGCTCCCACTATGTGATAACCCTGAAAGCCTTCAACAACGTGGGGGAGGGGATCCCCCTGTACGAGAGCGCTGTGACCCGGCCCCACTCGGGTGAGTGCTGCCCCCAGCTGGGATGGGCTGGGGCTGATGGCAGGGTCCTGCTGCCAGCTCATCCCCTGCTCTCTGTCCCTGTCACTGCTTGGCCTTGCTCGTTCTGATAAACCACCTAAATTGGGCTCATTTGTAAGCTCCAAACTCACCTGACAACTACTAATGGATGTTCTAACTCCAGGTGTTCCCCCTACTGAGCACAGCCCACCTGGGAGCAGTTCTAAAGGCCCTGGGCTGGGGGTTTATGGTCTTTTGCACTGAGATTTTTTAATATGATGCCTGTGTTTGCTTTGTGTCCCTCTGTTGTCACTCACACTAAACAAAACCTGGGCAGTTTTTATTTTGGATTTGTAATCCATAAAGGGTTTAAGCAGAGCAGTGTGCAGGTGAGCTGTTGCCATGGCTCACTGGGCTCCCTCCCAGCCTGAAGGCACCACCCAAGAATTTGGTGGAGGTGCAACACTTGGGGTCAGTCCTGATGAGCTGGAATGCTTGGTGATTCTCCAGAGGGTGCTGGAATTGCAGTTTCACAGTTACTGCAAGTTGGTTTCTCACTGGAACCTTCCTTTGAAGGTGCCTTTTGGGAGGTCCCCAGGTGTTTGGGAAGTGGCACCTGCCCATCCAGAGCTCCAGCTCTGTGTCCTGCTCTTTGTTTTCTGGGAGAGGACTCAGTGACACTCCATGGAAATGAAGTTACAGTGACTGAGTGTTTGGGGTTCCCAGGCCATGGCTGAGTGCCCTGGGCACTAATTAGGGCTCTGCCAGCAGGGATTTGTTGTCTTACGGTCTGGAGGAGGGAGGACAATGCAAGAGTGATGTTATTGCCCAGTCTAATGTCACCTATTAACTCTGGCTTTTCTCTCTTTCTCTCCATTCCTCACCTTCCATCTCATTGCACTTCCCTGCATCCCCTTTTTTATTTTGGTTGACATTAAAATGCCACCTCCTCCCTTTTTTAATTCTAAACCACGGATTGGGCAGACACTTCCGAGGTTGATTTGTTTGTTATTAATGCTCCATACACTCCAGTGCCAGATCCGTCTCCCATGATGCCCCCGGTGGGAGTTCAGGCTTCCATCCTGAGCCATGACACCATCAGGATCACTTGGGCAGACAACTCCCTGCCCAAGAACCAGAAGATCACGGACGCGCGCTTCTACACCGTCCGCTGGAAAACCAACATCCCTGCCAACACCAAGTACAAGGTACTGACTCCTGGGGAGCTGCCCAGCCAGGCAGGGCGAGGCACAGCTCTGGGAGCACTGCAGGATTCCTCCAGCCCCTCTCCCAGGGCAAGGCACAGCTCTGGGAGCCCTGCAGGATTCTTCCAGCTCCTCCCCCAGGGCGAGGCACAGCTCTGGGAGCACTGCAGGATTCCTCCAGCCCCTCTCCCAGGGGAAGGCACAGCTCTGGGAGCACTGCAGGACTCAGTCCTCTCCAGGGCGGCACAGCTCTGGGGGCGCAGGATTCCTCCAGCTCCTCCCCCAGGGCAAGGCACAGCTCTGGGAACTCTGCTTGAGCTCCTTGGAGGGGCAGGATTCCTAATACCCAGTCGGAAGGCACAGCTCTGGGAACTCTGCTGGGCTCCTTGGAGGGGCAGGTTCCTCTAGTTCTACTCCCAGGGCAAGCTCTGGGAATGCTTCTGGGCTCCTTGGAGGGGCAGGATCCCTCCAGCTCCACTCCCAGGGCAAGGCACTACTGGGCTCCTTGGAGAGGGCAGATTTCCCTCCCAGTTCCACTCCCAGCTGAAGGCACAGCTCTGGAAACTCTGCTGGGCTCCTTGGAGGCAGATCCCTCCAGTTCCACCCCGAGGGCAAGCTCTGGGAGCACTGCTGGCCTCCTTGGAGGGGCAGGAGCCCTCCAGCTCCTCTCCCAGGGCAAGCTGTGAGAGCTCTGCTGGCCTCCTTGGAGAGGCAGATTCCTCCACCTCCAGGGCAAGACACAGCTCTGGGAACACTGCTGGGCTCCTTGAAGGGGCTGGGCTCCTCCAGCTCTACTCCCAGGGCAGGGCAAGCTCTGGGAATGCTACTGGGGGCTCCTTGGAGGGGCAGATCCTCCAGCCCCACTCCCAGCTGAAGGCACAGCTCTGGGAATTCTGCTGGGATGAGCCTGGGGGCCTTGGAGGGCCAGGATTGCTCTGGTCTGGTGGGAGCAGTTCTTTGGTGTCTCCTGGAAGGAGCTGAAACTCTGGGGTGTTGTGGCAGAGCTGTTCCAGGGAGGGAATGGAAGTTTCCAGAGTTGTTCTGCTCTGTGGACAGTGATAGTCCCAATCCCTGGGAGTGCGAGGTGTGGGCTCCCCTCTGGAGAGTCACTGAAGTTGCAAGGGCTGTGTGTGACTGGGTCCCCTCACTGAGCCATGCAGGGAAAACAGATTTACCCCCATGGTTTGGAGTTTCCTTTTAGAAACTTTTCAGTTCCTACAAAGCTAATAGTGAACTTTTCCTTTGGGAACTGACTGGCTTCACAATACACAACAAAAATTTTATTATATCCTTGCCTTCCTCCATTTTCATGTGTTTTGATTTGGAGACTGGATTTGGGGTTTTGTTTGGTGGTTGGTTGGATTTTTTTATTAATTTTCAGAGTTACCTGGAGGGCTCAGAGCTGCTGACTGCAAATTTCACATTTGTAATGAGACTCAGAGGAACTGGTTGTTAAAATACCCAGCCAGTGGAGCTCCCTTTATGCTCCTGCAGAGCCAGCTTGTTATAATCCAGATCTTTTCTTTACTGAAATGAAAAGATGTAAATATGTGTGTATTCCTCCTCTAAAGGCTTCTGAGCCACATTCCTGAGTCATGTGCAGAGGATGTCTCAGGAGTGGTTTAAACAAAGCTGCAGTTTCATTAGCTAATTGCTTAAAAGAATGAAATAAAATAGAAGATGGAATAAAACAGCAAATTTACTATTCCTGCTGTTCCAGTGCTGGTGGTCAGTGGGCAACAAGTTTTACTGTGACCAAAACCAACACAGAATGATGGAATATAATTTAAAATTACTCAGAAATGTAGAAAGGATTTGCCCGAAGGAGAGAAGTTTGAGCAATTTGCTCCAGTCACGTGTAACCTGTGGTGTCTGGAGAGCCCACATCCTGCTTTCCTCCCCTTGTTTCTGTTGGAAATGCTCTCCTGCCCTGCTGGATGTTTTTTGGGAGGTCAGAGCCCCTGCTGGGAGTGCTGGGATCTCAGTCAGGCTGAGAACCTCAGTGCAGAGAGTGCAGTGCTTGTCCTGGCCCCTCTGCAGCTCCTGCTCTTCATCCAGAGGCTTTGGGGTCCCCATTCTTGGGGACAGAGCTCCTGAGTCACCTCTGCAGCATCCAGAGCTGTATCTGCTCAGCTCAGAAGGGTTTCATCCCTAAATTGGGTGTTGGGGCTGTTCACTGAGATGTTCTGTTCCTGCCCTGTCCCAAACTGCTGGGGAAGGAGCTGTGTGCTCCCTACACCAGTGCTTCCTCCCTGAGGAGCTTTGTTTGTGCAGGAAACTGGGGAAAACAAGGATTTCAGTGCTCAGGGCAGGATTGGGCCAGTCTGAGCCTGGAAACCCAGGAACAGATGGGAGCAGCTCCTGTGTTTGAGCTGTCTCTGCAGTAACATGGTTATTAGAACCCTGGTTGCTGAGAAATTTAGACTTTCTATGCTGTCAGCCACTGACCCCCAAAAGAACACTACATTTAACCTGAAGCCATAAAAAAAACTTCCAAAACTGAATAACAGAACTAGAATTTTGAGTGTATTGTTTAAATAGAAATGTGTAGTATCACATAGCAGAAAACTTAGAGTTTCAAGTTTTAGAATATAGTAATATATATAAAGCAAGATGAAAATTTTAGAAGCTAGTCCTACTTTTTTACCTTCTTCTTCATGAATTTTAGTATTGTGTAATTAGATAAAAAAGTCCACATTGCAAGACACAAGTAGTTAGTTATTAAGTTAAAAGTAAAAATAATTTAAGTATTGCTTCTTAATTAGACAGTTTACCCTTAAAAGACCTTATAAAGAGAGAAATAGAGCTCTATTTTTTTACCTTATTAGTGAAGCACTGTAAAACTCACAATTTATAAAACTGTAACAATGGAGCAGTTTTCCAAAGCTCCTTTCTAGGTGTGTTGGGGTTGTCCTGCAGTTACCTGGGATCCATCAGGAATCAATGAAAATATTAAACATTGGATCTTTTAGGACTGCATAAAAGAGAAACAAATTGTTCAGATTAACATTTATGGAGTTTATTTCTAGGAGGTGAGCAGGGTTTGGTACTGTGGGATAGGCTGGGATGTTAAAATAATGAAGTGCTGTTAAACTGGGGGGGTCTGACACTCCAGGGGGGCTCAGGTGTGTAATTTACACTCAGTGGGATGCACAGGGAAACTAAAAGATCCCCACATTCAAAACCAGAGATGGAAACCAGAACTTTCACCTGTAGAAGGAGCCCAGCTGCCACATCAAATAATCCAAATATTGGAGTGCTTAAATACTGCTGGGAATTGCAGCATCCTGGAGAGGAAGAGCTTTTTGGGGTAAGGCAGCTGGGAATGGCAGATGGGAGGGAAAGATTCCTGCCTTGGACTTGTCACTCCATCCCTCCATGAGGACTGCATTCCCCAGGGAGCTGTGCCCCTTCCAGCTGTGCCCCTTCCAGCTGTGCCCCAGCCCCTCAGCCACAGTCCCACCCACTGCACAGTCCCACCAAACTGCACTGAGCCTCACCAAGGAGAGGCTTAAAGCCAATGCAGGGGTGAATTTAAATTCATTTGACGAGTCTTTGTTGTCTGGCCACAGACAGCAAAGCCCTGGGCACAAATCCCTGCCATCCCTTGGATCAGCATTTCCTGAACTTCCATCCCTTGGAAGAAAAAAGAACTGAAGAGATTGGAGATCTCAGGGTTTCTTTGTCACTGCTGGAGCCTTCAGGAAAGGTGCCTTTACCTTGGCAATAAATCAGCTGCACTCAGAGGTTTCTGGAGGCAGTGGCTGCTGCCGTTGTTGTATGGCCCTGTCAGATCCTGCAACAACTCCTTAATTCTGTGTTTACAGCACAGGTCAAGGTGGGGAATATACTTATCTGTAAATACAGCTTTCCCTCTTTTTCCATGGGCCTCCAGCACATTCTGTTGGTGCTGAAGCCATTGATAACAAATACCAGATCTTTAGAAATGCTGAATTACAAATTCCACTATGACCCATGTGGAGTTTCCTTGTGTGATCCTAAATCACCATTTTTTTCCTGAAAAGAATCTACATCTTAGTAAAGCTTCATTCTCTTCGAGTCTCACAAGTGTGTCTTTAGTTGATTATTACATTTAAGGTTGCTCTGGAAATTCCAGCAGGGATCTGAGAGGCAGCTCCAGGTCCCCAAACCGGGACTGTTCCTTGCTGTGCTTTTTGTTTTCCCCAGCCAGAAGAGTTAATGAAATGCTGTAAACCAACCCCAAGGTAAACAGAGGTTTAACCACTGCAGAACAAGTGGGCTCTGGCCCTTGGATTGTTGGTTTTTTTTTCATTTCTAATTGACTGCTGCTAAGTGCTCCTGCTGATTGCAGCATTTCTAGTGGAGGATAAACGTTGATATTTGATTAATGAATTTGCACGCCAGAGAAGAAGCAGCCCTAATTAATGACTGTGGTTATGGAAATGCTGGGAGCAGGGGCTGGGGCTGTGCTTTGGGAAGTGCTGACCCTGCTTTCCTTTGCAGACTGCAAATGCCACCACCCTGAGCTATCTGGTGACGGGGCTGAAGCCAAACACCCTCTACGAGTTCTCGGTGATGGTGACCAAGGGCAGGAGATCCAGCACCTGGAGCATGACAGCACATGGGACAACCTTTGAATTAGGTACTGCTGGGATATTCCCAAAGAAACCTTCATCTGAAATGGTTCTGCTGATTAACACTTGCTTGGGGGGTCTGAATCGTTCAGTCAGAAATTCTGATTAAAAAAACAACAACATACTTGAAAATTGCAAGGGATGATTGCAGGAGAATTTACATCAAATTACAGAGAAGTCATGAATAATGTACCACACTTCATGGGCAGGAGAGAAGAAAGTCTCACAAAAAGCACCTTAACAGCAAATACAAAGAAAACACTTCAGCAAATAATAATTAAAATTTGCTGCAAATGTGATGATAATTGTTACAGAGTAAGAAGGTGCATGAGCAAATGAAGACAAAAAAATCTCAGTAGGCATTAAGACATCCAAATGAGCTCTGAATTCCTGTTCAGTGCAGAACAGAGGAGGGTTTGAGGCTGCCAGGAACAGCTCAGGCTCAGGGAGGGACTGTGAGGGCCAGGCCCTCTCCCTGACCTGCCCTCATTAGCTCTTCTTGCCCTGCAGTGTTAAATGAACTTTGGGCAATTAAATTTACTGCCTATTATGGGTAGGATTTTCTTTAGATGGGCTGTGGAGGACAAGAAGCCCAGAGTCCAAATGAGCCCAGAGTTCTCCTTCTAAGACAGCCAAAAAATCAATCATGCAAAGAATTAGTGAGATTTTCCAGATAGTCTATAGTAGAAATTCTTTAATTTCTGCTTCAGAAAAAGCAAACCCAGGATAAAATCTGAACTCTCTGAAGTCCCAGTGAGCTTCAGTTGCTTTTGAAACCATTGTGGTGGTTTTGGGTGGAAATTCCATGGTGTGGGGCCAGCTCTGGGCTGGGGCTCCTTTCCCAGCCCACATTAAACACTCCATTTGGTGTTTCTGCTGACACATGTTCAATCCTCAGCCATAACTCTGCCCTGAGTGCAGGGACTGTAAAAGCTGCACAAATAAAGGTTTTTAAATGAGAATTTGACACAAAGCCCCTGAGCAAGGGCACAATGCAGGAGGGCTCAGTGCATTTAAACAGGAAGGCTCAGGTTGAAGTGCTTGGAAGGAATATTTGCAAATATGACCCAAAAGCTGGAGAACTAAGGAGAAAATTTGAAACAGAAATTAAAAAAAAAAGGCTAAATATATTTTCTCATAACAGATCTTGTGATTTATAATACTGGCCAAATTCCTGAGTGAGTGGCTCATTATTTTGGGGTACTTCTGAGAAGTTGTACAGGACTTGCTCCTGACAGGAAAATAGGGAATTCTGGGCTCTGTGTTGTCTGTATATTCCTGATCTCCTGTGGGCTACTCCTGATTTTCTATTTTTGTTTTCTCTGAATCCTTTTTTTACATATTTGGGGCAATAGTTACAATAACTCCTGGGCTTTGGCTGTCCCTGGTTTCCAGCTCTTCATCACAGGGATAATTGGTGGCCATCCCAGAGGATTTATGGATGGATTTCTGATAGGTCACCTCCATAAACCTCTGGAAAAGCAGAAATTTCAGTGCTAGTGTGGCTATATTAAATACCCAAGGTGGATTTACTCTGGGTTGCCCCCTCAGGAGCCTCCTGGATTTCAGGATGTGGCACTGCAGGGATGGTCAGTGCCCTCTGGAGCTCACAGCAAGGATTTCAGCTTTCTGCTGGAGCCATTTGTGCTGTTTCCTGAATTCTTGGCAGGAGAGGCTGATGGGAGAAGGAAAACTCTCCCCTCCTTTCTTTCCCTCAGTGCTGCTCTCTGGCAGCTCAAGGAAGAAGGTTGTGTTCAGCAAATCCTTCTGCATTTGAGACACTCTGAGGTGCAGATGCCTTCCAAATTACAAATCATTCCTCAGGAACTCAATCAGCCATTACAGGTTTGCCCAGAGGTTGTTCCCAGAGCAGCTGTGGCTGTTCCATCCCTGGCAGTGCCCCAGGCCTGGCTGGGCAGGGCTTGGAGCAGCCTGGGACAGTGGCAGGTGTCCCTGCCATGGCAGGGGTGGCACTGGATGGGCTTTGAGGCCATTCCCAAACCATTCCAGGCTGGTGTAATTCTGAGTTGCTGCTGGATTTACTTTGCTGATTGGGATTTAAGTGGCAAATGGGCACTGCTGGGTCTGAGTCCACCATAAACCTGGAAACAGGGAGATGTTTCAGATGCCTGCCTATATAGAATGTGTCTTTCGCAAAGTTTGGAGGATTTTTGTGATGAGTGAAGAAATTCAGGTGAGAAGTCAGTTGTGTAGATTTTTGAGGATGCTCAGTCATGGATCACAGCTGGTGCCAGAAGTGCTCTGGAAAGGGGGAACTCCACATGGGAGGGAGGCACTGCCCCTGGATGGCACTGGTCAGTGAGGGGGGGATTTAGAACAGTAAAGAGAATAACCCAAATATACACAACAACCCAAATATAATCAGATGGGGATCCAGGCCCTGAGCTGGCTGTTCCCTGGTGTGACAGGGCAGCCCTTGCTGACACTCTGGCTCTGTTTCAGTGCCAACCTCACCCCCCAAGGACGTGACTGTGGTGAGCAAGGAGGGCAAGCCCCGCACCATCATCGTCAACTGGCAGCCACCCTCCGAGGCCAACGGCAAAATCACAGGTGGGCACCAGGGCCCTGGGGCTGCCAGCTGCTCTGCCAGCCTCAGGAGCTCACATCCATTGCTTACTGCTGTTCCTCACCCAGATATACTCACATCTGAACTAACTGCAGTGGGAAATGCAGCTGGAATTTAAATATCTCCATAACCTTTGTGCTGTTCTAATAGCAGGTCTCCAGCAATGTCCCCTCTGGCCCATCAGAGGTTTGTTTAGGAGAGGCCATCCCAGTGCTCTTTGTCATCTTTGTGGCATGTTTGTGCCACAGAAGAGACTTCAGAACAGTTTCCTGTTCCCCTGACAGAACCATTAGGAGTAAACTGTTATTTGCCTTTAACTGCATCACTGCCACACAGGATAAATCTCTTTCCAGACAGTAATAATTACTGATTCCCTTCTATAATTTCTGTTCAGATTCCCATTTGGAAGGGCTTTATGAGATAATCACTTCATTTTTAATTTGTTTAAAGCTGAAATCAGATGTGAATGGCAGTGTGTGGTTTTGGGTCTGAGCTCAGGATTAACCATGGTGCAGAATCAAACCTGGGACACTTGAGTGGGCAGGACTGGAGCCCAGGCTCTGCACAGGAGACTAAAACTGATTAAATCACTGAAAAGGCAGCAAAATGTTTCCTCTCCATGGAAAAGGAGGATTGGCTGGAGACACAGGAGCCTTTGCTGGAGGGATTTGTGCCCCCAGTGAGGGGCACAAATGTCTCACACTGGGGCACACCCAAGGGAGGGGAGAGAACTACAGAGAGCAGCATTTACCTGCACAGGGTTGGCCAAATTATCCCATTGTCCAGCTCCCAAATCCCTTGGCAGTGAAGGAAACCCTTGGAACAGAACTGTTCAGTATTTATCAGCTTTTGCACAAGCAGCAGTTAACAGCTTAAAAATGAACTAAAGTGGTGATTCAGGGCTAAGCCTGAGTGCAGCAGGTGCCAGCTGCCCTTTCCCAAACCCCATCTCCAGCTCCCCTTTCCCATCTCCAGCTCCCCTTTCCCAAACCCCATCTCCAGCTCCCCTTTCCCATCTCCAGCTCCCCTTTCCCAAACCCCATCTCCAGCTCCCTTCTCCCATCTCCAGCTCCCCTTTCCCAAATCCCATTTCCAGCTCCCCTTTTCCAGTGCCCACACAGTTTTTGGGATGTGGGGCCCGAGTGCCCTCTGCTGGGAACATCCCCATCAGCTGAGGCACTAGTTAATTCCTCATTAACTCACTCTGTGCTGTCAGTGATGCCAGAATTCCGTGTGGTGATGTCATTCCATTGCCCCCTGTCCATGGAATGCTGAACTGGGCCACTCTGGGTCCCACATTCTCAGGCATCATTAGAGCTGCTGACTAATTAGGGCACTCTGAAATTAATTCAGTACTTGTGCCTCTAGACTGTTATAATGCTTTTAGCATCACTTCATATATATATAAAAATATAAATTTATTTATTTATATATACATTTATATATTGATATATGTCATACAATATATATTTTACGTATATATTCTCTACAAATCTACAAAAACATCTCCCACATTTAGATATCTTGCAGATGTAGAGATATATAGATAAACAACAGATATATATATATATAAAACAGATATATAGTAATATAAAAATTTGTATTCCATATATGTTACATTGAAAATAAATACTTGAAGCTAGATGTAGATATAAATAGTGATACAAATATATAAATAATATATGGAAATATATCATGAATATTGTGTTATATACAATATATATTAAATACAGATTCAAGTATTTATTTCTGTGTGTATATAAATATATAGAGGTTCAAGTATTTATTTTATGTTGATCTGTGTTTCTTTTATAAAATAGTTATAAAGTTTTTACTGCACAATGATTGGTGACTTCACTGTATTTTTATAACAGAACATAAATCCTTCCCATACCTTTTTTTCTGGGATGTGCAGGGCAGCCTCGGTTCTCTTCAGATTCTTGTTGCCTTTGTTAATACACTGAAAAATAATGAAATAATTACAAAAACAAATTGTTTTGCTGTGCATGAGAATGCTTTGTTGTTTTAATGTAATTTAAATAATATTAATTTGTGGTGTTGTGAGGTTTTTAGGACGAGGTGAGAGATGAGAATTTGATTCTAAGTTTTTTAGAAGGTTGATTTATTATATTATGATATTATATTAAAAGAAATTATATATTAAAACTATACTAAAGAAAGAGAAAGGATACAGATAGAAGATTAGACAAGAATGATAATGAAAACTCATGACAGACTCAGAAAGTCCAACACAGCTGAAGGTGATTGGTTATTAATTAAAAACAATTCACATGTTTGGACAAACAATTTCTAGACTACATTCCAGAGGAGTAAAACATGGAGAAGCTGAGGCTTCTCATCTTCCCAGGAGAAAAAATACTGTCAAAGGGATTGGATTTTTCAAAAAATATCATGGTAACATTAATCCTCTGAGGATGTTTTGATAATGGCAGCTTTACTTTACTTTATTGGTCTATAAATAGGTAAAGAGATGGAAATAGCAATTTGTCCACGTTCAGGGAATGGTGATCAGAAATATTTTAAATAATACTGATATTTTAAATGGCTTTTTTCTCTTACCATCTACTTTGAGCAGCTCAGAGGGAAGATGGGAGGGCTGGCTGATATTTGAAGATGATTTTAGTGTTTGTGCCAGAGTCAGAGCACACTTGTGAAGACGCTGGTGGCTTCCCTGGCACAGAGCCCATTTCCCTGTCCCTGACGGGTGGCACTGTCCCCTCCCTGCCCAGGCTACATCATCTACTACAGCACGGACGTCAACGCCGAGATCCACGACTGGGTCATCGAGCCCGTGGTGGGAAACAGGCTCACACACCAGATCCAGGAGCTCACCCTGGACACCCCCTACTTCTTCAAGATCCAAGCCCGCAACTCCAAGGGCATGGGGCCCATGTCCGAGGCCGTGCAGTTCCGCACCCCCAAAGGTACCCCCAAAGGGGAGGGGCAGGGCTGTGCTCCTGGGACAGGCAGCACTGGGCTCTGCAGGGGTGGTTGGGCTTGCATGGAGTGAGTCCTTGGAAGGCAAACCTGGCTGGCTCAGTGGGTACAGCATGAGAGTCTCAATCTCAGCGTCGTGGGTTCTGCCTCACGTTGGGCGCCAGTTAAAAATGTGGGTGTTACAGTGATGGGTGTTGCTGCCTGTCCCCTGTCCCCAGTGGGTGTTACAGTGATGGGTGTTGCTGCCTGTCCCCTGTCCCCAGTGGGTGTTACAGTGGTGGGTGCTGCCACCTGTCCCCTGTCCCCAGTGGGTGTTACAGTGATGGGTGTTGCTGCCTGTCCCCTGTCCCCAGTGGGTGTTACAGTGGTGGGTGCTGCCACCTATCCCTTGTCCCCAGCAAGCCACTCCTGTGGAAAGGCAGGCTGAGTTAACATTCAGGCAGTGCAGTCAAACCTCCACTCAGCACTCACCACATCTGGCTCAGTGATAGAGGCAGGAAAGGCTCCTCTGCAAGGTTTGATTCCAGCACAGTAACACTGTCACTGAAGGACACACCCAGGGAAAAAGAGAAAAACCATGTGGAGCAGGCAGCTTATAAAGGGGAAGGGGTGGTGGGCAGAGGGACCTGGTCTCCAGGGGAAGGGGGTGGCCACCAGGGGTATCAAGCCAGGAGAAACCAGAGGAAGTTGTGACACCAAGTCCACGGGGAGACTGTTTTTCCCTTTGGGAGGGATGACTCTGTGGTCAGTAGTTCGTGTCTCCAGGGCTGAGGGCTTGGGGATTGACCAAGGTGGGAGAGTTCATGGGATGCTGCATCCCTGTGGCTGGAGCTCAGCTCTGGGGTTCACTGGCTGTTCCCAGAGCCTGGGGCCTTTGCTGTTACAGAGCCAGGGTGGCTGCAGTGACAGTCCAGGTCCTGTGTGTCACTTCTTCTCTGGGAGTGGGATGGTGCAGTGGGAACTCCTGGGATGCAGCAGGCCCCTAATTTAGGAGCTGATGGTGATGGGCAAAGATAGTGAAGAGTAAAATGGGAGAGAGCTTGGGAAAAATAGAATTATGAGTTTATCATAGAATCCTATCACTGGGAGGGGCCTTACAGCCCATCCATGGGCAGGGACACCTCCACCAGCCCAGGTTGCTCCAAGCCCTCTCCAGGCTGGCCTTGGACACTTCTCCACATGAGTTTCAAGAGCTGTACCCTGTGCTGTGGGAAACTTGGAATTCTGTCTCACTCCTTCAATCCTTGTGATGTGTCTCTTGTTTTTTCCTCCCTGTGCTTGCCCCACTAAGCTGAGTCCTCAGATAAAATGCCCAATGACCAAGGTAAATGAACAGCCACATTTCTCCTCTCTCCATCCCTCACTGTTCTGTTTGCTGTCCATGTGCTGTGACATTTTCTGAGTGGAGCAGGATCCTGCTGCTCTGACTGGGGTGGCTCCTGCTGTGCTGACAGGGAGAGCTGGAAGGCTGTGGGTGGCAGGAATGTGAAGGGATCTCTGTAGAGATGTCCCAGAAGGGCCATGGGGGTTGTGCCAGCTCTGAATCCTGCTGGGGAATGGCTTTGGAGCCAGTGCTGCCCCATCCAGCCCTGCCCACGTACAAGGGGGTGGAAGATCAAAGGGATTCTGGTTAGCACAAGTGCTGCTTGTGAGGATTCATTCCATAATAAAGGCAGGGAAGCCCTGGAAAGCTCTGTGCAGGAGAGATTCTGCCCGTCAGCTCATTTGGAGCCCAGACTCTCCTGAGGAGCCCAGCAGTGGCTCCTAAAAGCCTTAAGGTTTTAAAATGTTTGCTTGAAAAATGGGAGCTTTGAGCTTCCCACATCGAATTAGAAGGTGGATGTCCCAGGGCACTTCTTGCTTTCTTCCAAATAACCTACAAGCCCCGTAAAAAGGGAGAGAATTAGTCTGAAGGGATGAGTTAAAAAGGCCATTGGCAAACAGCTTAGACATGCAATTAAAGAGATCCTAAAGGGGCTCTGAGGGAGCTGCTCCTCACTTGGCTCCTCAGCTTGGTACTTGGAGTCATTTATTAAATGTGCTTTTACTCTGCACCAGGTGATGCTGGCAGCATGGGCAGTCAGGGAGTAAATGGATCCCCATCCCTGTGTCCTGGAGGTGGGGCTGGCGTTTGGGCTGTCTGGGGAGCAGATGCTGCAGTGTCATTGTCCTGCTCACCTGCAGCAGCAGGGAATGGGGGAAGGTTACAGGGATTTAGGTGAAATTTGCTGTTTTCTGCTTCTCCCTGTTCCAACCCCTTTTCAGCCAGTGTTACATCCTAAAGTAACATCTTCTCCTAGACATGATCAATTTTTATCACATCCTATTATTTATAAATCATCAAAGCCATGAGTAGTGTTTGGGAATTCCTGAAGGACACTGGGAGAGCTGAAATCATGGCAGTAGCTGGAATGTGGGAAAGGGGAAGGCAGAGAAGTGCAGGAGAGGAGCTGAGGAGCAGCACTGAACTGCCAGGCTGGGACCTGCAGGGAGGAACCAGCAAGTTACTCAGGCTGGGAGCAAAACCAAAGGGGATTGATGCTCTGCCCTGAATGGTTCTATCCTTTTCTCTCTTTGTCTGCTTTAATGTTTCCCTCTGAACTCAGCACAGGATTCTGTTTTCCCACACCCTTCTGGAGCACAGAGCTTGGTCAGAACTCAGGGCCTGTTGCTCTCAGGCTTCAGGTGCTTGCACTGGCCTCATCCTAAAGCAAAGATTAAGGTCTCTGATCAAGTAAACCCATCCTGAAGTCACCCACAGTTAAAATGTTCTGTCTATTATATTGTAACAGGAGGTTCCCAGGCTGAATGAAAAACCATCCCAGCAAATGCTGTCTTAAACTGTTCCTTAAAACAGGTCACACTGCCTAAGAGATGGGGCTCCCTGGAATGCATTTAAAGGTTTAAACTGTTCATCTGTGGGTTTAGGAATTGGATCCTCAGAAGCACCTTGGCTGGGTACCTAAATTTCATCCTAAATTCATCAGGGAGGACATGGGTTCCACAAGGATCACTGTGCCTTGTCTCTCTCTCTTAGCCCTGATCTGATGTCCCTTGCTGGCCTCAGGGCAGTTGTTCCCTTCTTCTTTGTGGTGTTATTCAGGACACTGAGCTGCATTGGCCAAGCACAGGTCCTTGCACAACTCACTGGAAGCTTTCCTCCTGGATCATTCTCATTCTTCTCAGTTAATTTGTTGTTAATCTTGTTAATAGGCTCCACATGGTTTTTTTATGGTGCTATTTTAACAAAGCATTGCACAGCACTGTCAGATATTTCCTGGAAGCCTAAATGCAGTATATTTTATCTATTTCTTATTATATATCTGCATAGTTACTGTTACCAGCCACATTTATGGGCTGACATTCTGCTTCTTGAAGATATTTGTTCTCCATAAAGCAGGAAGATGGATGTGAAGTGTGTGCCATCTCCTCTCCACCCCTTTTCCATCTTCTCACCTGCTGTAAGGCTCCAGCTGCTACACTGGAAGTGCTCAGGGTGTCTGATTGCCCTCCCTAAATATTGCTGGTTCTTCATGTCCTCCTTCTCCCCCAGCTTCTCTGCCTGGAGCAGCTCCTCAGCCCCAGGCTCAGGGATTCTGAGTCCCTCTGGGGGTTCCCACCTTTCCAGGGCAGGTTCAGGGGCCAGTCACACACAAATGTATCACATAAAAGCTGTGGAAGATGCTGTCCCAGTCTGTCTCTGCTGCTGCAGGGTTATTGGTGCCCACAAAGGGAACCCTGGTGCTGTGTCTGCTCCAGCCTGGCAGCTCCCTGGGTCCTTCCCATGTCCCACTGTCTGTCCTGCAGTCCTTCCTCTCCCTCACTGCACACACAGAATGTTCTCCTTGTTCCCCTCCCCAGCTTTAGCCCCTGCCTGGTTTTGTCATTTGTCTTCATTTCAGGGACCAGTTCACAGCTCTCACTTGAGCTTCAGTTCCCATTTGTTACATATCCTTTAACACTTCTTACTTCTTGATTAAAGGGGATTTTTAACAGAAAAAATCCTTCTCCTGACTGTTCTCCTCCACACTGCCTCACTTTTTGGAGTTTTTATTTTTCTTGTAGATCAGTGTGAAAATGTGCAAAATACTCTGGATTCCTGTAACCAGAGGAATATTTTTCTTTGCACCATTGCTGAATGTTTCCCCTACTCCAGTGGTTTTGTCATTCATTTTGCATTAGTGCATTTTGATGAAAGCACAGAGTGGAAGGACCAGGTTTGGATGTAACTAATTTATTGTTCCCTTGGGTTTCATCAAAACCACTTTTGTGGTGCTTTGTTGTCACCTGTGGTGGTGTGCAGGGGAGAACAAGGAGGAGCTGAAAGCAAGTTTTTATGGCTAGGCAGGGCCTTAATATTACATTTACCATGCACATTTCCAGTGTCCCCCAGCTGCTGGAATTGGGTGTCAGGAAAAGACACCTGGATAATTCCTGTTTCAGGGTGATGAACTCTCAGTACAAGTGTGGCAAAACCATTTTCCTCCACATGTACCTGTGCCTTACTGCAAATGGGCTTTATTGTTGTTTTTAAAGTGAAATTAGGAGAGGCTTAATTAGGAAAATAATAATTGGGAAACCATTGAAGAGCTCCTTTGGAGAAGTGGCTCTTTCCTTGGAGAAGCAGGCGCTGTGCAAAGCCAAATTTTGTTGTAGGGACAGAAAAGGAGGGGAAAAGCTGCTCCTGGGGGACTTGGAGAGGTTCTAAAGAAGGACTCAGAGATGCTGAGTTGTGGCTGTGTGTGTCAAATTCCTCTGTGTCCAACCTTGCAGCCTCAGGATCTGCTGGGAAGGGGAGCCGCCCCATGGACCTGGGCCCGGACTACAAACCCCCGCTGGGAGGTGAGTGTGGGGCACAGCTTCTCCATGGGCACACTTTGGGTCAGCCAGGGAATGTTCCAGCAGCAGTTCCAGAGCTGTTCCTGCTGCTGCTGCTGAGCTCCCCTGGCATTCCCACACCAGAGCTGCTCCCAGCGTGGTGTGACACAGCTGCCAGAGTGGGACATCAGTTCTGTAGGGACAGATGAGCAGGGAAAGGCCTCCTGTGCTCCCTCTCCTGCTCAGTGCTGTGTGTTGGGGTTTTCTGTCCTCAGGGTCTTGGATAAAGGGTTTCCTTTGGAGCCAAGTGACCCCTGGAGGCTCCTGATCAATTCCAGTGGCTCCAAGGGGAGCCTGTGGTGCTGCAGGATCCCAGACTGCTTGGAGTGGGGAGCCTTTTGTGATAACTGAGTAGGCTGCACCTAAATTGTGATAGACTCAGTAGGAAAAGGATCTATAAATCAACTTCCAGATGAGCAGTTGTACAGAAACAGTTGGCAAATGCAGAGAAACAAACATTGCTCAGGAGCTCCATCCCCTCCTGCTGATCTGCAGGATTCCAGGCGTCTTTGGTGGGCACTGCTTGATTTCCTGTGTAATAAATGAGCCTTTTCTCCCCTCCCCAACCCTCCCAGGCAGTAACAGTCCCCATGGCAGCCCCACATCCCCTCTGGACAGCAACATGCTGCTGGTGATCATCGTGTCCGTGGGTGTCATCACCATCGTCATCGTCGTCATCGTCGCCGTCTTCTGCACGCGCCGCACCACGTCCCACCAGAAAAAGTAATGGGGCTGGGGCTGGGGCTGCCTTACTGAGCCTGTGGTTTAATTCTTCTTTTAGGGTTTATTCCCTTTAAATCCTGCAGCCTGTAGGTGCTGCTGCTGGGCTGCTTCTCCTGGCAGTGTCCCCGAGTTCCAGTTCACACACAAATCGGGGCAGTGCTTCCAGTGTGCCTGCACTTCCCCCCTCCCTCCCTGGGGAGAAATTGTCCTTTGTGGGGTTTGTGAGGTCCCCAGGACGAGGTGGGAGATGAGAATCTCTCAGAAGATTCTCACCATGTTCTCAGAAGGCTGATTTATTATTTTATGCTATGATATTAAAGAATGCTATACTAAAACTACACTAAAGAAAGAGAAAGGACACATCAGAAGGCTTAACAAGAATGATAATGAAAAACTCATGACTGACTCCTCAGAGTCTGACACAGCTGATGGTGATTGGTCATTAAGTTAAAACAATTCACATGAAGCCAATCAAACAACCACCTGTTGGATAAACAATCTCCAGACCACATGCCAAAGCAGCAAAACAGGGAGAAGCAATCAGATAATTCTTGTTTTCATTCTTCTCTGAGGCTTCTCAGCTTCGCAGGGGAAGAAATTCTGGTGAAGGGATTTTTCAGAAAATATCACAGTGACAATCCTTCACAAGTTTCCAAAGTGGAGCCTATCTATGTGTTGGGAGCTGGGAGAGCTCAAGAGCTCAGGCAGCTCCTCCCTCTTGCATTGACATTATCCTGTTTTTACTAGTACCCTTATCACTGGAGGGGAATCGGAGTGTGCTGCTGGATTCCTTAGGAAAGTGTTCCAAAATCCCATTGTTTGTATCTGAGCGCTTCCCTCAGAGCAGCTGCATTAATGCTGCAGCACTGATGCTCCTGCAGGGTCTCTCTGTGTGTCCTTTCAAAGACCAGAGCTACATTTGGAGTTTGAAAAGGGTATGTTTTATGCAAAACAGATTTTTAGGAAGTGCTGAAAAGCCAGGCTTGGCTAATCTGCAGTTGCCCTGCTGCAGCAGGACCACCCTGCAGAGCTGCAGGGGAGGGAGCAGGGATGGAGGAGCTGGCCCTGGCACAGCTGGCAGCTGGGGCTGTGCTTGGGAGAGGGCAGCAGGGGTGGGCCAGTGCCAGGAGATGTGTTTTATTTTCAGGGCAGAAATAACCCTGTGAAATCTGAATTTCTGAGTGCCCTCAGCCAGGGAATAACCTGATCCCTGTCACTCAGCTCCAGTGAGAGCAGGATTTGGGAGTGGCCCCTGCCAGAGGCTCTGTGGGTGACATTTACCAATGTCTGAGCCATTCCCAGGAACTCTGCTCCCAAAGGGGCCCATCCTCCAGCTTTGCCATGGCCCAAAGTGAGGAGTCAGCATGGCAGGAGTGCTGAAACCCACATTTGCTCTCACCAAATGCTGCCACCTCAAATCTCTGTGGTTTGCTGCTGCTCTCAGCAGGGTGGGAACCTCCCCAGTGGGATGTGTCCAGTCTGAACAGGGCTGGAAGGAACATTCCTGTCATTAATCCTTGTTCCCATCCTCTTGGGAGAACTGCACCTCCTTCTCCAGCTGCTGCTGGAGCTTGGTGAGCCTGGGGTGTGGGCACAGCATTGGAATGTTCCCTCAATGAGCAGAATTTCTGCAAACCTCATTCTTGGTAAGGAAGGCTGGGCTGCAGAGCCAGGGCTGCATTCCGTGGATGTGCTTTGAGGTGTCACTGGGGCTTGTGTGCAAAATTCAAAGCTCCCTGCCCAGTGGGAAACTTGTGCCCAGCTGGATGCAAGACCTGAGGGAAATCCCAGGGGAAAGTTCTCCCTGGTGAGACCCCATGTTCAGTGCTGTGCCCAGTTCTGGCCCCTCAGTTTGGGAAGGATGTTGAGATGCTTGAGCGCATCCAGAGGAGGCAAAGAGGCTGGTGAGGGGCTTGGAACACAAACCCTGTGAGGAATGTTTGAGGGAGCTGGGGGTGCTCAGCCTGGAGAAGAGGAGGCTCAGAGGTGACCTTATTGCTCTCTACACCTTCCTGAAGGGAGGTTGTGACTTGGGTCGGTCTCTGACAGAACCAGAGGACACAGCCTCAAGCTACGTCAGGGAAGGGATAGGTTGGATATTAGGAAGAAATTTTTCACCAAGAGAATAATAAAGTACTGGAATGCCCTTCCCAGGGAGGTGGCAGAATCACCATCTCTGGATGTGTTTAAAAAAAGACTGGCCATGGCACTTGGTGCTATAGTCTAGGTGAGGTGTTAGGGCATAGGTTGGACGCGATGATCTTAGATGTCTCTTCCAACCTCGTGATTCTGTGATTGTTGCCTTTTCCAAAAGTGAGGAACATCTCCTATGCTCTCCTCCCCAGGAAACGAGCCGCCTGCAAATCCGTGAACGGCTCCCACAAGTACAAGGGGAACTCCAAAGATGTCAAACCCCCAGACCTCTGGATCCATCACGAGAGGCTGGAGCTCAAACCCATTGATAAATCCCCAGATCCCAACCCCATCATGACAGACACCCCCATCCCTCGCAACTCCCAGGACATCACCCCGGTGGACAACTCCATGGACAGCAACATCCATCAAAGGAGGAATTCCTACAGAGGTGGGAGCCCATGGGGGGTGAGATGCATTTCTTGTGGCTGGTGACATCACTCTCTTGAGAGATGATGAAGTTCCTCTTCTCTGTTCTTATTTTCCAAGTGGTGAATTGGGTTTGTTCCTGGTTTCTGAGACTCTGGAAGGGTTGGATCATGTGTTTTAGTCAGGAAATGGAGCATCCTAGAGTTAGATCATTACTTTGTCTTGGTCAATACTGATTAGTAATGGGAAGATCATCTCACTTGATATTAAAGCACTGGAGTTGTTTCTGACCTTTCAGCCCAGAGCTGAATCACTGCCAGAAGAGAGAGTTTCTCCAGTTCCCAAAATCCTCACCCTCACCATCTTCTTCCCACCTTCCAGCAAAGGGGGAACGGGCTGCTTTTGTCACTGGTGGCTCCAAGAGCTGCCTGGGAGCAGGACGATGTGGGAATGCTGGTTCAGGAACTGGAGCAGAGCATAACGTGGCTGTTTCCCCTCAGGACACGAGTCAGAGGACAGCATGTCCACGCTGGCAGGAAGGAGGGGCATGAGGCCCAAGATGATGATGCCTTTTGATTCTCAGCCACCTCAGCGTAAGTGAACACCCCATTCCTGCTGGAGCCACTCCCTGCTCCCAGGAAATCCCATCCTGGGCAGCAGGGGCAGCTCAGAGAAGGCTCCTGAGCCCTCCTGATGTGGGCAGAATGAGACCATGTTAGAAGGGACTGGGAGTACTGGGGTGAGGGCAGGAGCATGGCCAGATCTGTCTGTCCCATTCTGGGGCTCTCCAGGGACAGCCTGTGGGCCTGGCTGCCTCTTGCAGTCATTCCCTTGGAACTCTGCCAGTGTCCAGCTGCTCCACAGGAGCTGCAGAGAGCTGGAATCCCTGTCAGGTTCCCCACTGTTGGTTTTCCCCTCCCAGCCCAAGCAGTCACCATCCCCTTTATCTCTGCAGCTGATACTCTCAGAGCCTTCTCTGACTTTACTCTGAGGTCCTTGAGACCTCTTTGCCCTGGGATCCTTCTCTGATACCAAAATTACCGTTATTATGAAATATTTTTGGAATTAAACAATGTATGTGGAGTTTTCAAATGACTCCAAGATGGAAAGAGACTTGGCTGAACCTCTGAACAGCCAGACTGAAACCCTGTGGGAGAACCCCAGTGAGAAGCTCAGGAGTTACTGTGCAGGGGCAGAACTGGGAGGTAAAATCAGCCCAAGCTCAGCCAGGCTGAGCTTTAGACTTCCCTTACATGTTCCACCTGTAGCCAGGTGGCTGCTGCCACAACCCCTCCATTTTATGGAATTATTTCAGAGTAGTTCATTACATCTCCACTTTCTGTTTTCTTCAATTAAAAACTGAGCTGAGGACTTGGTGTTCTTGATCTCTGCCTACTTTTTCAAGTGTCCTGATGACCTGATTGCTCAGTTTGTCAATCTTCTTCTTCTGTGACCTTTTTCCAAGAGTAGCATGTGGTTTCTTGGTTTTACACCAAGCAGTGTGATCTCCTTGTTGTCTCCCAGCTCTCCACGTGTGAGGAGGGAGCAGACGATCCACTTTGACACTAAATTCCTTGGAGCTGGTCTGTGTCAAACGTGGCTGTGTGACAGGTGCCCATCCCATGCCAGGCTCTGCTCCTGCCTTGCCTGGGGGCACAGACCAGGCCCAGGCCCTGCTGGAGCTTGGCGTTGAGACTTGGCCTCTCCATCCTGTTTGGGAGAGCTCCAGGGGTCTCCTGCCACAGGCTCTGCTTTGTGGGAGTGGAACATCCACTGTGGGGTCTGCGGGTGCCCTCCTGGCACATGAGGTTCTCTCTCAGTGAGCACCACCAGAACCATTCCATGTGTCCAGCTCTGGGCCTGCACAACCTTCCATGGCTTTCTTCCACCCACTGGAGAGTTCAGATGGAGTTATTAATTACCTCCTAAGTACTGAATTATGGTAATTCACTGTGCCATTTTAGTCTAATTTGCAGTCATGGTGTGAACCTAGTGACTTCCTTTTTTGCCTCCTGGAGTACAGAAATTCTGGAAGGGATGCTGGGAAGCAAAGGGCTGTTTATTGTTTAACACACCTCATTTCACAGTATATCAATATATTATATGTGGATAACAGATCTGTATTCTCTTTATTCTTCTTCTGAACTTTTCCTTGGAATCAAGCAGTGCATTAAGACCTGGTGGCAGCTTTTGGAGCTGTAATTGGGTGATTTTTTTTGGCCTAAGCACGTGTGAGGTGTGATAACCCAGGGGTTGATTCTGGGTTGTCAATCAGCCGAGGGTCTGGCTCCCTGCTGGAGGAGGGAGCAGGGAGGGGAGCCCCCAGCCTGTCCTGTGTGTGTGTGTGTTAAGTGTTTCTCTGTCTTGTGTTCATCCACAGCTGTGATTAGTGCTCATCCCATCCATTCCCTCGACCCCCCTCACCACCATTTCCACTCCGGCAGCCTCGCCTCTCCAACCCGCAGCTTCCTGCAGCACCAGCTCAGCCCGTGGCCCCTGGGCTCTGCCATGTCCCATTCGGACAGGGCCGACTCCACAGGTGAGACACCAAGCCTCAGGGAGCTGCTGCTCTGGGCAGCAGCCAGGGAAACACCTGGAAAGCCCAGCCTGGAGCTGGGCCAGTCTCCTCTGGGGGTTCCGTGAGGATGGGCTGGGCTTTCCTGGGTAGGTCAAATATTGATTCTTGACATCTGTGGTGGTGTCCTTGGAAAAGGGGGTTCATGTTTTACACATAGCTCCAAACAGGGATTCCTCCTGCCCTGCAGTCTGAAACATCAGATTGACTCTGAGCTGCTGCATGGGGTAACTTTTCCTCTAATTAGTACAACTGGAAACCAGCAGGGAAGGAAAGTCTAGGCTTGGCTATTGAGAATGGGGGCACACAGAGAATGAGGGTGATTTCCATGCAGCACTTTCAGGCTTGATCAGAATCATTAGCAGTAGTTTTAGAGAGCACTAAAGTGCTCTGGAAAATCCCAAAGCAATGGTGTTGCTAAATGTGCACATGGGTAACACATTGGGATGAAGCAAACTCTGAGCTTCTCTACTTTAAGGTCACCATTTGAAGGTATCACAGCCAGAAGGTGTTTCCTTATGAAAACAGTTCCTGAGGCTGCAAGGTTCCATTCCAGCCCAAACCATTCCATGAGTGTCAGTAAATGGATTTCAGGTGTGGCTCCTCTGTGATCACCCCAGTGCTGTGAAGAGTTCCCAGTTAAAAATGCCGATACTTTGGTACTCTGGGGTAAAAGGAGGCTGCAGATTCGTGTTCTGTGCTGTTTGTCCGAGGACTGGAACACGGAGCTCTTTCAGTGCCAAAGCGTGAGAGGTGGAATCTCTCAGCTCCTTTAGCTCCCGTTCAGCCGATGGTCACTCGGAGGGGCCAGGGGGTCACTGCAGCCCCTGGCAGGAGGAGCTGTGTCCCCGTGAGCCTGCTCAGCAGCGATGACCCCTGCTGTGGCTGTGTGTCCCTGCAGAGTCCGTCCGGAACACGCCCAGCACGGACACCATGCCGGCGGGCTCGGCCGTGCCCGGCGCGGAGCTGCCGGAGCCCGAGGGGCCGTTCCTGCCCGCGGAGGAGGAGCCGCAGGGCCCCCCCACGGCCCACGTGCGCCCCTCGCACCCCCTCAAGAGCTTCGCCGTGCCCGCCGTGCCCAGCGCCGGGGGCCCCTTCGACCCTGCCCTGCCCAGCACCCCCCTGCTGACCCAGCAAGGTGAGGCCACCAAATGGGGAACAAAGGGACGGCGGGGTTGGGCATCACGGGAAATACGGCAGAGGCTGGGGTGAGTTTGTTGGTGTCATTTTCTGTACATAGATAATTCAAATCCAACACCCCATAATTGAACCCTTCCTTTTCTCCTGGTAGAATCCTGTTCTTTCAGAGAACAGGAAATATATTTTCAAGGGGGCACTGGCATTGTGCCAGCATCAAACCATGGCATATCCCAGACTGCTTTGGGTTCAAAGGGAGCTTTAAATCCCATCCAGTGCCACCCCCTGCCATGGCAGGGACACCTTCCACTGTCCCAGGCTGCTCCAAGCTCTGTCCAGCCTGGCCTTGGGCACTGCCAGGGATGCAGGGACAGCCGCAGCTGCTCTGGGCACCCTGTGCCAGGGCCTGCCCACCCTCCCAGCAGTTCCTGCCCAATATCCCATCCATGCCTGGCAGTGGAAGCCATTCCCCCCTGTCCTCCTTGTGCTCCTTCCAGGAGCTCCCTGGGCAGGCAGCAGAGGCAGTGCCCGTGCCTGACGTGTCCCCCCCTCTCTGCAGCCCCTGGGCACCCCCTGCACGCGGTGAAGACGGCGTCCATCGGCACCCTGGGCAGGACCCGGCCGCCCATGCCCGTGGTGGTGCCCAGCGCCCCCGAGGTGCAGGAGACCACGCGGATGCTGGAGGACTCGGAGAGCGTAGGTACCCCTGCCAGGCTGGCAGGGCTCACCCTGGGGCTCTGTGGGCACCTGCACTGGCACCTACAGGGGCACAGGGGCTCGGCACTGCCACAGCTCCTCTGCCCGGGGATCTGCACGGGAAATGGGGGGAGACAGGGAGGGTCCTGCTGAGTCCTGCAGCTTCCCCAGCTCTGCAGGGCACTCCCAGTGCCATCCCCAGCTCTGCAGGCCATTCCCAGACCCATCCCCAGCTCTGCAAAGCATTCCCAGTGCCATCCCAGCTCTGCAGGGCATTCCCAGTGCCATCCCCAGCTCTGCAGGGCATTCCCAGACCCATCCCCAGCTCTGCAGGGCATTCCCAGTGCCATCCCCAGCTCTGCAGGGCATTTCCAGTGCCATCCCTGAGCATTCCCAGTGCCATCCCTGAGCATTCCCAGTGCCATTGCACATGGAACATTTGACATTAATGTCAGTGTGTTCCAAGCCATCATCCCAAAAATGTTTGTAAATTATCACAGGAGAATTTCCTTACTTTTGGGAAGGATGCAGCCTTGTTGGGCAGCTTTGGAAGCAGCTTTTAAGGAATGTTTTGGGTGTGAGGCACTGGAAGAGCTGTTTTCCTTTCAAATTGCAAGCCAAGGAGCTGCTCCTGTGGCCACTGTGGTCACTTAATACAGAAATATTCACTGCTGCATCACTGCTGCAGGAAATGCTCATTTGGAATTTACTTTTCTTTTTTTTTCTTCAATGTCCTTTTGTCACATGTTTTTTACTCTCCTGATTTTATTTCTCTATGTGCTGGTCTGGAAACTTGATTTTGTTGCCCTTTTGTGCTTCTGTCACTCCTGCTTTATTAATTTTGTTTGATCAGTACCAAACCCATACTCCACAACTCATTTGTAATATTTAAATAGAGCCATTAATACTTTTTTTCATTAATGTATTAGTGCAAGGTAGAGTCAGCACAAAAAAACCAGATTAAATTAAATTACTGGTTCAACTATGAGTCTTAAAATGTAAATTACATGTTGAACTGTGAGGTTCAGGGTTGGGTAGTGATTTGAATTAGTTCTGGGTTTTGAGGAGAACCTGTAGGGAGGAGTTTAAGGAAGGAGTTTAAGGAAGGAGTTTACTCCCAGCTGCTGCTCTTTATCCCAGTCAGGAGCTGGCAGGTGATGTGTTGGGCAGAGGGCTGGGATGACTTTGCTGTACAAGGCAGGGGTTTGGTAAAGTGGAGGTTCTTGGCTGTTGGAATGAAGGAGGAGGTTGGTGTGTGAGAACAGGACAGGGAAACTGCTCAGAACTGGGAAGGACTTGGTCAGGAGGGGTTTGGAGATGAGCCAGGCCATGGTCTGTCCACAGTGGGGACAGAAATGAGACAGCTGAGCCTAAAAATGTGTGGGTTTAGCAGCTATCCTGATCCCAAACAGCCTTGGTGAAGCATTCCTTTGACCTTTTTCCCTGGAACATAACTTTACTTTACTCACCCAGAGTAATGTCTGAGCTGTTAAAATGAAATGATAATTTAGCCCAAATTGACCAAATGCAGTGACAGGGATGGTCTTGTGGTCATTTGCAAGCTGATGTCTGATGGTACTGTTAAGATAATTAACATGTAGCTTTAAGTCATTGCTCCTTTGTAATACATGGATTGATCCATGACTTTAATAGTTCTGGTCCTAAGACCTGGATTTGACAATCAGAGGGGTTTGGTCTATGTTGTGATCAGTGCAGCTACTGTTTCTATTTTCAGGAAAATAGAAGTTTAATTTCCAGCAAAAGCAGGTTTCTTTCCATTACTTTGTGCTGGCTTTCCCCAGTACCACTTCTGCAATTTCTGGGTCTGCAACAAATTCAAGTGCAGGAGCAGCAGGCAGTGACAGGACCCTCAGTGTATGGGGGTGAACTCAGGACACCTTCACAGTCAAGCAGTTCTTCACAGTTGTATTTCTGTCTATTTTCTGTCTATTTACCTGTCCATGAATTTATTTCCAAAATGCACCATATAAAAGGTGCATAGGACCTTTCCCTAAGATCCTTCTCAATTTCCTGCTTTGGTTCAAAGGCAGGGATTGAGACAGGAGAACAGGGCTTGACCAGCTCTGAACCACAACTGTCCAAGGGTTGCACTTGGACAGAGAGCTCAGCTCCCCTCCCATGGCAGGAGCTGAGCTTTTCCAACCCTGCCAGGCTGTGTTCACACAGAATCACTGAGCTGGGAAAAGAGCTCCCAGACCACTGAGTCCAACCTGTGCCCAAACCCCCACTTTGCCATGGATCAATCCCCTTGTGCTGATGGCTGAGCTGGAGTCAGGGCTGCCCCAGGAGTGCCCTTTGCTGGCTCCTGCCCAGCCCCAGCCCTGTGTGAGTGCCCCTCTCCCTGCAGAGCTACGAGCCCGACGAGCTGACCAAAGAAATGGCGCACCTGGAAGGACTCATGAAGGACCTGAACGCCATCACCACGGCGTGAGCGCCCCAGCCTCGGACTCTGCCCTGCACACCAGGATTGTACAGAGGAAACGCTAAAGGAAACAACAAAAAAGAGAAAAAAAAAAAAAAGAAATCAATAAACCAGAAAGAGGGACAGCACATGAGAGCAATGGAGGGAGGAGGAGAGGAACCAGCCCCAGGTGACCCCAGTGTCACCCCCTTGTCCTGCAGGGAGCCACGTGGGGTTCCAGCAGCACCCAGCAGGACGGGCCACGCCAGGCTGGGATCCAGCAGGACAAAAGCAAAGCAAAGTGGACTCGCCATTAGTTTTTTTTCTGGTCAGGTTTTGTCTCAGTGGTGTGATTGCCCTGCCTTTTCAGTGTTGGACATTGGCATTTATGTACAATTTTATTTGTTGTTTTTATTTTATCTTTTTTTATAAAAAGGAAAAAAATATTGTAATAAAAAAAAAAAGGGAGAAACTGTTGTTTTCCACAGCCTAGGCTGAGGTTTGACTGCTTGTTCTATTGTGTATGAAAATTCATTGCCAGTGTGGGTTGTTCAGTTTTGTTTTTTATCCTGCGTATAATTACGTCCCCTTCTGGCAGTTAATCCATGGCCTTTTGGGATGCTGCACTGCTCTTTGTAAGCTTTTTTTATTATTTTTATATTATAATTATTAAAAGCCTGACTTTTCTCCTCTCATCACTGTGAGATTCCCGGTCTGTTTGAGTTGAGGTGTAATTGAGAGCCTTGTTTGTCGCTTTTTGTGCAGTTTCATATTTTCAGTGGGGGGAGAAGTAGCTGGGGAAGGGGAGGGGATCCTGGGGGGAGGGTTCATTCCTGTTGTTTTCCTGTCTTTTTCCAGTGACTGGGAAGACTGAAGAACAAGGAAACATCTTCAGCTGTACTGTGTGTCTGGTCACTGGGCCAGGAAGAGGCTCCTTTAGGAACATTCAGAGAATTCCTCCTGGGAATTTGGCTTCTCCTGCCTAGGTGACCCTACAGGGAGCTTCTTTTGGCAGCTGTTTTGTTGTTGTTGGTTTAAAGATGGATCAGGAGCCTGCAGGGCTGGGGTTGAGCCCCCTGGGCTCAGAGACCTTGAGGATTTTCTCATTCCCAACAGCCCAGATCCTGCCTGGAGAGCACTGAGTGGCCACAGGGTCCTGCAGGACCTGCAGGTCCTGTCCCAGGCCATCCCCACAGGAATCCTGCTCTGAAGGATTCCTCAGACACAAACCAAGGCAAAAATGTATTTTTTTACACTTTGGAAACCATGTAAAAATCAACCCAGTATTGGTGACCCGGGTGCTGTTCACAGACCTGCCTGGAAAGGGAGGAGAGGGAACAGGGAGGGAAGAGGGGTTTTCCTTCTCTCTTTGTGTGCTTGCCTGGCCCTGTCCTTCTCTGCATTAAAAAAAGGGCTGGAGTTCAGTAAAATGAGAAATAAAACAGTGAGAAACCCCAACCAGCTGCCAATGAACTCCTGTGCAATTTCACTTCTAGGATAAAAGGAATCCCAAACTCCCTGACGGTTCAAGGGCTGGGATTTGGGAAGCTTGGGCCCCTCTGTGCCTCTGCCAGGAGATTTCCACTGAAGTGGCAAAAAGAACTTGGCTTCCTTTGCTTCCCTTTATCCCCTGAAGTGGAGCTGAAGCTCCCAGTGCTGTCCCTGGGAGAAGGGAGAGCAGGGATTGAGGGTGGGGTCATTTCCTGCATTTATTTATTATTGAGGGAGGGGAGGGAATTAAATAAATGGTAGCACCATGGGCCACCTGGATAATTAATGTTTGGACTTTTAATCAGTACAGTTCAGGGCAAAATAAGCTACAGAACATGTATTTAAAGAATAAAATCCACCCCCTGGCCTGAGAAAGGAGGGTGTGGATCTGTTCCTTTGCCTATTTTTTACCTATACCCAAAGAAATGCCATCCTACACACACAGTATTCCCAGCTGGGGGCCTTTGTGAATATTCCTTATGTAGAACACCATGAATGTTAATATTGTCATTGAATTTGGGGAGGGGGAATATTTTTAATGATAAAACAACTGTTCAAAGTTGGTTTTTTAAGGTTAAACTGAAAAAAAAAAAGAAAAAACATTTATTCAATTCAGTGTACAATCTGTATTGCACTTTTTCACATTTTAATGCTACGTTTTCTTACATATCCTGTGATTTTAACTTTGGAACATTGTGTATCCTTGTAGTGTCATAGTCCAGCTGTGCAGTGACAACTTCCCTCAGACATTTGGGGAAAAGGAACAAACCAAACCTGTACATTGTTTTATGATTCTCATGTAGAAGAATTTCAAGGACTGCTGTAGATGTCGACCTTTCTGTACAATTTTTTTGCTTTTCTGTAGTATTTGCTGTATCCTCTATGGCTTTTTTTAATAACTTCATGTTTATTATTTTGTATTGGGCATCCAATACACTTTTTTTAATCCAATCAACTCCTGTCCTGCTTGGAGAGTTTGTTTGATTATTGGTAGTGGGGTCAGTGACCAGG
This sequence comes from Camarhynchus parvulus, assembly GCF_901933205.1. NCBI lineage: Eukaryota > Metazoa > Chordata > Aves > Passeriformes > Thraupidae > Camarhynchus > Camarhynchus parvulus. The sequence continues at coordinate 2,861,531 of NC_044580.1, forward strand.
TTTGGGGTTTTACTTGCCCTTTTTTTCCTTGCTGTGGGTTGTGAAGAAAGAAGAGAATTGTTCTCCCTCCAGGCTTTGTGCAGCCACTGAACTTGGAGCATTTCCCTATTTCAAAACTCCACAGTAAAAATATCACCTTTTAATTAGCAAGCAGAGAAGGAAGGGGTTCACATCAGTGGAAGTACAAATAATAGCCTTAATAAACTGGGAAATAATGAAAAAATAAAACCATAACCATGGGATATAGCACTTGCTGATTCTGGATTGTGAAGTGCAGGAATTGATCTCCTTGTTGCCACCCCGGTGCTGATGTGCATCAGCCCAGAGCCAGCGGCCTGGGTCACAGCCCTGTCCCTGTTCTGTCACTCAGATCCTGCTGGGCACTCCTTCCTTCCCCCTCCCAGCTCCCAGCCGGGCAGGGAGCCTGGAATTCCCCCGCAGGGATGGCCCGGGGCAGCTCAGCCGTGTCAGAGCTGCTGGGGGCAGGGGAGAGCCGGGGGAGCATTTCTGTGTCCAGGGAGAGCAGCTAAACCCTGCTGGACTCACCGACCTCCAGCTCTGGGCAAGGGGCAGGGGGGGCAGGAGCTGAGCTTTGCCAACCCTGCCCAGGCTGGGATTGGCATCACTGAGCTGGGAAAAGCTCCCAGACCATCAAGTCCACCCTGTGCCCAAACCCCACCTTGTCCCCAGCCCAGAGCACTGAGTGACACCTCCAGGCATTCCTTGGACATCTCCAGGGATGGGGACTCCAAACCTCCCTGGGCAGCCCCTTCCAATGCCTGACAACCCTTTCCATGGAGAAATTCCTCCTGATGTCCAGCCCTTCCTTGGGAAGGAACAATTCCCTCCTAATATCCCATCCATCCCTGCTCCATGGCAGTGGGAGCCATTTTCTGTGTCCTGTCCCTCCACCCCTTGTCCCCAGTCCCTCTCCAGCTCTCCTGGAGCCCCTTCAGGCCCTGGCAGGATCTCTGTGGTTTCCCTGGAGCCTTCTCTTGTCCAGGTGAGCTCCCCCAGCTCTCCCAGGCTGTTTCTGTGAGACCAGGGGAGGTTTCCAGCAGGTCACACACCTGCCCCATGAGCCTCCCCAGCCCAGCCTGAGGCCGTTCCCTCTGCTCCTGTCCCTGTCCCCTGGAAGCAGAGCCCGACCCCCCGGCTGTGCCCTCCTGGCAGGGAATTGTGCAGAGCCACAAGGTCCCTCCTGAGCCTCCTTTGCTCCAGCCGAGTCCCCCAGCCCCGTCCTCCATGTTCTCTGCGGACCCCTGGCTGTGTCCTGTGCCCTGGGCGGTGCCAGGGCGATGCCAGGGCAGCCCGGCAGGCACAGCGTGCCAGCGCAGCCCGAGGACAGCAGATGGCAGCGGTGCCTCGCTGCTCAGCAGCTTCAGCGCTCGCACAGCCCGAGCCCAGCCCCGGGAGGGACCAGGGGCCCCCAGGGGGAACTCACGGTGTAAATTCCACATTTTCCAGGGGAGCTTTGGCTTCCGACCCACAGCAAGGGTTGCCTCAAACACCTGCAATAAATTGGGCAACGCTTGCAGGCTTTTGCTCAGGGAGAGCAGCCACCAATCTCCTCCTGAACGGGTTTGATCCAAAACCCTCTGCAGCTCAGTAAAAGCATTTCTGCAGCAGCACCTCAGGGGGAGACAACTCAACAGCTTTTACCAAAACCACCGAAGCAGTGCAGCTTTTCTTAGCATCCCAGAATGGTTTAGAAGGAAGGGACTTTAAAGCCCAACTCCAATCCCACCCCTGCCATGGCAGGGACACCTTCCACTGTCCCAGGCTGCCCCAAGCCCTGTCCAGCCTGGCCATGGGCACTGCCAGGGATCCAGGGGCAGCCACAGCTGCGCCAGGGCCTCCCCTCCCTGCCCAGGAAAAAAAAGTCACCAGCCCCGGCTCCTGATGGCAGATTGTAGGACTCCGTTGGCACTATCAAACCAGCGCAAGTTGGCACCGGTGCCAGCTTGGGTCTGGGAGGCATCCTGCGTATCACAGATTTTCAGGAGCCAGCCGGCCACTCCCAGCACAAGGACCCTGAACAGAAATCTCGGCCCATTTCCATTGAAACAAAAGTCACCATGTAGGGAGAATGGTAAAGGGGCACAGTATTCCCCAATCAGTTGCAGCTGGGGCCAATTAAGAACAAGTGGCATATACACCTGTAAGCAATTACATACAAGGACCATAAAAGGGTGGAGTCAGCCAAAGGGCCAGAGTAAGAGCCAGATGAAGACTGCAGGATGAGCTACATGGCTGGTGTGAAATCTGCAGGCGAAGGCTGCCCAGGAACCCCAGTAGAAAAGAGAAGGATCCCAAGACCCCAGGAGAGAAAGACCGGAAGAAGACCCTGGAGGAGATGGACTCTGTTGTTATCAGAAGACCTTAGAGAAGGTGGTGAATTTCCCTGGAGGGGATGGACTGTGTTGTTATCAGAAGATGGACCCCAGGAGGGTAGACCCCAGGAGAGGGTTGAGAAGCTTTGGACATGCCAGGGCTCTGTGGCAGTCTGGCAGCAATATTCTTCATTGGATTGCTGCTGGATTAGCTGCAGATGCTCGTGGCTGGATACTTTGGGAAAAGCCCCTGGAGGGGAGGGACTCTGTAGTTGTAATGTTTACTGTAATGTATTAGGGTTTGTTGTAAGGCTTACTGTAATGTGTAAGTATTAACGCTTAGGGCTACTGTGACCCACTGGGATGGAGTGGGGGAGGCGGTGTTGGTGAAGCAGAGAGTGGCAGGTGGAAGCCACAAGGAGGTCCGGACCTGATTCCCTACAATCAAGACACCTGGGAATAGGTGAGCCACCAACAAGTAATAATTATGGGACATTTGAGGGATATGGTTTGGGATATTTGAGGTATTAACTTTGAGTTATGACCGCCGCGACTACCAGAGATAGACGCTGGTGTAATGTAACTGGTATAATTTATTACTGTAATGCATAAGTATAGTTGTACAATATATTAGAGTATAAGTATTGTTGTGTAATGTATTAAAGTATACGTATGAGAAGAGTTGTAAATGTGTTTAATAAAATATCACCAGCCCCGGTTCCTGATGGCAGATTGTAGGACTATGTTGGCACTGCCAAACCAGCCCAAGCTGGCACCGGTGCCAGCTTGGGTCTGGGTGGCATCCTGCGTATCGCAGAATTTCGGGAGCCAACTGGCCACAGACCCGAAATAAAATCTCCAGCCTTTTCCCTGGAAACAAAAGTCACCAGCCCCGATTCCTGATAGCAGATTGTAGGACTCTGCTGGCACTATCAAACCAGCCGGAGTTGGCCTTTGTGCCAGCTTGGGTCTGGGAGCCATCCTGCGTATCGCGGATTTTCAGGATGCCTCCCAGACCCAAGCTGGCACCAGTGCCAACTCGGGCTGGTTTGATAGTGCCAACAAAGTCCTACAATCTGCCATCAGGACCAGGGGCTGGTGACTTTTATATCAGAGGGAATGGGCGGCTGTTTATGCTTGTTTGGGGCCTCGTGGCCGGGCTGGCTCCTGAAAAATCGGCGATACAGGGGATGCTTCCCAGACCCAAGCTGGCACCAGTTCCAACTCGGGCTGGTTTGATACCGCCACCAGAGTCCTACAATCTGCCATCAGGAACCTGGGCAGGTGACTTTTGTTTCAGAGGGAAAGGGCCATTGTTTATGTTTGGGGCCTGTGGACCGGAGTGGCCGGCTGGCTCCTGAAAATCCGCGATACGCAGGATGCCTCCCAGACCAAAGCTGGCACCACTGCAAACTCAGGATGGTTTGGTAGTGCCAATGGTGTCCTACAATCTGCCATCAGGAACCAGGGCAGGTGACTTTTGTTTCCCAGGGAAAGTGCCGTTGTTTATATTTCGATGTCTGTCGCCCGGAGTGGCCGGCTGGCTCCTGAAAATCCACGATAGGCAGGATGCCTCCCACACCAAAGCTGGCCCCAGTGCCAACTCGTGCTGGTTTGATAGTGCCAATGGAGTCCTACAATCTGCCATCAGGAACCGGGGACGGATGACTTTTTCTTCCCAGGGAAAAGGGTCGTAATTTATGTTTGAGGGCCTCTGGCTGGCTGGTTCCTGAAAATCCGTGACGCAGGGAATCCTTCCCAGACCCAAGCTGGCACCAGTGCCAACTCAGGCTGGTTTGATAGTGCCAACGGAGTCCTACAATCTGCCATCAGGAACAGGGGCGGGTGACTTTTGTTTCAGAGGGAAATGGCCGTTGTTTATGTTTGGGGCTCAGTGGACAGGAGTGGCGGCTGGCTCCTGAAAATCCGCGATACGCAGGATGCCTCCCAGACCCAAGCTGGCACCAGTGCCAACTCGGGCTGCTTTGATAGTGCCAACGGAGTCCTACAATCTGCCATCAGGAACCTGGGCAGGTGACTTTTCTTTCCCAGGGACAGGGCCGTTGTTTATGTTCGTGGCTCTGTGGCCTGGAGTGGCCGGGCCGGCTCCTGAAAATCCGCGATACAGGGAATGCTTCCCAGACCCAAGCTGGCACCAGTGCCAACTCGGGCTGCTTTGATAGTGCCAACGGAGTCCTACAATCTGCCATCAGGACCAGGGGCTGGTGACTTTTGTTTCCAGGGAAAGGGCCGTTGTTTTTTTTTGGGGCTCTGTGGCCCGGAGTGGCCGGCTGGCCCCTGAAAATCCGCGATACAGGGAATGCCTCCCAGACCCAAGCTGGCACCAGTGCCAACTCAGGCTGGTTTGATAGTGCCAACGGAGTCCTACAATCTGCCATCAGGAACCTGGGCTGGTGACTTTTGTTTCAGAGGGAAAGTTCGTTGGTGATGTTTGTGGTTTGGGGCCCACTGGGCCGGTTTGGCTCCTGAAAACCCGCGATACAGGGAATGCTTCCCAGACCCAAGCTGGCACCAGTGCCAACTCGGGCTGGTTTGATAGTGCCAACGGGGTCCTACAATCTGCCATCAGGAACCGGGGCTGTTGACTTTTGTTTCCCAGGAAAAGGCGGGTGATGTTGTTTGGGGCCTCTGTTGGCCGCGGGCTGGTTCCTGAAAATCCGCGATGACAGGGAATGTTTCCCAGACCCAAGCTGGCACCAGTGCCAACTCGGGCTGGTTTGATAGTGCCAACGGAGTCCTACAATCTGCCATCAGGAACCGGGTCGGATGACTTTTCCTTCCCAGGGAAAGGGTCGTTGTTTATGTTTGGGGGTCTGTGGCCCGGAGTGGCCGGCTGGCTCCTGAAAAATCCGCGATACGCAGGATGCCTCCCAGACCCAAGCTGGCACCAGTGCCAACTCGGGCTGGTTTGATAGTGCCAACGGAGTCCTACAATCTGCCATCAGGAACCAGGGCAGGTGACTTTTGTTTCAGAGGGAAAGGGCCGTTGTTTATGTTTGGGGGCCTGTGGACAGGAGTGGCCGGGTGGCTCCTGAAAATCCGCGATATACAGGAATGCCTCCCTGACCCAAGCTGGCACCAGTGCCAACTCGGGCTGGTTTGATAGTGCCAATGGAGTCCTACAATCTGCCATCAGGAACCAGGGGCTGGTGACTTTTATTTCTGAGGGAAAGGGCCGTTGTTTATGTTTGGGGCTCTGTGGCCCAGAGAGCCCCGTCTGGCTCCTGAAAAATCCGGCGATACAGGGATGCCTCCCAGACCCAAGCTGGCACCAGTGCCAAATCTGGCTGGTTTGATAGTGCCAACGGAGTCCTACAATCTGCCATCATAAACATGGGCAGGTGACTTTTGTTTCAGAGGGAAGGGGCCGTTGTTTATGTTTGGGGGCCTGTGGACAGGAGTGGCCGGCTGGCTCCTGAAAATCCGCGAATCGCAGGATGCCTCCCAGACCCAAGCTGGCACCAGTGCCAACTCCGGCTGCTTTGATAGTGCCAACGGAGTCCTACAATCTGCCATCAGGAACCTGGGGAGGTGACTTTTCTTTCCCAGGGACAGGGCCGTTGTTTATGTTCGTGGCTCTGTGGCCTGGAGAGGCCGGCCGGCTCCTGAAAATCCGAGATACAGGGAATGATTCCCAGACCCAAGCTGGCACCAGTGCCAAGTCGGGCTGCTTTGATAGTGCCAACGGAGTCCTACAATCTGCCATCAGGACCAGGGGCTGGTGACTTTTCCTTCCCCGGGAAAGGGTCGTTGTTTATTTTTGGGGGTCTGTGGCCCGGAGTGGCCAGCTGGCCCCTTAAAATCCGCAATACAGGGAATGCTTCCCAGACCCAAGCTGGCACCACTGCCAACTCAGGCTGGTTTGATAGTGCCAATGGAGTCCTACAATCTGCCATCAGGAACCTGGGCTGGTGACTTTTGTTTCAGAGGGAATTGGATGGAGATATTGTTTGGGGGCCTCTGGCCGTTTGGCTCCTGAAAATCCGCGATACGCAGGATGCCTCCCAGACCCAAGTTGGCCCCAGTGCCAGCTCGGGCTGGTTTGATAGTGCCAACAGGGTCCTACAATCTGCCATCAGGAACCGGGGTGGTGAGTTTTGTTTCCCAGGAAAAAGGAGGGAGATGTTGTTTGGGGGCCTCTGGCTGGCTGGTTCCTGAAAATCCGTGATGCCGGGAATGTTTCCCAGACCCAAGATGGAAACAGTGCCAAGTCGGGCTGGTTTGATAGTGCCAACGGAGTCCTACAATCTGCCATCAGGAACCGGCGCGGATGACTTTTCCTTCCCAGGGAAAGGGTCTTTGTTTATGTTTGGGGGTCTGTGGCCCGGAGTGGCCGGCTGGCTCCTGAAAATCCGCGATACGCAGGATGCCTCCCAGACCCAAGCTGGCACCAGTGCCAACTCGGGCTGGTTTGATAGTGCCAACGGAGTCCTACAATCTGCCATCAGGAACCTGGGCAGGTGACTTTTGTTTCAGAGGGAAAGGGCCGTTGTTTATGTTTGGCGGGCCTGTGGACAGGAGTAGATGGGTGGCTCCTGAAAATCCGCGATACAGGGAATGATTCTCTGACCCAAGCTGGCACCAGTGCCAAGTCGGGCTGGTTTAATACTGCCAATGGAATCCTACAATCTGCCATCAGGACCAGGGGCTGGTGACTTTTATTTCTGAAGGAAACGGCCTTTGTTTTTGTTTGGGGCTCTGTGGCCCAGAGAGCCCGCCTGCCTCCTGAAAATCCGCGATACGCAGGATGCCTCCCAGACCTGAGCTGGCACCAGTGCCAAATCTGGCTGGTTTGATAGTGCCAACGGAGTCCTACAATCTGCCATCAGGAACCGGGGCTGAAGACTTTTCCTTCCCAGGGAAAGGGTCGATGTTTATGTTTGTGGGTCTGTGGCCCGGAGTGGCCGGCTGGCTCCTTAAAATCCGTGATACCCCGAATGCTTCCCAGACCCAAGCTGGCACCAGTGCCAACTCAGGCTGGTTTGATAGTGCCAACGGAGTCCTACAATCTACCATCAGGACCACGGGCTGGTGACTTTTATTTCTGAAGGAAACGGCCTTTGTTTATGCTTGGGTGCCTGTGGCCCAGAGAGCCCGGCTGCCTCCTGAAAATCAGCGACACGCAGGATGCCTCCCAGACCCAAGCTGGCACCAGTGCCAACTCGGGCTGGTTTGATAGTGCCAACGGAGTCCTACAATCTGCCATCAGGAACCAGGGCAGGTGACTTTTGTTTCAGAGGGAAAGTGCCGTTGGTTATGTTCGGGTCTCTGTGGCCCCGAGTTACCGGCTGGCTCCTGAAAATCCGCGATACGCAGGATGCCTCCCAGACCCAAGCTGGCACCAGTGCCAACCCGGGCTGGTTTGATAGTGCCAACGGAGTCCTACAATCTGCCATCAGGAACCGGGGCGGGTGAGTTTTGTTTCAGAGGGAAAGGTCCGTTGTTTATGTTTGGGGCCTGTGGCCCGGAGTGGCCGGGTTGGCTCCTGAAAACCCGCGATACAGGGAATGCTTCCCAGACCCAAGCTGGCACCAGTGCCAACTCAGGCTGGTTTGATAGTGCCAACGGAGTCCTACAATCTGCCATCAGGACCAGGGGCTGGTGACTTTTATATCAGAGGGAAACGGCCGTTGTTTATGTTAGGGGCTCTGTGGACCGGAGTGGCTGGCTGGCTCCTGAAAATCCGCGATACGCTGGATGCCTCCCAGACCCAAGCTGGCACCAGTGCCAACTCGGGCTGCTTTGATAGTGCCAACGGAGTCCTACAATCTGCCATCAGGAACCTGGGCAGGTGACTTTTGTTTCAGAGGGAAACGGCCGTTGTTTATGCTTCGGGGTCTGTGGCCTGGAGTGGCCGGCTGGCTCCTGAAAATCCGCGATACGCAGGATGCCTCCCAGACCCAAGCTGGCACCAGTGCCAACTCGGGCTGGTTTGATAGTGCCAACGGAGTCCTACAATCTGCCATCAGGAACCAGGGCGGATGACTTTTCCTCCCCAGGGAAAGTGTCGTTGTTTTTGTTTTGGGGCCTGTGGCCCAGAGTGGTCGGCTGGCTCCTGGAAATCCATGATACAGGAAATGCTTCCCAGACGAAAGCTGGCACCAGTACCAACTCAGGCTGCTTTGATCCTGCCAACAGAGTCCTACAATCGGCCATCAGGAACCGGGTCGGATGACTTTTCCTTCCCAATTGAAGGGTGATTCTTTATGTTTGGCGGTCTGTGGCCCGGAGTGGCCGGCTGGCTCCTGAAAATCCGCGATACAGGGAATGCTTCCCAGACCCAAGCTGGCACCAGTGCCAACTCAGGCTGGTTTAATAGTGCCAACGGAGTCCTACAATCTGCCATCAGGACCAGGGCCTGATGAGTTTTGTTTCCCAGGGAAAGTGCCATTGTTTATGTTGGGGGGCTCTGTGGCCCGGAGTGGCCGGCTGGCTCCTGAAAATCCGCGATACGCAGGATGCCTCCCAGACCCAAGCTGGCACCAGTGCCAACTCGGGCTGGTTTGATAGTGCCATCGGAGTCCTACAATCTGCCATCAGGAACCTTTGCAGTTGACTTTTGTTTCAGAGGGAAAGGTCCGTTGTTTATGTTTGGGGGTCTGTGGCCCGGAGTGGCTGGCTGGCTCCTGAAAATCCGCGATACAGGGAATGCTTCCCAGACCCAAGGTGGCACCAGTACCGCCTCAGGCTGGTTTGATAGTGCCAACGGAGTCCTACAATCTGCCATCAGGAACCGTGGCGGGTGACTTTTGTTTCCCAGGGAAAGTGCCGTTTTTTATGTTTGGGCCTGTGGACCGGAGTGGCCGGCTGGCTCCTGAAAAATCCGCACATACAGGGATGCTTCCCAGACCCAAGCTGGCACCAGTGCCAACTCGGGCTGGTTTGATAGTGCCAACGGAGTCCTACAATCTGCCATCAGGAACCGGGGCTGAAGTTGCTTTTGCTTCCCAGGGAAAGGTCCGTTGTTTATGTTTGTGGGTCTGTGGCCCAGAGTGGCCGGATGGCTCCTGAAAATCCGCGATACGCAGGATGCCTCCCAGACCCAAGCTGGCACAAGTGCCAACTCAGGCTGGTTTGATAGTGCCAACGGAGTCCTACAATCTGCCATCAGGAACCAGGGCAGTTGACTTTTGTTTCAGAGGGAAAGTACCGTTGTTTATGTTTGGGCTCTGTGGCCCGAAGTGGCCGGCTGGCTCCTGAAAATCCGCGATACAGGGAATGCTTCCCAGACCCAAGCTGGCACAAGTGCCAACTCAGGCTGGTTTGATAGTGCCAACGGAGTCCTACAATCTGCCATCAGGAACCGGGACGGATGACTTTTCCTTCCCAGGTAAAGGGTCGTTGTTTATGTTTGAGGGTCTGTGGCCCGGAGTGGCCGGCTGGCTCCTGAAAACCCTTGATGCAGGGAATGCTTCCCAGACCCAAGCTGGCACCAGTGCCAACTCAGGCTGGTTTAATAGTGCCAACGGAGTCCTACAATCTGCCATCAGGACCAGGGGCTGGTGACTTTTATATCAGAGGGAAAGTGCCGTTGTTTATGTTTGGGGTTCAGTGGACAGGAGTGGCTGGCTGGCTCCTGAAAATCCGCGATACAGGGAATGCTTCCCAGACCCAAGCTGGCACCAGTGCCAACTCTGGCTGGTTTGATAGTGCCAAAGGAGTCCTACAATCTGCCATCTGGAACCTGGGCAGGTGACTTTTGTTTCTGGGGGAAATGGCCGTTGTTTATATTTCGGTGCCTGTGGCCCGGAGTGGCCGGCTGGCTCCTGAAAATCCGCGATACAGGGAATGCTTCCCAGACCCAAGCTGGAACCAGTTCCAACTCAGGCTGGTTTGATAGTGCCAACAGGGTCCTACAATCTGCCATCAGGACCAGGGGCTGGTGACTTTTATATCAGTGGGAAACAGCCGTTGTTTATGTTCGGGCCTCTGAGGCCCGGAGTGGCCGGCTGGCTCCTGAAAATCCGCGATACGCAGGATGCCTCCCAGACCCAAGCTGGCACCAGTGCCAAGTCGGGGTGGTTTGATAGTGCCAACGGAGTCCTACAATCTGCCATCAGGGGCCAGGGCCTGGTGACTTTTGTTTCCCAGGAGGAAAGGTCCGTTGTTTATGTTTTGGGGCCTTTGGCCGGGAGTGGCCGGCTGGTTCCTGAACATCTGCGATATGCATGATGCCTCCCAGACCCAAGCTGGCACCAGTGCCAACTCGGGCTGGTTTGATAGTGCCAATGGAGTCCTACAATCTGCCATCAGGAACCTGGAGTGGTGACTTTTGTGTCAGAGGGAAAGTGCTCTTGTTTATGTAGGGGGCCTGTGGCTTGGGGTGGCTGGCTTGCTACTGAAAATCCGCGATACGCAGGATGCCTCTTAGATCTAAGCTGACACCAGTACCAACCCAGGCTGGTTTGATAGTGCCAACGGAGTCCTACAATCTGCCATCAGGAACCAGGGCAGTTGACTTTTGTTTCCAGGGAAAGTGCCGTAGGTTATGTTCGGGCCTCTGTGGCCCGGAGTGGCCGGCTGGCTCCTGAAAATCCGCGATACAGGGAATGCTTCCCAGACCCAAGCTGGCACCAGTGCCAACTCTGGCTGGTTTAATGGTGCCAATGGAGTCCTACAATCTGCCATCAGGACTAGGGGCTGGTGACTTTTATATCAGAGAGAAAGGGCCGTTGTTTATGTTTGGGGCTCTGTGGACAGGAGTGGCCGGCTGGCTCCTGAAAATCCGCGATACGCAGGATGCCTCCCAGACGCAAGCTGGCACCAGTGCCAACTCAGGCTGGTTTGATAGTGCCAACGGATTCCTACAATCTGACATCAGGAACCAGGGCAGTTGACTTTTGTTTCCAGGGAAAGTGCCGTTGGTTATGTTCGGGCCTCTGTGGTCCGGAGTGGCCGGGCTGGCTCCTGAAAATCCGCGATACAGGGAATGCTTCCCAGACCCAAGCTGGCGCCAGTGCCAACTCTGGCTGGTTTGATAGTGCCAATGGAGTCCTACAATCTGCCATCAGGAACCGGGGCTGGTGACTTTTATTTCCGAGGGAAAGGGCCGTTGTTTATGTTTGGGCGTCTGTGGCCGGAGGGCCGGCTGGTTCCTGAACATCTGCGATACGCAGGATGCCTCCCAGACCCAAGCTGGCACCATTGCCAACTCGGGCTGGTTTGGTAGTGCCAACGGAGTCCTACAATCTGCCATCAGAAACCTGGGCAGTTGACTTTTGTTTCAGAGGGAAAGGTCTGTTTTTTATGTTTGGGGGTCTGTGACCCGGATTGGCCGGCTGGCTCCTGAAAACCCGCGATACAGGGAATGCTTCCCAGACCCAAGCTGGCACCAGTGCCAACTCAGGCTGGTTTGATAGTGCGTCCGGAGTCCTACAATCTGCCATCAGGAACCAGGGCCTGGTGACTTTTGTTTCCCAGGGAAAGGGTCTTTGGTTTTGTTTTGGGGTCTGTGGCCCAGAGTTGTCGGCTGGCTCCTGAAAATCCACGATACAGGGAATGCTTCCCAGACCAAAGCTGGCACCAGTACCAACTCAGGCTGCTTTGATCCTCCCAACAGAGTCGTACAATCGGCCATCAGTAACCGGGGCGGATGACTTTTCCTTCCCAATTAAAGGGTCATTCTTTATGTTTGGGGGTCTGTGCCCCGGAGATGCCGGCTGGCTCCTGAAAATCCGCGATACAGGGAATGCTTCCCAGAACTAAACTGGCACCAGTGCTAACTCGGGCTGGTTTGATAGTGCCAACGGAGTCCTACAATCTGCCATCAGGAACCGCGGCGGATGACTTTTCCTTTCCAGGGAAAGGGTCGTTGTTTATGTTTGGGGGTCTGTGGCCCAGAGTGGCCGGCTGGCTCCTGAAAATCCACGGTACGCAGGATGCCTCCCAGACCCAAGCTGGCACCAGTGCCAACTCAGGCTGGTTTGATAGTGCCAACGGAGTCCTACAATCTGCCATCAGGAACCAGGGCAGGTGACTTTTGTTTCCAGGGAAAGTGCCGTTGGTTATGTTCGGGCTTCTGTGGCCCGGAGTGTCCGGCTGGCTCCTGAAAATCCGCGATACAGGGAATGCTTCCCAGACCCAAGCTGGCACCAGTGCCAACCGAGGCTGGTTTGATAGTGCCAATGGAGTCCTACAATCTGCCATCAGAAACAGGGGCGGATGACTTTTCCTTCCCAGGTAAAGTGTCGTTGTTTATGTTTGAGGGTCTGTGGCACGGAGTGGCCGGCTGGCTCCTGAAAACCCGCGATACAGGGAATGCTTCCCAGACCCAAGCTGGCACCAGTGCCAACTCAGGCTGGTTTAATAGTGCCAACGGAGTCCTACAATCTGCCATCAAGACCAGGGGCTGGTGACTTTTATATCAGAGGGAAAGTGCCGTTGTTTATGTTTGGGGCTCAGTGGACAGGAGTGGCTGGCTGGCTCCTGAAAATCCGCGATACGCAGGATGCCTCCCAGACCCAAGCTGGCACCAGTGCCAACTCGGGCTGGTTTGATAGTGCCAACGGAGTCCTACAATCTGCCATCAGGAACCGGGGCTGGTGACTTTTGTTTTCCAGGGAAAGTGCCATTGTTTATGTTCGGGGCTCTGTGGCCCGGAGTGGCCGGCTGGCTCCTGAAAATCCGCGATACGCAGGATGCTTCCCAGACCCAAGCTGGCACCAGTGCCAGCTCGGGCTGGTTTGATAGTGCCAACGGAGTCCTACAATCTGCCATCAGGAACCGGGGCAAGTGACTTTTGTTTCAGAGGGAAAGGGCCGTTGTTTATGTTTGGGTGCCTGTGGCCCGGGAGGCCGGGCTGGCTCCTGAAAATCGGCGATACAGGGAATGCTTCCCAGACCCAAGCTGGCACCAGTGCCAACTCGGGCTGGTTTGATAGTGCCAACGGAGTCCTACAATCTGCCATCAGGAACCGGGGCAATTGACTTTTGTTTCAGAGGGAAAGGGCCGTTGTTTATGTTTGGGGGTCTGTGGCCCGGAGTGGCCGGCTGGCTCCTGAAAATCCGCGATACAGGGAATGCTTCCCAGACCCAAGCTGGCACCAGTGCCAACTCGGGCTGGTTTGATAGTGCCAACGGAGTCCTACAATCTGCCATCAGGAACCAGGGCAGTTGACTTTTGTTTCCCAGGGAAAGTGCCGTTGTTTATGTTTGGGGCTCTGTGGCCAGGAGTGGCCGGCTGGCTCCTGAAAATCCGCGATACAGGGAATGCTTCCCAGACCCAAGCTGGCACCAGTGCCAACTCGGGCTGGTTTGATAGTGCCAACGGAGTCCTACAATCTGCCATCAGGAACCGGGGCGGTGACTTTTCTTTCACAGGAAAGTGCCGTTGTTTATGTTTGGGGTCTGTGGACCGGAGCGGCCCGGCTGGCTCCTGAAAATCCGCGATACAGGGAATGCTTCCCAGACCCACGCTGGCACCAGTGCCAACTCGGGCTGGTTTGATAGTGCCAACGGAGTCCTACAATCTGCCATCAGGAACCGGGGCTGATGACTTTTCTTTCCCAGGGAAAGTGTCGTTGTTTATGTTTGGGGCTCTGTGGCCCGGAGTGGCCGGCTGGCTCCTGAAAATCCCACGCGAAAGGAATGCTTCCCAGACCCAAGCTGGCACCAGTGCCAACTCGGGCTGGTTTGATAGTGCCAACGGAGTCCTACAATCTGCCATCAGGAACCAGGGCAGGTGACTTTTGTTTCAGAGGGAAAGGGCCGTTGTTTATGTTTGGGGGTCTGTGGCCCGGAGTGGCCGGCTGGCTCCTGAAAATCCGCGATACAGGGAATGCTTCCCAGACCCAAGCTGGCACCAGTGCCAACTCAGGCTGGTTTAATAGTTCCAACGGATTCGTACAATCTGCCATCAGGACCAGGGGCTGGTGACTTTTATATCAGAGGGAAAGTGCCGTTGTTTATGTTTGGGGCTCAGTGGACAGGAGTGGCTGGCTGGCTCCTGAAAATCCGCGATACGCAGGATGCCTCCCAGACCCGAGCTGGCACCAGTGCCAACTCGGGCTGGTTTGATAGTGCCAACGGAGTCCTACAATCTGCCATCAGGAACCGGGGCAGTTGACTTTTGTTTCAGAGGGAAAGGTCCGTTGTTTATGTTTGGGGTCTGTGGCCCGGAGTGGCCGGCTGGCTCCTGAAAATCCGCGATACAGGGAATGCTTCCCAGACCCCAGCTGGCACCAGTGCCAACTCAGGCTGGTTTAATAGTGCCAACGGAGTCCTACAATCTGCCATCAGGACCAGGGGCTGATGACTTTTATATCAGAGGGAAACGGCCGTTGTTTATGCTTGGGGTTCTTTGGCCCGGAGTGGCCGGCTGGCTCCTGAAAATCCGCGATACGCAGGATGCCTCCCAGACCCAAGCTGGCACCAGTGCCAACTCAGGCTGGTTTGATCCTGCCAACGGAGTCCTACAATCTGCAATCAGGAACCGGGGCTGGCGACTTTTGTTTCAGAGGGAATTGGATGGAGATATTGTTTGGGGGCCTCTGGCCGGCTGGCTCCTGAAAATCGGAGATACGCAGGATGCCTCCCAGACGCAAGCTGGCACCAGTGCCAACTCAGGCTGGTTTGATCCTGCCAACGTAGTCCTACAATCTGCAATCAGGAACCGGGGCTGGCGACTTTTGTTTCAGAGGGAAACGGCCATTGTTTATGCTTCGGGGTCTGTGGCCCGGAGTGGCCGGCTGGCTCCTGAAAATCGGCGATACGCAGGATGCCTCCCAGACCCGAGCTGGCACCGGTGCCGATTCGGGCTGGTTTGGTAGTGCCAACGGAGTCCTACAATCTGCCATCAGGAACCTGGGCAGGGGACTTTTGTTTCTGAGGGAAATGGCCGTTGTTTATATTTCGGTGCCTGTGGACCGGAGTGGCCGGCTGGCTCCTGAAAATCCGCGATACAGGGAATGCTTCCCAGACCCAAGCTGGCACCAGTGCCAACTCGGGCTGGTTTGATAGTGCCAACGGAGTGCTACAATCTGCCATCAGGAACCGGGACGGATGACTTTTCCTTCCCAGGTAAAGGGTCGTTGTTTATGTTTGAGGGTCTGTGGCACGGAGTGGCCGGCTGGCTCCTGAAAACCCTTGATACAGGGAATGCTTCCCAGACCCAAGCTGGCACCAGTGCCAACTCAGGCTGGTTTAATAGTGCCAACGGAGTCCTAAAATCTGCCATCAGGACCAGGGGCTGGTGACTTTTATATCAGAGGGAAAGTGCCGTTGTTTATGTTTGGGGCTCAGTGGACAGGAGTGTCTGGCTGGCTTCTGAAAATCAGCGATACGCAGGATGCCTCCCAGACCCAAGCTGGCACCAGTGCCGACTCGGGCTGCTTTGATAGTGCCAACGGAGTCCTACAATCTGCCATCTGGAACCTGGGCAGTTGACTTTTGTTTCAGAGGGAAAGGTCCGTTGTTTATGTTCGGGGGTCTGTGGCCCGGAGTGGCCGGCTGGCTCATGAAAACCCGCGATACAGGGAATGCTTCCCAGACCCAAGCTGGCACCAGTGCCAACTCGGGCTGCTTTGATAGTGCCAACGGAGTCCTACAATCTGCCGTCAGGATCCAGGGCAGTTGACTTTTGTTTCCAGGGAAAGTGCCGTTGGTTATGTTCGGGCCTCTGTGGCCCGGAGTGGCCGGCTGGCTCCTGAAAATCCGCGATACAGGGAATGCCTCCCAGACCCAAGCTGGCATTAGTGGCAACTCTGGCTGGTTTGATAGTGCCAACGGAGTCCTACAATCTGCCATCAGAAACCTGGGCAGCTGACTTTTGTTTCAGAGGGAAAGGTCCGTTGTTTATGTTTGTGGGACTGTGGCCCAGAGTGGCCGGCTGGCTCCTGAAAACCCGCAATACAGGGAATGCTTCCCAGACCCAAGCTGGCACCAGTGCCAACTCAGGCTGGTTTGATAGTGCCAACGGAGTCCTACAGTCTGCCATCAGGAACCAGGGCAGTTGACTTTTGTTTCCAGGGAAAGTGCCGTTGGTTATGTTCGGGCCTCTGTGGCCCGGAGTGGCCGGCTGGCTCCTGAAAATCCGCGATACAGGGAATGCTTCCCAGACCCAAGCTGGCACCAGTGCCAACTCGGGCTGGTTTGATAGTGCCAACGGAGTCCTACAATCTGCCATCAGGACCAGGGCCTGGTGACTTTTATATCAGAGGGAAAGGGCCGTTGTTTATGTTTGGGGCTCTGTGGACAGCCGTGGCTGGCTGGCTCCTGAAAATCGCGATACGCAGGATGCCTCCCAGACGCAAGCTGGCACAAGTGCCAACTCGGGCTGGTTTGATAGTGCCAACGGAGTCCTACAATCTGCCATCAGGACCAGGGCCTGGTGAGTTTTGTTTCCCAGGGAAAGGGCCATTGTTTATGTTTGGGGCTCTGTGGCCCGGAGTGGCCGGCTGGCTCCTGAAAATCCGCGATACGCAGGATGCCTCCCTGACGCAAGCTGGCACAAGTGCCAACTCGGGCTGGTTTGATAGTGCCAACGGAGTCCTACAATCTGCCATCAGGAACCAGGGCAGTTGACTTTTGTTTCCAGGGAAAGTGCCGTTGGTTATGTTCGGGCCTCTGTGGCCCGGAGTGGCCGGCTGGCTCCTGAAAATCCGCGATACAGGGAATGCTTCCCAGACCCAAGCTGGCACCAGTGCCAACTCAGGCCGGTTTAATACTGCCAACGGAGTCCTACAATCTGCCATCAGGACCAGGGGCTGGTGACTTTTATATCAGAGGGAAAGTGCTGTTGTTTATGTTTGGGGGCTCTGTGACAGGAGTGGCCGGCTGGCTCCTGAAAATCCGCGATACGCAGGATGCCTCCCAGACCCAAGCTGGCACCAGTGCCAACTCGGGCTGGTTTGATAGTGCCAACGGAGTCCTACAATCTGCCATCAGGAACCAGGGCAGTTGACTTTTTTTTCAGAGGGAAAGGTCCGTTGTTTATGTTTGGGGGTCTGTGGACAGGAGTGGCCGGCTGGCTCCTGAAAATCCGCGATACAGGGAATGCTTCCCAGACCCAAGCTGGCACCAGTGCCAACTCAGGCTGGTTTGATAGTGCCAACGGAGTCCTACAATCTGCCATCAGGAACCGGGGCAGGTGACTTTTGTTTCACAGGGAAAGGGCCGTTGTTTATGTTTGGGGTCTGTGGCACGGAGTGGCCGGCTGGCTCCTGAAAATCCGCGATACGGGAATGCTTCCCAGACCCAAGCTGGCACCAGTGCCAACTCAGGCTGGTTTGATAGTGCCAACGGAGTCCTACAATCTGCCATCAGGAACCGGGGCGGGTGACTTTTGTTTCCGAGGGAAAGTGCCGTTGTTTATGTTTGGGGCCTGTGGCCCGGAGTGGCCGGCTGGCTCCTGAAAATCCGCGATACAGGGAATGCTTCCCAGACCCAAGCTGGCACCAGTGCCAACTCGGGCTGGTTTGATAGTGCCAACGGAGTCCTACAATCTGCCATCAGGAACCGGGACGGATGACTTTTCCTTCCCAGGTAAAGGGTCGTTGTTTATGTTTGAGGGTCTGTGGCACGGAGTGGCCGGCTGGCTCCTGAAAATCCGCGATACAGGGAATGCTTCCCAGACCCAAGCTGGCACCAGTGCCAACTCGGGCTGGTTTGATAGTGCCAACGGAGTCCTACAATCTGCCATCAGGAACCGGGGCGGTTGACTTTTGTTTCAGAGGGAAAGGGCCGTTGTTTATGTTTGGGGCTCTGTGGACCGGAGTGGCCGGCTGGCTCCTGAAAATCCGCGATACAGGGAATGCTTCCCAGACCCAAGCTGGCACCAGTGCCAACTCAGGCTGGTTTGATAGTGCCAACGGAGTCCTACAATCTGCCATCAGGAACCAGGGCGGGTGACTTTTGTTTCCCAGGGAAAGTGCCGTTGTTTATGTTTGGGGGTCTGTGGCCCGGAGTGGCCGGCTGGCTCCTGAAAATCCGCGATACAGGGAATGCTTCCCAGACCCAAGCTGGCACCAGTGCCAACTCGGGCTGGTTTGATAGTGCCAACGGAGTCCTACAATCTGCCATCAGGAACCGGGGCAGGTGACTTTTGTTTCAGAGGGAAAGGTCCGTTGTTTATGTTTGGGGGTCTGTGGCACGGAGTGGCCGGCTGGCTCCTGAAAATCCGCGATACAGGGAATGCTTCCCAGACCCAAGCTGGCACCAGTGCCAACTCAGGCTGGTTTGATAGTGCCAACGGAGTCCTACAATCTGCCATCAGGAACCGGGGCGGGTGACTTTTGTTTCCCAGGGAAAGTGCCGTTGTTTATGTTTGGGGCCTGTGGCCGGAGTGGCCGGCTGGCTCCTGAAAATCCGCGATACAGGGAATGCTTCCCAGACCCAAGCTGGCACCAGTGCCAACTCGGGCTGGTTTGATAGTGCCAACGGAGTCCTACAATCTGCCATCAGGAACCGGGGCGGATGACTTTTCCTTCCCAGGTAAAGGGTCGTTGTTTATGTTTGGGGGTCTGTGGCACGGAGTGGCCGGCTGGCTCCTGAAAATCGGCGATACGCGGGATGCCTCCCAGACCCAAGCTGGCACCAGTGCCAACTCGGGCTGGTTTGATAGTGCCAACGGAGTCCTACAATCTGCCATCAGGAACCGGGGCGGGTGACTTTTGTTTCAGAGGAAAGGGCCGTTGTTTATGTTTGGGGGTCTGTGGACAGGAGTGGCCGGCTGGCTCCTGAAAATCCGCGATACAGGGAATGCTTCCCAGACCCAAGCTGGCACCAGTGCCAACTCAGGCTGGTTTGATAGTGCCAACGGAGTCCTACAATCTGCCATCAGGAACCGGGGCGGGTGACTTTTGTTTCCGAGGAAAGTGCCGTTGTTTATGTTTGGGTGCCTGTGGCCGGAGTGGCCGGCTGGCTCCTGAAAATCCGCGATACAGGGAATGCTTCCCAGACCCAAGCTGGCACCAGTGCCAACTCAGGCTGGTTTGATAGTGCCAACGGAGTCCTACAATCTGCCATCAGGAACCGGGGCGGGTGACTTTTGTTTCAGAGGGAAATGGCCGTTGTTTATGTTTGGGGGTCTGTGGCCCGGAGTGGCCGGCTGGCTCCTGAAAATCCGCGATACGCAGGATGCCTCCCAGACCCAAGCTGGCACCAGTGCCAACTCGGGCTGGTTTGATACTGCCAACGGAGTCCTACAATCTGCCATCAGGAACCGGGGGTGGTGACTTTTGTTTTCAGAGGGAATTGGCCGTTGTTTTTGTTTGGGGCCTCTGGCCGGAGCCGCGGCTGGCTCCTGAAAATCCCGCGACGCAGGGATGCCTCCCAGACCCAAGCTGGCACCAGTGCCAACTCGGGCTGGTTTGATAGTGCCAACGGAGTCCTACAATCTGCCATCAGGAACCGGGGCGGGTGACTTTTGTTTCCCAAGGAAAGGGCCGTTGTTTATGTTTGGGGCCTGTGGCCCGGAGTGGCCGGCTGGCTCCTGAAAATCCGCGATACAGGGAATGCTTCCCAGACCCAAGCTGGCACCAGTGCCAACTCAGGCTGGTTTAATAGTGCCAACGGAGTCCTACAATCTGCCATCAGGACCAGGGGCTGGTGACTTTTTATTTCCGAGGGAAAGTGCCGTTGTTTATGTTTGGGGGTCTGTGGACAGGAGTGGCCGGCTGGCTCCTGAAAATCCCACGCAGGGAATGCCTCCCAGACCCAAGCTGGCACCAGTGCCAACTCAGGCTGCTTTGATAGTGCCAACGGAGTCCTACAATCTGCCATCAGGACCAGGGGCTGGTGAGTTTTGTTTCCCAGGGAAAGTGCCATTGTTTATGTTTGGGCGTCTGTGGCCCGGAGTGGCCGGCTGGCTCCTGAAAATCCGCGATACGCAGGATGCCTCCCAGACCCAAGCTGGCACCAGTGCCAACTCAGGCTGGTTTGATAGTGCCAACGGAGTCCTACAATCTGCCATCAGGAACCAGGGCGGGTGACTTTTGTTCTCAGGGAAAGGGTCGTTGTTTTATGTTTGGGGCTCTGTGGCCCGGAGTGGCCGGCTGGCTCCTGAAAATCCGCGATACAGGGAATGCTTCCCAGACCCAAGCTGGCACCAGTGCCAACTCAGGCTGCTTTGATAGTGCCAACGGAGTCCTACAATCTGCCATCAGGAACCAGGGCGGTGACTTTTGTTTCCCAGGGAAAGGGCCGTTGTTTATGTTTGGGGCTCTGTGGCCCGGAGTGGCCGGCTGGCTCCTGAAAATCCGCGATACGCAGGATGCCTCCCAGACCCAAGCTGGCACCAGTGCCAACTCAGGCTGGTTTGATAGTGCCAACGGAGTCCTACAATCTGCCATCAGGAACCGGGACGGATGACTTTTCCTTCCCAGGTAAAGGGTCGTTGTTTATGTTTGAGGGTCTGTGGACCGGAGTGGCCGGCTGGCTCCTGAAAATCCGCGATACAGGGAATGCTTCCCCAGACCCAAGCTGGCACCAGTGCCAACTCAGGCTGGTTTGATAGTGCCAACGGAGTCCTACAATCTGCCATCAGGACCAGGGGCTGGTGACTTTTATATCAGAGGGAAAGGGCCGTTGTTTATGTTTGGGGGTCTGTGGCCGGAGTGGCCGGCTGGCTCCTGAAAATCCGCGATACGCAGGATGCCTCCCAGACCCAAGCTGGCACCAGTGCCAACTCAGGCTGGTTTGATAGTGCCAACGGAGTCCTACAATCTGCAATCAGGAACCGGGCGGCTGACTTTTGTTTCCGAGGGAAGGGGATGGTTTTTTTGTTTGGGGGCCGACTGGCCGGCTGGCTCCTGAAAATCCGCGATACGCGGGATGCTTCCCAGACCCAAGCTGGCACCAGTGCCAACTCGGGCTGGTTTGATAGTGCCAACGGAGTCCTACAATCTGCCATCAGGAACCGGGGCAGGTGACTTTTGTTTCCGAGGGAAAGTGCCGTTGTTTATGTTTGGGGCTCTGTGGCCCGGAGTGGCCGGCTGGCTCCTGAAAATCCGCGATACAGGGAATGCTTCCCAGACCCAAGCTGGCACCAGTGCCAACTCGGGCTGGTTTGATAGTGCCAACGGAGTCCTACAATCTGCCATCAGGAACCGGGGCTGAAGACTTTTCCTTCCCAGATAAGGGGTCGGTGTTTATGTTTGTGGGTCTGTGGCCCGTAGTGGCCGGCTGGCTCCTGAAAATCCGCGATACGCAGGATGCCTCCCAGACCCAAGCTGGCACCAGTGCCAACTCAGGCTGGTTTGATAGTGCCAACGGAGTCCTACAATCTGCCATCAGGAACCGGGGCGGATGACTTTTGTTTCAGAGGGAAACGGCCGTTGTTTATGCTTGGGGTTCTGTGGCCCGGAGTGGCCGGCTGGCTCCTGAAAATCCGCGATACGCAGGATGCCTCCCAGACCCAAGCTGGCACCAGTGCCAACTCGGGCTGGTTTGATCCTGCCAACGGAGTTCTACAATCTGCAATCAGGAACCGGGGCTGGCGACTTTTGTTTCAGAGGGAATTGGATGGAGATGTTGTTTGGGGGCCTCTGGCCGGCTGGCTCCTGAAAATCCGCGATACGCAGGATGCCTCCCAGACCCAAGCTGGAACCAGTGCCAACTCGGGCTGGTTTGATAGTGCCAACGGAGTCCTACAATCTGCCATCAGGAACCGGGGCGGATGACTTTTGTTTAAAAAGGAAAGGGCCGTTGTTTATGTTTGGGTGCCTGTGGCCCGGAGTGGCCGGCTGGCTCCTGAAAATCCGCGATTCAGGGAATGCTTCCCAGATCCATGCTGGAACCAGTGCCAACTCAGGCTGGTTTAATAGTGCCAAAGGAGTCCTACAATCTGCCATCAGGACCAGGGGCTGGTGACTTTTTATATCAGAGGGAAAGTGCCATTGTTTATGCTTGGGTCTCAGTGGACAGGAGTGGCTGGCTGGCTCCTGAAAATCCGCGATACGCAGGAATGCCTCCCAGACCCAAGCTGGCACCAGTGCCAACTCAGGCTGCTTTGATAGTGCCAACGGAGTCCTACAATCTGCCATCAGGACCAGGGGCTGGTGAGTTTTGTTTCCCAGGGAAAGTGCCATTGTTTATGTTTGGGCGTCTGTGGCCCGGAGTGGCCGGCTGGCTCCTGAAAATCCGCGATACGCAGGATGCCTCCCAGACGCAAGCTGGCACCAGTGCCAACCCAGGATGGTTTGATAGTGCCAACGGAGTCCTACAATCTGCCATCAGGAACCAGGGCGGATGACTTTTCCTTCTCAGGGAAAGGGTCGTTGTTTTTGTTTTTGGGTCTGTGGCCCAGAGTGGTCGGCTGGCTCCTGAAAATCCACGATACAGGGAATGCTTCCCAGACCAAAGCTGGCAACAGTACCAACTCAGGCTGCTTTGATGCTGCCAACGGAGTCCTACAATCTGCCATCAGGACCAGGGCCTGGTGAGTTTTTTTTCCCAGGGAAAGTGCCGTTGTTTATGTTCGGGGCTCTGTGGCCCGGAGTGGCCGGCTGGCTCCTGAAAATCCGCGATACGCAGGATGCCTCCCAGACCCAAGCTGGCACCAGTGCCAACTCAGGCTGGTTTGATAGTGCCAACGGAGTCCTACAATCTGCCATCAGGAACCGGGGCGGATGACTTTTCCTTCCCAGGGAAAGGGTCGTTGTTTATGTTTGAGGGTCTGTGGCACGGAGTGGCCGGCTGGCTCCTGAAAATCCGCGATACAGGGAATGCTTCCCAGACCCAAGCTGGCACCAGTGCCAACTCAGGCTGGTTTGATAGTGCCAACGGAGTCCTACAATCTGCCATCAGGACCAGGGGCTGATGACTTTTATATTAGAGGGAAACGGCCGTTGTTTATGCTTGGGGGTCTGTGGCCCGGAGTGGCCGGCTGGCTCCTGAAAATCCGCGATACGCAGGATGCCTCCCAGACCCAAGCTGGCACCAGTGCCAACTCAGGCTGGTTTGATCCTGCCAACGGAGTCCTACAATCTGCAATCAGGAACCGGGGCTGGCGACTTTTGTTTCAGAGGGAATTGGATGGAGATGTTGTTTGGGGGCCACTAGCCGGCTGGCTCCTGAAAATCCGCGATACGCAGGATGCCTCCCAGACCCAAGCTGGCACCAGTGCCAACTCGGGCTGGTTTGATAGTGCCAATGGAGTCCTACAATCTGCCATCAGGAACCGGGGAAGGTGACTTTTGTTTCCCAGGGAAAGTGCCGTTGTTTATGTTCGGGGCTCTGTGGCCCGGAGTGGCCGGCTGGCTCCTGAAAATCCGCGATACGCAGGATGCCTCCCAGACCCAAGCTGGCACCAGTGCCAACTCCGGCTGGTTTGATAGTGCCAACGGAGTCCTACAATCTGCCATCAGGAACCTGGGCAGTTGACTTTTGTTTCAGAGGAAAGGGCCGTTGTTTATGTTTGTGGGTCTGTGGCCCGGAGTGGCCGGCTGGCTCCTGAAAATCCGCGATACAGGGAATGCTTCCCAGACCCAAGCTGGCACCAGTGCCAACTCAGGCTGGTTTGATAGTGCCAACGGAGTCCTACAATCTGCCATCAGGAACCAGGGGCTGGTGACTTTTGTATCAGAGGAAACAGCCGTTGTTTATGCTTGGGGTTCTTTGGCCCGGAGTGGCCGGCTGGCTCCTGAAAATCGCGCATACGCAGGATGCCTCCCAGACCCAAGCTGGCACCAGTGCCAACTCAGGCTGGTTTGATCCTGCCAACGGAGTCCTACAATCTGCAATCAGGAACCGGGGCTGGCGACTTTTGTTTCAGAGGGAATTGGATGGAGATGTTGTTTGGGGGCCTCTGGCCGGCTGGCTCCTGAAAATCGGCGATACGCAGGATGCCTCCCAGACCCAAGCTGGCACCAGTGCCAACTCGGGCTGGTTTGATCCTGCCAACGTAGTCCTACAATCTGCCATCAGGAACCGGGGCTGGTGACTTTTGTTTCACAGGGAAAGGGCCGTTGTTTATGTTTGGGGGCCTGTGCCCGGAGTGGCCGGCTGGCTCCTGAAAATCGGCGATACGCAGGATGCCTCCCAGACCCAAGCTGGCACCAGTGCCGACTCGGGCTGGTTTGATAGTGCCAACGGAGTCCTACAATCTGCCATCAGGAACCTGGGCAGGTGACTTTTGTTTCTGAGGGAAATGGCCGTTGTTTATATTTCGGTGCCTGTGGACCGGAGTGGCCGGCTGGCTCCTGAAAATCCGCGATACAGGGAATGATTCCCAGACCCAAGCTGGCACCAGCGCCAACTCGGGCTGGTTTGATAGTGCCAACGGAGTCCTACAATCTGCCATCAGGAACCGGGACGGATGACTTTTCCTTCCCAGGTAAAGGGTCGTTGTTTATGTTTGAGGGTCTGTGGCCCGAGAGTGGCCGGCTGGCTCCTGAAAATCCGCGATACGCAGGATGCCTCCCAGACCCAAGCTGGCACCAGTGCCAACTCAGGCTGGTTTGATCCTGCCAACGGAGTCCTACAATCTGCAATCAGGACCGGGGCTGGTGACTTTTGTTTCAGAGGGAAGTGGGTGGCTATGTTGTTTGCGGGGCCGAGTAGCCGGCTGGCTCCTGAAAAATCCGCGATACGAGGATGCCTCCCAGACCCAAGCTGGCACCAGTGCCAACTCGGGCTGGTTTGATAGTGCCAACGGAGTCCTACAATCTGCCATCAGGAACCGGGGCAGGTGACTTTTGTTTCCCAGGGAAAGTGCCGTTGTTTATGTTCGGGGCTCTGTGGCCCGGAGTGGCCGGCTGGCTCCTGAAAATCCGCGATACAGGGAATGCTTCCCAGACGCAAGCTGGCACAAATGCCAAGTCGGGCTGGTTTGATAGTGCCAACGGAGTCCTACAATCTGCCATCAGGAACCGGGACGGATGACTTTTCCTTCCCAGGTAAAGGGTCGTTGTTTATGTTTGGGGCTCTGTGGACAGGAGTGGCTGGCTGGCTCCTGAAAATCTGCGATACGCAGGATGCCTCCCAGACCCAAGCTGGCACCAGTGCCAACTCAGGCTGCTTTGATAGTGCCAACGGAGTCCTACAATCTGCCATCAGGAACCAGGGCCTGGTGATTTTGGCTTCCCAGGGAAAGTGCCGTTGTTTATGTTCGGGGCTCTGTGGCCCGGAGTGGCCGGCTGGCTCCTGAAAATCCGCGATACGCAGAATGCCTCCCAGACCCAAGCTGGCACCAGTGCCAACTCGGGCTGGTTTGATAGTGCCAACGGAGTCCTACAATCTGCCATCAGGACCAGGGGCTGATGACTTTTATATCAGAGGGAAACGGCCGTTGTTTATGCTTGGGGTTCTGTGGCCCGGAGTGGCCGGCTGGCTCCTGAAAATCCGCGATACGCAGGATGCCTCCCAGACCCAAGCTGGCACCAGTGCCAACTCGGGCTGGTTTGATCCTGCCAGCGGAGTCCTACAATCTGCAATCAGGAACCGGGGCTGGCGACTTTTTGTTTCAGAGGGAATTGGATGGCGATGTTTTGTTTGGGGGTCTCGTGGCCGGCTGGCTCCTGAAAATCCGCGATACGCAGGATGCCTCCCAGACCCAAGCTGGCACCAGTGCCAACTCGGGCTGGTTTGATAGTGCCAACGGAGTCCTACAATCTGCCATCAGGAACCGGGGCGGGTGACTTTTGTTTAAAAGGAAAGTGCCGTTGTTTATGTTTGGGTGCCTGTGGCCCGGAGTGGCCGGCTGGCTCCTGAAAATCCGCGATACAGGGAATGCTTCCCAGACCCAAGCTGGCACCAGTGCCAACTCAGGCTGGTTTGATAGTGCCAACGGAGTCCTACAATCTGCCATCAGGACCAGGGGCAGGTGACTTTTGTTTCCGAGGGAAAGTGCCGTTGTTTATGTTTGGGTCTCAGTGGACCGGAGTGGCCGGCTGGCTCCTGAAAATCCGCGATACGCAGGATGCCTCCCAGACCCAAGCTGGCACCAGTGCCAACTCAGGCTGGTTTGATAGTGCCAACGGAGTCCTACAATCTGCCATCAGGACCAGGGGCTGGTGACTTTTGTTTCCCAGGGAAAGGGCCGTTGTTTATGTTTGGGGGTCTGTGGCCCGGAGTGGCCGGCTGGCTCCTGAAAATCCGCGATACACGGGATGCTTCCCAGACCCAAGCTGGCACCAGTGCCAACTCAGGCTGGTTTGATAGTGCCAACGGAGTCCTACAATCTGCCATCAGGAACCAGGGCGGGTGACTTTTTTTCCCAGGGAAAGGGCCGTTGTTTATGTTTGGGGTCTGTGGCCCGGAGTGGCCGGCTGGCTCCTGAAAATCCGCGATACAGGGAATGCTTCCCAGACCCAAGCTGGCACCAGTGCCAACTCGGGCTGCTTTGATGGTGCCAACGGAGTCCTACAATCTGCCATCAGGAACCAGGGGCGGGTGACTTTTGGCTTCCGAGGAAAGTGCCGTTGTTTATGTTTGGGGCTCTGTGGCCCGGAGTGGCCGGCTGGCTCCTGAAAATCCGCGATACGCAGGATGCCTCCCAGACCCAAGCTGGCACCAGTGCCAACTCGGGCTGGTTTGATAGTGCCAACGGAGTCCTACAATCTGCCATCAGGAACCGGGACGGGTGACTTTTTTTCCGAGGTAAAGTGCCGTTGTTTATGTTTGGGGCTCTGTGGCCGGAGTGGCCGGCTGGCTCCTGAAAATCCGCGACACGGGAATGCCTCCCAGACCCAAGCTGGCACCAGTGCCAACTCGGGCTGGTTTGATAGTGCCAACGGAGTCCTACAATCTGCCATCAGGACCAGGGGCTGGTGACTTTTTTTTTCACAGGAAAGGGCCGTTGTTTATGTTTGGGGCTCTGTGGCCCGGAGTGGCCGGCTGGCTCCTGAAAATCCGCGATACGCAGGATGCCTCCCAGACCCAAGCTGGCACCAGTGCCAACTCGGGCTGGTTTGATAGTGCCAACGGAGTCCTACAATCTGCAATCAGGAACCGGGGCTGGTGACTTTTTGTTTCAGAGGGAATTGCGTTGTATATGTTGTTTGGGGGCCAGTGGCCGGGCTGGCTCCTGAAAATCCGCGATACACGCAGGATGCCTTCCCAGACCCAAGCTGGCACCAGTGCCAACTCGGGCTGGTTTGATAGTGCCAACGGAGTCCTACAATCTGCCATCAGGAACCGGGGCAGGTGACTTTTGTTTCCCAGGAAAGTGCCGTTGTTTATGTTTGGGGCTCTGTGGCACGGAGTGGCCGGCTGGCTCCTGAAAATCCGCGATACGCAGGATGCCTCCCAGACCCAAGCTGGCACCAGTGCCAACTCGGGCTGGTTTGATAGTGCCAACGGAGTCCTACAATCTGCCATCAGGAACCGGGGCAGGTGACTTTTGTTTCTGAGGGAAAGGTCCGTTGTTTATGTTTGTGGGTCTGTGGCCGGAGTGGCCGGCTGGCTCCTGAAAATCCGCGATACAGGGAATGCTTCCCAGACCCAAGCTGGCACCAGTGCCAACTCAGGCTGGTTTGATAGTGCCAACGGAGTCCTACAATCTGCCATCAGGAAACCGGGGCTGGTGACTTTTTCTTCCCAGGGAAACGGCCGTTGTTTATGTTTGGGGGTCTGTGGCCGGAGTGGCCGGCTGGCTCCTGAAAATCCGCGATACACGCAGGATGCTTCCCAGACCCAAGCTGGCACCAATGCCAACTCAGGCTGGTTTGATCGTGCCAACGGAGTCCTACAATCTGCCATCAGGAACCGGGGCTGGTGACTTTTGTTTCAGAGGGAATTGGTTGGCGTTGTTTGTTTGGGGGGGCCGCGTGGCGGCTGGCTCCTGAAAATCGGCGATACGCAGGATGCCTCCCAGACCCAAGCTGGCACCAGTGCCAACTCGGGCTGGTTTGATAGTGCCAACGGAGTCCTACAATCTGCCATCAGGAACCGGGGCAGGTGACTTTTGTTTCCGAGGGAAACGGCCGTTGTTTATGTTTTGGGGTCTGTGGCCCGGAGGGCGCGGCTGGCTCCTGAAAATCGCGCGATACGAGGATGCCTCCCAGACCCAAGCTGGCACCAGTGCCAACTCAGGCTGGTTTGATAGTGCCAACGGAGTCCTACAATCTGCCATCAGGAACCAGGGCAGGTGACTTTTGTTTCCGAGGGAAAGTGGCGCGTTTATATTTGGGGGCCTGTGGCCCGGAGTGGCCGGCTGGCTCCTGAAAATCCGCGATACAGGGAATGCTTCCCAGACCCAAGCTGGCACCAGTGCCAACTCGGGCTGGTTTGATAGTGCCAACGGAGTCCTACAATCTGCCATCAGGAACCGGGACGGATGACTTTTCCTTCCCAGGGAAAGGGCCGTTGTTTATGTTTGAGGGTCTGTGGCCCGGAGTGGCCGGCTGGCTCCTGAAAATCCGCGATACGCAGGATGCCTCCCAGACCCAAGCTGGCACCAGTGCCAACTCTGGCTGGTTTGATAGTGCCAACGGAGTCCTACAATCTGCCATCAGGACCGGGGCTGGTGACTTTTTGTTTCAGAGGGAATGCGTTGGCGTTTTTTTGTTTGGGTGCTGCGGGCCGAGTAGCCGGCTGGCTCCTGAAAATCCGCGATACGCAGGGAATGCCTCCCAGACCCAAGCTGGCACCAGTGCCAACTCGGGCTGGTTTGATAGTGCCAACGGAGTCCTACAATCTGCCATCAGGAACCGGGGCGGGTGACTTTTGTTTCCCAGGGAAAGTGCCGTTGTTTATGTTTGGGGCTCTGTGGCCCGGAGTGGCCGGCTGGCTCCTGAAAATCCGCGATACGCAGGATGCCTCCCAGACCCAAGCTGGCACCAGTGCCAACTCGGGCTGGTTTGATAGTGCCAACGGAGTCCTACAATCTGCCATCAGGAACCAGGGCAGGTGACTTTTGTTTCAGAGGAAAGGGCCGTTGTTTATGTTTGGGGGCTCTGTGGCCCGGAGTGGCCGGCTGGCTCCTGAAAATCCGCGATACAGGGAATGCTTCCCAGACCCAAGCTGGCACCAGTGCCAACTCGGGCTGGTTTGATAGTGCCAACGGAGTCCTACAATCTGCCATCAGGAACCGGGACGGGTGACTTTTCCTTCCCAGGTAAAGGGTCGTTGTTTATGTTTGGGGTCTGTGGCACGGAGTGGCCGGCTGGCTCCTGAAAATCCGCGATACAGGGAATGCCTCCCCAGACCCAAGCTGGCACCAGTGCCAACTCGGGCTGGTTTGATAGTGCCAACGGAGTCCTACAATCTGCCATCAGGAACCGGGGCTGGTGACTTTTGTTTCCCAGGGAAAGGGCCGTTGTTTATGTTTGTGGGTCTGTGGCCCGGAGTGGCCGGCTGGCTCCTGAAAATCCGCGATACCAGGGAATGCTTCCCAGATCCAAGCTGGCACCAGTGCCAACTCGGGCTGGTTTGATAGTGCCAACGGAGTCCTACAATCTGCCATCAGGAACCTGGGCAGGTGACTTTTGTTTCTGAGGGAAATGGCCGTTTATATTTCGGTGCCTGTGGCCGGGAGTGGCCGGCTGGCTCCTGAAAATCCGCGATACAGGGAATGCTTCCCAGACCCAAGCTGGCACCAGTGCCAACTCGGGCTGCTTTGATAGTGCCAACGGAGTCCTACAATCTGCCATCAGGAACCAGGGCAGGTGACTTTTGTTTCAGAGGGAAAGGTCCGTTGTTTATGCTTGGGGGTCTTTATACCCGGAGTGGCCGGCTGGCTCCTGAAAATCCGCGATACGCAGGATGCCTCCCCGACGCAAGGAGGCACCAATGCCAACTCGGGCTGGTTTGATAGTGCCAACGGAGTCCTACAATCTGCCATCAGGAACCGGGGTGGATGACTTTTCCTTCCCAGGTAAAGGGTCGTTGTTTATGTTTGAGGGTCTGTGGCACGGAGTGGCCGTCTGGCTCCTGAAAATCCGCGATACAGGGAATGCTTCCCAGATCCAAGCTGGCACCAGTGCCAACTCAGGCTGATTTAATAGTGCCAACGGAGTCCTACAATCTGCCATCAGGACCAGGGGCTAGTGACTTTTATATCAGAGGGAAAGTGCCGTTGTTTATGCTTGGGGCTCAGTGGACAGGAGTGGCTGGCTGGCTCCTGAAAATCCGCGATACGCCGGATGCCTCCCAGACCCAAGCTGGCACCAGTGCCGACTTGGGCTGCTTTGATAGTGCCAACGGAGTCCTACGATCTGCCATCAGGAACCTGGGCAGTTGACTTTTGTTTCAGAGGGAAAGTACCGTTGTTTATGTTTGGGTGCCTGTGGCCTGGAGTGGCCGGCTGGCTCCTGAAAATCCGCGATACAGGGAATGCTTCCCAGACCCAAGCTGGCACCAGTGCCACCACAGGCTGGTTTGATAGTGCCAACGAAGTCCTACAATCTGCCATCAGGAACCGGGGCTGGAGACTTTTCCTTCCCAGGGAAAGGGTCCATGTATATGTTTGTGGGTCTATGGCCCAGAGTGGCCGGCTGGCTCCTGAAAATCCGTGATACCCAGGATGCCTCCCAGACGCAAGCTGGCACCAGTGCCAACTCCGGCTGGTTTGATAGTGCCAACGGAGTCCTACAATCTGCCATCAGGAACCAGGGCAGTTGACTTTTGTTTCCAGGGAAAGTGCCGTTGGTTATGTTTGGGCCTCTGTGGACCGGAGTGGCCAGCAGGCTCCTGAAAATCCGCGATACAGTGAATGCTTCCCAGACCCAAGCTGGCACCAGTGCCAACTCGGGCTGCTTTGATAGTGCCAACGGAGTCCTACAATCTGCCATCAGGAACCTGGGCAGGTGACTTTTGTTTCAGAGGGAAAGGTCCGTTGTTTATGCTTGGGGGTCTCTATACCCGGAGTGGCGGCTGGCTCCTGAAAATCCGCGATACGCAGGATGCCTCCCATACCGAAGCTGGCACCAGTGCCAACTCGGGCTGGATTTATAGGGGCAACGGAGTCCTACAATCTGCCATCAGGACCAGGGGCTGATGACTTTTATATCAGAGGGAAACGGCCGTTGTTTATGCTTGGGGTTCTGTGGCCCGGAGTGGCCGGCTGGCTCCTGAAAATCCGCGATACGCAGGATGCCTCCCAGACCCAAGCTGGCACCAATGCCAACTCCGGCTGGTTTGATCCTGCCAACGGAGTCCTACAATCTGCAATCAGGAACCGGGGCTGGCGACTTTTGTTTCATAGGGAATTTGATGGAGATATTGTTTGGGGGCCTCTGGCCGGCTGGCTCCTGAAAATCCGCGATACGCAGGATGCCTCCCAGACCCAAGCTGGAACCAGTGCCAACTCGGGCTGGTTTGATAGTGCCAACGGAGTCCTACAATCTGCCATCAGGAACCGGGGCGGATGACTTTTGTTTAAAAGGGAAAGGGCCGTGGTTTATGTTTGGGGGTCTGTGGACAGGAGTGGCCGGCTGGCTCCTGAAAATCCGCGATACCGGGAATGATTCCCAGACCCAAGCTGGCACCAGTACGAACTCAGGCTGGTTTAATAGTGCCAACGAAGACCTCCAATCTGCCATCAGGAACCAGGGCAGGTGATTTTTTTTTCCCAGGGAAATTGCTGTTGATTATGTTTGGGTGCCTCTGGCCCGGAGTGGCCGGCTGGCTCCTGAAAATCCGCGATACAGGGAATGCTTCCCAGACCCAAGCTGGCACCAGTGCCAAATCGGGCTGGTTTGATAGTGCCAACGGAGTCCTACAATCTGCCATCAGGAACCTGGGCAGGTGACTTTTCCTTCCCAGGTAAAGGGTCGTTGTTTATGTTTGAGGGTCTGTGGCACGGAGTGGCCGGCTGGCTCCTGAAAATCCGCGATACGCAGGATGCCTCCCAGACCCAAGCTGGCACCAGTGCCAACTTGGGCTGGTTTAATAGTGCCAACGGAGTCCTACAATCTGCCATCAGGAACCGGGGGAGTTGACTTTTGTTTCAGAGGGAAAGGTCCGTTGTTTATATTTGGGGGTCTGTGGCCCGGAGTGGCCGGCTGGCTCCTGAAAATCCGCGATACGCAGGATGCCTCCCAGACCCAAGCTGGCACCAGTGCCAACTCGGGCTGGTTTGATAGTGCCAACGGAGTCCTACAATCTGTCATCAGGAACCGGGGCAGTTGACTTTTGTTTCAGAGGGAAAGGTCCGTTGTTTATGTTTGGGGGTCTGTGGCCCGGAGTGGCCGGCTGGCTCCTGAAAATCCGCGATGGGGCAGGATGCTTCCCAGACCCAAG